>NC_132896.1:9708708-10031708 GCF_030463535.1 Salminus brasiliensis
GAGACGGCTGCTGTGGGCCTGGATTGATTAACGACTAAGATTCCAGCGGGAGAAAAATAATTGTGGGATTTTTTGGGGGACGAGAGAAAGAATTGCAGGAAAAAAGCTTTTTGGCACGCTATCAAATATGCAGCTTAAACAAACTGCTTATCTTTATGCAGGAGGAATATTTAATACATTCTAAACTTGAAAAGGTGAAAAAATGACATTCTTGTCATAATATTTGCAAACAGTTTCAATTTGCTGTGCGAAACACAGGACAGGTGAACCACTTCTGATAGAATAAGAATTCTGGACCAGTCCTGTCAGCCAGTATCTTTTGTATAGATGCTTCTTCTAGAGTGGCCACACTGGTCCTGGACGGCTGTGATGGGTTGGACTGCACTTCCACTAGGTGATCCAATATTTAATGATAGTTACTTGCTGAACATGAACCTCAATGCCACTAACATTTATTGGTGATTTTTTACAATATGCCACAGTGTGGACATGTTATGGGAAAAATAAATCTGAGCATTTTTTTGATCATTTTAAGCAAAGTATATAAGACATTCCGTCTCCCCCCAAATATGTTAAATTAAGCCAATTAAGCCAACAAACATAAAAAGTGCAGAAGTGTAAAAAGAAAACGATGGTGGCTCAGTGTTTAGAGCACTGGATTATTGATCACATAGCTGTGGGTTCAATACCTAGGTGTGCTAAGCTGTCACTGTTTAGCCCTTGAGCAATTGCCAAACCTTCTCTGCTCCAGTGGGTGCTGTAGCATGGCTTACCCTGCACTCTGACCCCAGCTTTCTAAACTGTGATATGCAAAGAGAAGAGTTATATATATATATATATATATATATATATATATATATATATATATATATATATATATATATACATATATAGTCAAACTTACCTTTCACTATATTTATTTATGTACATACACACACATACACTACATGTCCAAAAGATTGTGGACACCCCTTCTAATAAACACACACAAGGGGGTTGTGGAATGGATAATGGAGAAAATCTGCTAATACATCATAATACACATAATACATCAGCATACACACACAGGTTCTCAGAAGTACTGCCAGTAGAATAGGACTCTCTAAAGCAGATGAACATGAATCTATTGGCACCATGCCTAATACCAGATATGAAGCCCCCCAGCATTGAGCTCTGGAGCAGTAGAACGACTGTATTCTCTGGAATGATGGTGCTGCATGCAGTACTTTTTTGGGATGATTTGTAGAGTTAGCAATGAGGTGGGTTGGTGATCATCCAACATCCTGACTTCACGAATGCTCTTCTTGCTGAA
Organism: Salminus brasiliensis; assembly: GCF_030463535.1. Classification (NCBI taxonomy): domain Eukaryota; kingdom Metazoa; phylum Chordata; class Actinopteri; order Characiformes; family Bryconidae; genus Salminus; species Salminus brasiliensis. Next base: position 9,710,021 of record NC_132896.1, read on the forward strand.
TGCAATCAAATCCTCACAGCAATGGTCCAAAACCTAGTAGAAAGCCTTCCTGGATTTTTAAATAAAATAATGATTGAGCAGGTGTCCTGATACTTCTGTTCATATAGTGCATACATGTCTCCAACAGTTGAAGCACAGAGATTTTACTCCATGTTAAACACTGAACCTATGACGACTATGATAACTATTCACTGCCTTATTATTTTTGGTTGCAGAGGGTATTGAGTAATATCTTTAATGTAAACACAGCGGAGACATCAGCTGAAAACCGCATGACAGGAGCAACTGTGAAGTTCCTTTAGGGTTTTGGCTTTAGTATTGTATTATTTTTTTATTACCACTGGGTGTAAACCATGGCGAATTACCTGATCCTAGAAGATTGCAGCTGGCAGGTCTAAATGCGAGGGTGGAGCAGAGGGTTTAGCACTGAGCGCAGCGAGGCTGTCTGGAAAATATCTCACAGGAAAGAGGAGAAGGAGTTGTGTTTTTCTTGAAAAGACTGATGGAAAAGTTCAGACTGATAAGGAGTCAGACCAAACTGATGACCAATTCATTTGGAAGAAAAATGGATGTACATGTGCGTCTGCACAACATGCTGACGGTCAGAAGCTCAAGCTTACAATGACACAGTGAAGAAAGAATGGCACCTCCTTTATGAAGCAAACGGTTCTGTCAGTCTTTCCATTACACACACACACACACACACACACACACACACACACACACAAAATCTGTTTGGAGATACCTAGTTTTTCAGAAATGTGGGTAGGGGTGGGGAGGTAAACAACGTTTACCTAGTTTTTAGTTAGGCCCCGATTTTAGCTGAAGCTTAGTGTGGCTCTATCTACCTCTATCACAGGCAATGCTACCCACCTGTGAGGGTGAAGGCTAGCATATGCTTCCTCTAAAATTCGTGAGGCAACGCTGGATTCCTTCAAACATCAGCTAATGCAACGTCAATTCTGTTACATCCTCTAACAGGTGCCTGAGCTGGTTAGCATTGCGCTAAGTGATGGGGAGAGCGAGACCTTTTCTGCTTTCTTGGGCTCCCAGCTACAGATGGCTACATTCATTAGGTATCGAACTTGCCATCTCTCAATGATAGTGACTGTCTCCGGCTTGCTGTCTGACCACTCTCGCTCATGTCTTCATTACCAAAAGTGAAATCATTGTGCTCCTAAAATGCCATCAGTCCTAATCTTAAAGCAATCTTAAAGCATGCATTCATTCACATCCTGGAGCAACAACAACAACAGTGGCAGTACAATGTGATAAACAATGGCAGCTGGGTGGCAGTGAATGATTGACTTTGGAGCGAGGACCATTAATCAGCATATCGAGTGCATCAAAGAGGCCAGAGCATGGCAACAGCAGCAAACACGGCGATAGGCCTCTTATCAGCAGGCCGGGGGCTCTCCCTGCTCTTATCTAGACCACTGTGTGAATCTCCCTCATCTGCACCGCACACACTGCTGTCAGCTGCTCTGCCCACAATTGCTGCCGAGGATGTTTACCCTGCCCGCTACTTAGCAACTATCGCTAGCAGAGGAAAGAACTTTTTGTCGGAGGTGTCGTGGAAAGACGCGGGCTTTTCAGTGAGCTGGTGTCTATCAGCGCTGGGCATCTGACAACAACAGAGAAAGGGTGTGTGTTATCCCGTAGTGGGATCACCTTGTGGAGTTCAGCCAAGGGGAAGTAGGCCGTGCTGCCAGGGAGTGCAGGAGGAGGATAGCGCAAGAGCACTGGTGGTGATGTTGATGATGATTATCCTGATACACTATATGGACAAAAGTATTGGGACTCAAAAAGGGTTTATCCTGCTTGTGTTGGAGTAACTGTCTCCACTGTCCAGGGAAGGCTTTCTACTAGATTTTGATTTTGGAGCATTGCTGTTAGAATTTAATTGCACCACATGCATTAGTGGAGTAGCTTAAATGCATTTCTTAGAATGGATGTCCACAAACATTTGGACATATAGTGAATTTCCCCTGCAGTAAAACACAATATACTCAACTCTAGTCAACTTTAGTCATAAACTGAGCGGACATTTTCTCAGAAACACCCATCAAATCGCTGCACTTGGTAGGTTTACAGTAATTAACTATAGCCCTCTGTCACAGTTTGTCAGCCCTCTGCCTCATCCATCATCAGAGAGGGATTGCCACAGGACCACTGCTGTCCAGATATTAGCCTATTTGGGTGGCGGACAACTTTCAGCACTAGTATGAGTGTAATAGGCACAGTAGGGTTTTCCCACACCTGAATGTTACAGCTGGGCTGTAACAGTTCCCCAGCCAAAAATATCCAGTGAACAATGGTCCTGTGGTCAAAAAACTGGCCGCGGATGAAGGGCTAGAGGTTGACTAATATAAACTGTGCATGGAAAGACATGAGTTAGAGTCTATAACTGCACATTTACAAGATATATAAACAAGTGTCAAGTCAGTGTAGACTTATGCAGTGTGCCAATATGATACCTTTAACATCACAATCATTTAGTATGGATGGAATTCAGTTTCTTTTTTTTTGACAGTCATAATTCATGTCACCTCATATGTTTGCTGCTCAAGACAGCACAGTGCACCTGTTTAGTGTGAAAGGACAGCACTGCGGCCTGTTCAGCAAGAGCTATGAAGGTACTCAGGCCATTAACACACTAAAACAGCTGTATGATTATCACATAAAGCATCAGATCCCAATGTGCCTGTGATGAACAACATCACACTAGGTGGGGGTGAAATGCTATCAACCCTCTCCAGAGAGAGCAAGGCCAATTTCTGACGCCAGCATGAAACTTAATCTTGAATTAAAAGGTTATGCAATCTACCAATATTAATATTATTATAGCACTGAAAAAGAGTTGTCTGACTCATGCAAGCCCTTTTGCAAGGTTCTACAGTACCATCTACAGGAGATTTTCCATGTATGTGAAGAACCATTTAATCAATTAAAGAAAGCATTGTTATCATGGTTCTATACAGAAACAATGTGCTTTATTCAGCAGTATCATCCTTGGAATTTTCTTAAATGTGATCCTGAGAAAAGGCCTAAGAGAAGTCTACTTTATAATTCCAATGTGTTTTTAAACCACAAAAATGTTCCCAGCTATGCTCCTGTAATGATAGATCCAATTGTCTTCATAAATGCCTCAAGAAGCATTGTGGTCAGATTATGATCTGATCACTCAAACCACATTCGGAGGTTGTCAGATACGGATCTTGCTTTTTACAAATGTAAATGGAATGCACTTACCGTGATCGGATTTCGTCAGCCGAGTGGAAATACATAACGTTCTAACATCAAAATGAGTAATAATTACTGTGGATCTTGGTTTCTCTCTCCCTCTTGCACTCTCTATCTCCCTCTCTCAATCTCATGTGTATGTGTGTGGATGAGTGCTTGCGCCCATGCTTATTTACCAGTAGATGAGAGCAATATTACAGAGTTTGTTCCCTTGCAGTTTAAATAGTCTGTCGCATTTTATGGTGGAGCTGTTACAGGAATTCGAGAACCGTCTATTGTTCCACTGCGTTGTAGAACCCCTCCTGTTTCTTTTAACTGTTCTCAGTCTCTCAGAGCAGGACAGATTTAAGGAGAAACCATCATTTACAGGTGGTAAAATGGAAATGCTGTACGTGTTGGTGTGCTTTTTATACAGGACAGTAAAATCTGATCTCATCTGGTCACACTGGGACACATTATAAACATGACAAGTGTAAACAGAATACGGTCAAAGTGTATGTAGATACTATCCAGATATAAAACCCATATTATTGCTAGGTGTCAACAGGCCCATTGGTGAATGTTGAATCTGCTTAAGGATGGTTGGTGCATAAGGCCCGCTGTTTCTCAATGCAGTGAAATGATCGCAATGCAAATGTCCTTTTTTTAGCTCTTCCTTGAAACACCAGTCTGCTGTGTGCCGAGTCAGCAGAGCCGAGATTGTCTAGGAGCCGACAATCTGTGTTGTCTGGAAAAAGCAGGAAAAGCAGATATGATAAACACACTGGCTGCAGCCAGGTGGTCCAACAATTTGTCCCACCAATCAAGCTGTCTGCTTGTATACTTGTTTAGTATAATAACTGCCTTTCAGAAAGCTCTCATGTGCTTTTGTGCTAACTCTGCTCTTTCATATCATACAAACTCAGCTATCTGCTCTTATTTGCTTGAGGTGTCCAAAAGTGTGCATGGCAAATCACAAAAAGACCAAAACCATTATCACCTCAGTGACCTTCTCTTTACCCTCTAATAGGGCGATTTTGGCTAGGCCATGCAAACTCCCCCCCTACCTCTTCTTCTGCTGGGAGAGTATTCTGGTATGGTGTTTTCAGCCAATCAGAATATCCTACCAACACTTTTATTTCGGCAGCTGCACATAGAAATCTACGCTATGGTGGGACATCTTGACAGAGTTGCACAAATCGACAGAACACCAGGCCTGAGGTGTGTTTACATGCGCTCCATCATCTGAGAGGCCTGCAGTTGATCCAAATGCCTCCATTTTTGCAGCCAACAGAGGTTTATTACTTTTAATTCCAGGTAAGAGGCTAGGTTTAAGACACTGCAGGGCATCGCTCTTTGCCTAAATTGCCCTATAAAAGATAAAGAACATAAGGAAACTAATCTCACGTAAGGGAGCACAAACGTATCTTTAAAATGAGGGGGCTTTAAATCAGCAGCTGAGCTTGTACAATAATAAAGCATGTTAAAAAGTAATGGCCTGTAAGTCGTGGATACGCCATGTCTCTGGAATGTATCCGAAGCGAGGCGGCGCTCACAGCTAAGAAATAACTCACGTTTTACTCTGCTGATAAATATGGATTATGACAGACGATTTATGCAAAGCCAACACCACCTGTGACGTTCTCGCAAGACGGATTAGGAAAGGAAACGAGAGATTTCCAATCAAAACGTCTCCGAATTCCTTGCTTTCTTCCTGTTTGCACAGTGTGGAATTGTGGGAGAACAAGCAAGCAAAAATCCCAGCAAATGGCTTTTCTAATTGTAATAATGCCGAACAGCTTTCCACATTTTTTAAGCTCAGGAGTGGTTAGTCTGTTTTCCTTTGAATTTTTCGATCATAAAAGTAGCATGTATTTATCCATTCTACCAACTGGATGGGTGTGACTAGACAAGGGCACGACTGTAAATCTTCAAATGCAACCTCTCCTGCGCTTTTGCTCCAACCACTGCACACAAAACACTGGCAAAGCCGTGCAGCTTGACCCCGCTACACTTGGAACGTACTTTTAAGTGTATTTATTTTCTCCTGTTCCATTTATACACATGTGCTTAGTATGGGAATAGTGATGTGGTTGGCCTCTGTGTGCTTATAATTAATGAACTGTAAACTTGCCTAAGTGGAGTGTTTTGGTAAACATAATCTTTACGAGTGTGAGAAGCAGAAGTGTTCCAGGACGTCCTGGCTGGCCTGGCCGTTCAGTGCCTGCTAAGACTGCCACGAGAAGACAAAACGTTTAGGGAGTGAGGTCACTCACTCGGATGCTGGTACAAGTCTAAGTGCTCATAAAAGCACAGGCCGGCCATTGGGAGCGACCTCGGAGTTCAGAGCAAACTCTTGTCCTCATGGTTATCTTAAACGTGGAATCTCTGTAAGCTGAAGCTATGAGGGAAAATCTTGTGGTGTCTAGGATTTCTGGAGTGTGAGGTTAAAGCAGTAGCTTGGATAAGAGGTAAACATCTGCAGTTTTTTCATCTGAACCATGTTTACTTTCTGAGGTGTGCTAACAAGGAATGGAAGCTTATGCCTAAAGTGCCCTAGATTTGCTCTTGACAATTTCTAGGAAACAGCTCCTATTATTTTAGGGACCTATATGTGTAGGGCCCTATATTCAGTTATTAAACATTTCTAGGAAGTAAAGCTACAGTTCCCATGGCCCCATACTGCCTGTGAGGCAAGTGTGTGCTGATTAAGACGCAGGAGAGATTTCCAGTAGGTGGACAGAGTCCACAAACCTTCCAATACATATAAGTCAGCCATTCAGCCCATAGTTGATATTAATGCTACATTTATGGAATTTAGCTGATGCTCCTATGTAGAGTGGCTAGGGTTGCAATGGTATGGGATTTTCACAGTATGATAACATCAGAAAATATCATGTTTTGTTGGTATCACAGTCTAGGGTATTTCACAGTCCTCCTCTTGTTGTTGTGGTTCTTCTTCCTCTTATTATTATTATTATTATTATTATTATTATTATACATTGACCCATAAAGGGATAAAAAAAGGTTTTGGTTGAAAACAGCTTTATGGTTAAAACCTGAAAGAATTTCATAATAGAAATGTATGTAAAATGTATTTTTAAAAATAAATAAATAAGAATGTTGCGTGTGTTGCAGGTGGAGCTCTGAATTAATCAGGTGATTATTTTTATATTTTGGTTTTAAATTTGTTATGTTTTATACTTAATATTTAATTATTCAGTCTTAAAAACTTTTATACAAAATTGGTGGGATTATCTGTTCGCTAGCTTTTTCCCCCTCAATACCATTGTTAAGCAAATGTACATGGTATGATAACCATCACTTCCCATACCCATAGTATACCTGACAATGGTATACCACTGCAAACCTTAAAGTGACTTACATTTGAATTCTGTTTCACAGGTAAATGTATGGCCCAAGGACTATTATCAGTATAGTGTGGTGTAATTGCTCAGCTGAGAAAATGATCCCCAGTCTGCCACAGGGAAGACGTATTATTTCCCACCACACCAACCACTCCAACATTGATGTGCAAACTGTTTTGATTCCACCACATTGGTTATTACTAGTCAAGCTGACATGTCTATTTGTCCGCCATATTGAAAAGTCAATGTCTGCTTATGAATGAACTTTATTTAGATAAAGGTTCTCATGTTCAATCATCATAATCAAATTTCACTAAATTTGGTTTGTTATATTTGTCAGATCTTTATTTAAACATCCAATCTCAGCTGTCAGCATGAACTGCAAAGAAGGCTGATAACAGTGTATACAGTGATAACAAGTAGTGATGGGATCTAAATTACAGGCAAATATTTGTCAGAAAACTGGAGAATGGAGCAAATGTTGGACACCAATCACGTCTTGGCTGATCAACAACATACGGAGTGAGAGCAGAACTGTACGAATGTGATTATTTTACAGAAGGGCATAACATTAGTGCTATAGTCCAATGGGTGAGTTATCAGGGTCCTGTCCACACATCCACACACCATTAGGATGTACAGCTAGCCATCAGCGCTCTCAGCAGGGGACCCTGGGGGGTCATGTTCAGCAGAATGGGGAAACTCTTGAGTAGGTCCAGTTACACCTAAAAATAGGCCTGCACCAGATTGCATGTGCAATACCTCACCGTGTTTATCATAAACTTGACACAGTAACACTCCGAAGGCCACCCTTATGAGACATATCAATCCTGCTCTGCTGCATTACTTCATGCGCAGACGCTTTGTGTAATACTGGAGTGGGGTCAGAGAGAAAGTGAGAGCTACATGTGGCATGCCGTTACAGTGAGCACTATGAAACCCACACGGTTGCGATTACCGCCACCCTGACTCCTCGTTGAAACAGTTAACAGCACATGGCCGCACGCACTCATTGCAGGGTCGGCCAAGGTACCCCCTGGCTAAATCGTGTACTATTTAATACTTTTACAACCTGGCCCATTACATTTTGATACAGGTTTATTTCCCCAGTCCATGCTAAATGTCTCCCTCTGTCTTAACGAGCCCCTCTGGTCTTGCAGGACTACAGGCCTCCGAGGGTACCTGGCTTTAGCAGGCCCAGCTCTGAGTGCATTATGGGAATGGTAGAGGACAGCCTGCTTTCAGTATGCCCGCTCTTAGCAAGCCCAGTTTTCGCTGTTGCGCTATTGTCAGGGTAGCTAAGGTCAAACGCCGCTCTCTGAGAAATGTCTCTAACGCTCACGACTTTGGGTTTCTGGAAAAAAAGAAAGTGTGCAGGCAGCCGTTTTCGATTATTTGTGCCCTAAAAATCCTGTAAAATACGAGCGGGGCCCAAACCACAGCAGAAATGACTGAATTCTTTCATAAACGGTCGGCCTCATTCGCGCAAGCTTGCCCAACACTCAAGCATGGCCATTTCCTCCCCCGCCGAATGAATATACCGTGTAGCGACTGACCGTCCAGCCTTTAAACACCATCAGAACAGCTTCAATTTATTTTCAATTTAGCTGTTTACGAGGCTGAAATAAAAGCGGACACACTTTACTCATGCCGTACACGGGACTGGTTAAAGCATTTATGTCTTTAAGCCCTAATGTTCAAATATCCTTTTCTTTCATTTGCATTTTTGCTCAATTTCCTTTTTTTGGTTTTAGGGGGCAGCTCATTCAGCATATGAGAGTTATGATTAGGAGCGGCACAATCATTAAAGCTGCCAGGCTGGGCCATAATAACGTAAAAGCCACATTTCCCTTCAAGCTAAATGTGGACGCAACACTGATTGCAGTGCTGAGCATCCATCATACAATTAGTCAAGCCAATAAACGTGTGACTTGCTGCATATAAGAAAAAACCCCATTGGCAGGCGAACAAGCAAGGGAGATTTGATCCCTTTTGGCTGCAAAGTGACCACAACTGGCCCTCCTCAGCCCTCAGTGGCGACCGTCATCGTTCAGTTGAGATTGCACCAGAACGACTGATAAATAGAAAGAACAACAATGCAAATGGGGCTCACCCTTTCCCAGGAGCAGAAGCTGATCAATGGACTCTGATCAAGAATCGATGGGTATTAATGTGCTCCTTGCCCTGACACAAGCCATCCTAAACAGATGACGAGCTCTTGCTAAATAATTACGTTTACTCCACACTTAATATAGAATAGTATGTAAAATAGAGGTGCTACAAGTGATTCTTTGAGCAATGCCATGGAAGAACCACTCTTGGAGAAACAGTTTAAAGGCTTAAAGAACTTTAATTATCGCCTTCTTTACCAACTTACCAATTCTTCACACTCACACACCTCTATTACAAACATGGTTTTAACACCACTACCTGCCAGTGAGCTACTCACCATGTGGGAGAGTGGGGTTCGATTCCCAGTCTGGGTGACTGTGCTGCGCTGCACTAATAAGAGTCCTTGGGGAAGACTCCTAACACAACATTAGCCCAACGCTGTAATATGAGTTGCCTTGTAAGTCGCTCTGGATTAGAGCGTCAGCTAAATACCATAAATGTAAATGTAAATGTAATGGTTTTTATGTAAAAAGTGGTTCTTCTATGGCATCACTTAAAGAACCCTTTGCACCCTTTGAGAATAGTAGGTACTATACTAGGATTTGCTGGAGTATTTTCAAGTGATAAACTCGTACATTAATCCAGTATACACTAAAAAATTTATCCAGTATACACTATATAAATGTACTGTGATGCTAATTAGTAAATTCAGCTACTTTTAAGGGGAATTCCACCCATTTTTTCAAAATTCCATGCCTAATTTAATTGTTAAAATGTAAGCATCCATTCTGGTTTAATGTGAACTGCAGGATTCTAGAGAAATTTACTAGGTCCGAATTGTTGAAGTGGTGGTAATAGGAACAAGATTTTAGCAGTGTTTAATGCCAAATAAATGAAAAAATAAAAATGAATATTAAATAAATAAATATCCTACATTAATGAAACATAAAATACATAAAATAAAAATACATAAAATAATTAAACAAAGTTTTAATCATTTTAAACAAAGTTGACAACGGCTCATTTACATCCCACAATAAGTCCCTGTATTGTGCGATTTCCTTGTTAACATCTCAATTATGTATTGAACCGTGTAGTATTTCAGAAAAAAAGTGGAATTACCCTTGTAATTCCATTGCTGACACAGGCATTCACAGCACTGGACACTCTGGAGCATTCACACATGAGCCTAAGGTCACCATGTCCAATGCCAATCACTGGCAAGAGGGGTAAAAAAATGCCCCCCAGACTTTGGATGGACCTTAATCCACTACCACTAGTATGAACTAGCTGGACTCATACTCATAGCATGAAGTGGAGTCTGTGATCCAGAACAGATTAACCAACAGTCAGCACCTGACCTAAATAATGCTCTTGTGCCTGAATGCGATCAAATCCTCACAGCAATGTTTACACCTCTCACGCTCAAGCTTTTTGCATTTCACCAAAAGGAACCTAACAATCTTCATTTCTAAGCTGGTTCACCTGGATTCTGGCTGTAAACTCAGTGCTGGAAAAGTTCTAGTTGGTACTTGAGGGTGTTTTTACCTGTTTTGCCTGCCCAGACCATTGACACAGGGTCTTTATCAGGCTGACAGATTTACACACTGATTCCGCCACTGAGGGGATGAGGCGTGGAGGCCTAGGACACACGCTTCACTTCTTTATCTCTCTCTGTGTACTTTTCCTTTCAACCATACCTGCATGGATGCGACTGGATGTGGACCGTGCCGTGGCGAGGAGCAAGAGCACACAGCCCAGTGCACTTCAGTACAGCTGCGTCGAGCAGTCAAGCAGGATGGCCACCCCGAGGACGCATGAGCTCATTGTTTACTTGCATTGCATTTCCAGCTTGGCACCAGCCGCCCAGCACCAGAGCTCCCAGGGGTCAGTAGTTATGCACATGGGCAAACGCTAGGATAAGACTCTGACAGAACCAAATATGAAAAGGAAATATACATATTAACGACGACAACGACCCGACACGTTCCTCACTCTGGTTAGGGTATTTATGTTGGAGCGGCAGGCTGAAGGGACAAGTGTTATTTATGTGTGTGTGTACCAGCTCAGAACCATGTGTGTGAGCTGGAGCCGGTCCTGGAGTGCATTAGTCCAGGTTCCTTTATTTTAAGCCGAACTTCAAATGCAGCCGCCGTTTTTTTGACGCACTGGACTTGGCAGGCCCTCACTCAGAAAAGAGAAATATTCAAGAAGAAGAAAAAAAGAGGGGCGAATGAGTTCCAGTCTGAGCTTGTCACAGTGTATGAAAATCAATGGAGCGCTCTTAACCATGTTCCCGACTATTTTGTGTTTCATAAATCCGAGCTAAACTGATGAAATGAATAACTTCTACGCGGCCTTTAAGTTCTGCCCTGGAGAGCCGTTCCTGATTTTGCTGTGCGGTACTGACCTCTGCTGGCCCACTGCTGAACACACAGAGGGACAAACTACACCTCCTTCTTTTTTTCATGTGCTTTTAAAAATAAAAGTGTTCATCTGTTCATTCTTTGCTCTTTAAAAGATTAAAAACTGTCACTCTAACCATATACAAGTGTACAGTGGATCCTCCAGGGCCTCGGTACAACACACACACACACACACACACATTTACAGGCCCATACAGTACAGGTGAGACAGGCATAGACAGTTAGACAGGGCAGGGTTTTACAGTATCTGTTACTATACAGTGGATCAAGGTCCAATATCAAACACAGCAAATACAATAAACAGGCAGAAAAAGACATGTGAGGCAGACAGTAAGTTGTATAAGAATGGGAACGGGCCATTTTTCATGTTTTGTTAAAATGTGCAACGGCCAGATTTAGATTATGTCAAGAAGTGAAAAACAACAACAATGACAACAGAAACAATCAGGGTTTTTGCATGATGATATGATTGTTCAAGTGATCGATCATAAAAAATAGAAGCATCATATACAGTAGAAATGAAAGGAAGACAATTACATATGGCATTTCCTGCTAATTTTAGAGAACAATTTTTTTATGTATTTGCTCAATTTATGTTGGAAAATACACAGTCATATCAGAACATTATGACCACCTACCTACTAATGGGAATAACCACCCTTGGCTCGAATGACACTAGCGGGACATTGTAGTGTGGTGATGGACGGTGTTCATTATGGAGGTTAGCTGGTCCACAGTGGCACATTGATTGCTCTGTACCACTTGCCGGAGTCGCCGTTCCCCTCTGGCATCAGTGTCCTGCGAGGCACCACTGTTATGTCGTTGGGAGGCACTCAATGTGCAAGAGGTCCTCCACTGTGGCTGCTCTAGAACATCCCACAAAGTTAGCGGGTTCTGAGGTGGTTCCATCCTTTCCCCGGTACCCTATTATTATGCTCTTTTGGACATTAGTTAAATCACGTCCTTTGCCCATGATGATTGTTTTGCACTCTGCTACAACTGACTGGTGTGCTTGCTTATTCACAAGTGCAGCAAACCCAAGTTAATTATAAATCAAGGGTGGCCATAATATTGTGATATGACTGTAACAGTGGGCGAAGGGTGGTTGCATCTCAGAAACCGCTAACTTTTAATGGAGAAACGACAATGCAGGTGAGCGGTCCAGAGCAATCGACGTGCCGCTGTGGAGCAGTTCACCTCCATAAAGACCTTCTGTTACCTAATACAGTCCATGACACCACGTCTCGCTAGTGCCATCCGAGCCAAGGTGGACAAGGCCCGCCTATTAGGTAGGTGGTCTTAATATTCTAAAAGGACTGTGTAAAACATAAAGTCCTAATAAGGTAGTGTGTGTGCCACACAGCTCCAGGGGCCTGGGCTCGTGGGTTCAATCCTTGCTCTAGTTTTTGTGTCCATGTGGGTTTCCTCCGGGTACTCCAGTTTCCTTCAGCAGCCTGTTTAAATTCAAAAGGGGGAAGGGAGGTTGGAAAATAGTTATGTAAAAAAAGAATGTTTTTGGCACATAAACCAATATTTAAAGTCATAAGTGGACATCATGGAACAGAAGTATAGACAATAAATATGTGGGATGTGGAACTTTTCTTTTATTCTCACTTAGAAAATCAACAAAACTGTAAACTGGGTGACCAGGGTACCCAAACTTTTGCATATGATGGTCATATTTGAGGATGAGGATAGTAATACTGTCCAGAGAAATAGTCTATCAGGTGTTAAATATTTATTAAGTAAATCATCTGTTGAGTCTTGAAGATACTAGTACATTTGTATACCTTCATGTTGAGTGCTGGGTCCTGTTTCCACGGGTCTAGGAATAAGTGCTGTGTTTAGATTTAACATTAATTCACTTAAAATATCATATTTTGCTTTGTTGAAGATAATCTCTCCAATTATTCCAAACACTCAAAGGAATACAGATGTGTTTTTCAGCCTAATCCCTGCAGCTAATTACCGCAGCTAACAATTTCAGCACCTACTCAGCACAGTACTTAAAATTATAATAAAGATCCTTTTAAAAAGCACTCTTAGAATAGAGGCTAATGGGCAAATACTAGAACTAGTGCCAATTAGCTTCTGTTGTAAGTGTGTGTCTGTGTCCATATGCTGGGCGCTGGAGTTGGCTGCCCACCGCTCTGGGTGTGTGTGTGTACTCACTGCCCCTAACACATGTGTGTGTGTGAGTGTGTGTTCACTACCAGATGGGTTAAATGCGGAGGACACATTTTGCTGTACAGTGTACACTGTACAGTGACAAATACGTGCACCTTTACCTTTACCTTTACCTTTAATGCCAAAATGTGGTATATGAGGGTTGGCACTTTATTGTTCTAAAAAATCCTGGATTGCAGCTTTAATGTGTGTTTAAGTACACACACAGCCCACACACACACACACACACACTTTTTTGGTTGTGTTCCCACTCATTTCCCTTCACATTCCAGATTCCAGACTACCTGGGGAGAATGTGCACATATACAATGCAAAATTTCCTAATAACTGCTCGGTGAAGTCGAGCTACAGATCATAATTTACAATCTCAAAGACATTGTTGCAGAAGAAGAAGACGGAGGAAAAAAAAACAACAAGACAGAGTTTAAAAAAATTATAACCATATGTTTATTTCAAAGGCCTCCAGCAGGCCTGTTTCTTGGTCTGGAACGTATTATTATGATTATATACCATAGTCCATTTGATTATTATTTTCTTTCGAAAGCATGAAAACGCATGTTGATTTTAAAATAAGGACAACAGTTTCTTAACAAGCCAGCCTTGTCTGGAGATGACTGCACTTGCGGTTTCAGCGGGCTGTGAAATGACAGGCTCTTGTTTCTGGGTGCGCTCATTTGTTTTGCAGGTTGGGCTCTAATTCAGCGCCGTAGTGTAAGAGAGAGAGAGAGAGAGAGAGAGAGAGAGAGAGAGGCGAGAGGCTGAGGGAGATGTCTGACAGACCCACGGCTCCACTCGCTGTGTCAAAATGCATAGCTTCCACAGGAACGGCCCACAATTTACCTCTCCAACGTCAATAACCCAGAAACCACAGACGCAAACTGGAGACGAGAGTCAAGCACGCATGGCAGGCTTATGTCGAAATACGTCGCATTGCCAGGAGACAGAATGTGTGGAGAGCCACAGTTTTGCATTTTGTAACTCCCCCTCAATGGCTCAAACTCTGTCTCCGAGGAGCAAAGCACATTTTTGAAATGTAAAGTCATGGGTTAAGTTGCTCGGTTAGCTGGGTGGGAAGACTGGGAGGTTAACCTCAAAAAGGCAATCAGCATCATTTCTTTGCCTCTTCTTTATTGGATGCACATTCATCCTTAAGTACAACTCCTGTCAGAAGCTTCAAAGATATGCCATCACAAACCAAAATACTAAGATTTGCTTTCATTATAATGAAGGTAAAGGAGGGAAAAAGTTGAAGGTGGTAGTAACTTCAGGCGCACAAGGATGATCAGGCTATAAAAACCTGAGAGGTGTGCTAGAGGAGGTGGTACAGTGCAGTAAATGTATCGTTTGATGTGTGGAAAATGGGCCGCAAAGCTGATGTTAATGATTGACCGCAGAAGGGACTGCATTTGGGTGTGCCAAAGGCCACAGAAGTAACTGAATTTGCAGGTGTATCGAAGCATACAAATATACGGGTCTACCAGCAGTGGCAGAAATCCCAGTCAGAATTACGTCCAGAAGGGGTTTTCGTAGCTTGCCGGCGGTCCCTGTCCATCAGTTTTGTCTTTCAGCCACAATCTGACTTTTTCAGAAGAAGTCCTGGAAGATCCTGGAGTGGTCCTCACAGTCACCTGACGTGAACTCCATAGGAAATCTTTGGTGGGCTTTTTGAATAAGGCAGTTGCAGCAGCAAACTCAAGAATATTAGAGAATTGGGGGCCGATACATGAGGAACGTACTAAGATTCCTGAGGAACGCTGCCAGAAGCTATGCATCATGTTTGCAGCAGATCATAACAGCAAAAGGATGCTATACTATAATAATCATTCTGAGGCTGCATTAAAAGTCATTCAAAGTGGCATTTTGTTTGCGAGTTCGATTCCCTGCTAATTCTGCTTCGCCATTGACAACTATCCATGCTCTTTGGGGGTTGGTGGATGGTGCCATCTCCCCATCTCATTTAAATTGTGATTCTGGCCGGCACAGGCGTCTGTTGGCTGATGCATCGAAACTAGGCATCCGGCACGTTCTTCTGAGAGCGTTGGCTGCTAAGTGATGCTGCATTGGCAGCAGTGCAAGTGATGGGGGCAGTCCTAGTGAGTGGGTGGGTTAATTGGCTCAGCTAAACAGGGGGGAAAATTGGGTAAAAATGAACAACAAAAAAACAGGGTATTTTATGTTGCATTTGGAGAAACCACTGAAAGTTTGCACATTTTGCTGATAAACCTAATTTAAAATGGGGGTTGAAAGATTTTGATTGCAGCTGTGTAATATTATAATGTCGACTGCACTGTAAAATGCAAGCTGTGTGTATTTAAAGTCTGAATCTCCAACACCTTCTAAGTCATCTTTATGCAGAATAGGGCCTAAAACTACCTACTGTGAATGGTTGCACTTTGTAACTTACTGTGAGATTTGTACTCCTCTCAAGTGTTTTTGACATTAAATATTTTTACTTCATTTCATTTCCAAGAAGAAAAACATACCAAGTACTTGCTATACATCTCAAAACCATGAAAAGCTGTCTCTTTTTCTCTCTCAACAATCAGTTGAGTACCTTGTCCAACACTGTCAAACATTTCAGTTTAATGTTTTTATTAAAACACTGCCAGAAACACAGCCAAAATCCTATCAGTGTAAACTGACACTGCCCACAGCTACGCTAATTTGGTTTCGTGCAAGGACCATTAATCACCACACCACCAGTTTATACCACCTCATCACACACTGCCACACACCGCTTCATTTCATCCATTTGTTAAAACCTTTACTTCTTGCTTTTATGCACTTTAGCGGACCTAAATTTTGACTTTCACTCAAGTTTATTTTGGCTCCATGTGAAAGAATTTGATACAGGACCCTTACGTTCAATAGCCTGGATGAGGACTGAGGTGTTAACTGGGTTCTGCAGTTAAGTGCAGCAGGGACAGTAATACACACCAATGCTAGCATGTAATTTAATTAAGCTACATAAGCTTTGCTGCAAATACCCATCCCTGCTTTCTCCTCATATATTATTCATATTGCTAGCCTAGGCTAGCTTATTCCTAGGATTATGAATTTGACAAATTTAGAATATGAATGTGTTTGTATTGGTCAGTATAACCACACTTTATTTAAATCTCATTTTCATGTTGGAATTAATAAAAGGCCCACATATAACTAGAGTCACTCATTTTTGAGAGTCCAATGTTCTTTTTCCATTCAGTTCTAAAAGGGATTGGCAGGAACTCATAAACCCGATACTTTTTGACTACAGGCTGAACTGGTACATTTGACCACAAACAGCATCTTGGTTAAAATACTAATAAAAATATTTAACTGCATCAATATAACATACTAAAGCTCATCCTTCCTTTTAATGATCATTGTTGATTTGCCTTGATACATATGGTATGTTTCTTCATGGGCATGTATTGGCTTATGGTGATTAAAACCATATTCAGGGGAGTTAAGGGAACTATTTTCTAAACACTTTTCTAAACGACTGAATCAGAGTAAAGGTCAATCTCGAAGCAAACGTTGATAAAAAGAGTCAACACTGAACACAGAGGCCGTAGAGAGAGCTGTTGCTGGAGATCTGAAGAACCAGATTCGCTTATCAGCACACAACCTCACTCTAATGTTAGTTGAGGGAGCAGTTGAGGGAGCCCAACTCTGTTCCTCAAAAGCTGGGGTTCAGTTTCAGATCCTTGTTCAAACGCACTGACCAAACTTACTGGTGAAAAGCTGAGTTTAATCAGGTGTGTTTGAGCAGGGAAATTACCACACTGAGTTGACCGCCAACCCCTCCTGGAGAGAAGGTAGCCACTCCTGTACTAAGGTAGCCACTCCTGTACTAAGTCACAAACCACATATTATTGTATACTATACTATACTATACTAATACTATACTATGCTATAAATACTGGTGTATTGTTGTATAATACTGATTTAGCATAGCACAGTATTTTCTAAGTATTCCTAAGCTAGTGGTTGTATAGTGGTTGCTAGTGGACTCTGCTTCTGTTACAATAGGAGGTAATAGTTAATATGAGGGTTTTGGACGCAGCCCTGGTAGCCCAGCTTTCTAATCCCTACCCTTTGCAAGCATTACTTCTCCATAATCAGACATCTGTTTCAAGATTAGTTTAAAAAATCAGCCTTTCCTGCGTTGAAATGGGTGTATGAGAGGGAAACACACTGATGAGCAGTTCAGGCCACTGTTTATTCCCTCAGAGGTGACTGAAACCCCTTTTCCGGCCTGCTTGCCTTAATTTTGCCTGATCCGGTAACCATGTGGAACCACATACTAGTCAGCTCTGTCAAAGGCCCTATATTTAGTGAGGTGTAGATCAGGGCAAATTAAGTTGATAGGGAATGAAGCTGTATTCAACTATTGGGACACAGCCACTGTCTTTGCAGCATGTCATGGCCGGCATGTACTACCACACATCACCACACGATGCCGCGGTTTCTCAGAGCTTACGGCAATCCTATTTTGGCGACATATGTGTAACGACAGGGTAGGATAAACAGCCTTCATCGTGACACTGCTTCGTAGTAAAAGAGTTTATGAGCCAGAACATCAGTGATCCTGCTGGAATCGTTGCTACTTTTCATAGGTGGGAACCAAGTCGGAGAATCACTGCAGCGCCAGTGAAGCCCACAGGGCGCTACACCTGACAGAGCGCTGATAGATAGGGATGGTGGTGTCATGGTGTCTTATCAGAGGAGACGTTTCCTATCAGACTACAGCGTTTCACTCCTCCTCCTGCGGACTGCGTGACTGTGGGCCGGCAGGTGAATGAAGTGGATCTGAGTTTGAGGAACATGGACACGTCAGGGGATCAGTATGTGGGCGAAAGCCTGAAGAGCTAGATAGGTGCTACCTCACTGTTTCAGCGAGCCTGATGTAAACACTCCTCTACAGGACCGAAGAGCCGCGACTCCTCCTTGGAAACTTCTCTGTGAGGCTGTGATGATCTTCTCCTTTTGGATTTCCCTCAGGGTGTAGGTAAGTGGGGTCCGAGTGGGGTCCAGGTGGGCTAGCTAGACAGCCACGGTTTGGCTGGAGTTTTCTTCAGTTTCTTAAACGGTTAAAGGGCCCGTGTCCTACATTTTCTTATTAGCGAGCTAGCTAGGTTTCTCTAAGGCTCACTTATAAAGTTTAGTTTTTTTTATGTACTTCATTATTTTTATATAATATATATTTTTTAAAAGTATTTCTGTACTGCAGCCTTGGCTAAAACTCTGCCCATAACCTCAGCACTGCTCCAGGCTGAACAGGTGGATGTAGGCCAATACGGTGTGTAGCTTGATTGAGATTTTATTGATTTATTTATTCAAACTTTATCCCTTATATATTAAATGAAACTTCTTTTCAGAGTTTCTCCTTTATTTAAAAACTCAAATCTATGATCAGGCCTTTTAATGTTATACTTGTGTTATTGACACATGGTACAGCTAAATGATGCAGTTTTAATGAAGCCTTTCTAATTACATATTAATTAGTACTAAAGTTCCTCACACACTCCAAGTCCCTATATGGTCACCAAATAACCTCTCTTTGCTGTTTCTTTCATTTTACTTGTTGTGTCTCTTGCTGGATGTTATCAGCCAGACAGACCGCATCTCCTGCATTCCAGGAAGCATGAGCATATGTACATTTCCGTCCACTCTGGAGCCAAGGGCCACTCCTCAGACCCTGTGTTGGACAGCAGTCTGTGCCATTGTCCGAGAGCTGGCCAAGTGCACCCTGGGAATTTGTTTTTTTGCATGACCGAGTTGTAGCCTGCATCAGGATTCCCATACGTCCTGGGAGAAGCTGAGAAAGTGGCTCAGATTTCCTAGAAATACTAGTGACCTCCTGTAAAAGTGTATAGTTGGGCTAGGAAGAGCAAGCTGGTGCGAACAGTGGCAAGGAATAACTCCTTCGGGTCAGGAGGATGAAACCTTGAGAGGAACCAAGACTCAAAAAGGGAACCCATCCTCCTCAGGTTGACAATGGATAATTATAAAAAGCAAAACAGGATTAAACACAGCAATAAAACAATTAATTAAAACAACTGAATTAAGAACAAATGTGAGTGAGATGATAAAGTTCTTGTAGATAAACAGTCAGAAGCAGAGTCATGCAGTGAGGTGAGGAAGAGCACAGATGAACACTGAAGGAATATCAGAGCAGCCCATTGAATGAAGCGACATGAACACATTATGAATGTAACATTATATAGATATGTCACTAGTCATACTGAAACGATTTGCGTATGCATGCATATGACTACAAATAATGCTTTTAAAGCTGCACAGAATTAATTTTAAGTTGTTTGATGAATATTTGAGGATTTAACTTTAGATGGGGTGAAAAATGCCCTGTTATTTTGGCGGAGAATGAAACGCGCTGTTTTTTCATATATGGTGGGATTATGGGATTATGATGAGCTCTGTCCTTATTGGCTGTTGTCCAGCACAGCGACATCTAACCGGAACCATGTAAAAAGCGTACCATAGCTTTCTTTTTAACACCCCAACAAGAACATTGCATGTTTTGCATTGCTGTTATATTGGTGTGGTCCTCTTAGTGCCCTCTTGAAGAATGTAGCTGGTTGATTAGCGTTAGCTTTTAGTCTAGTACTTGCCTGCTGGGACTGTCTTCCCAGACTGGCCCTTTTTGAGTTCCCTTTCTGAAGTGTTGGTTGGCGCTATTCAGCGGTGGTCTCAAACTGAGGTGCTTAAGCAGGAGAAGCACAAAACTACAGGAATCCGGCCCTCCAGGACCGGAATTGTCCACACAAGCAAAGAAATCAACAAAAGTATTAGTAGTATCACTATTTAGACCCTGCCAAGTCAGTCTTCATGGTACTGAGAGTGATCTTAGGAAGAGTCTTCCCAGTCTTGCAGCATCAGCTTCACCCTTCACCCTGGCGCCCCGGTCAGGCTTGATCAGGCCCGACTTAAATCCCAGAAGTCATCCATGGCTCACTGCCTTTATCCCAAAGCTATCTGAAGGCTCTCTCTGCAGCCTCTGTGATGTCTTTGGTGGGTCTTCTACTACTTACCCCTGTGATTCCACTCATGGTTTATGTTCTGCAGCATGAACAGTCTAACTGAAGTGGGAGCCCTGCTGCATGGTTTGCTCTCTGTCCTTTTTGGCTTCAGCTACTGTGTTGTAAGCTCATGCAGTTTGTTGCATATTTGTAAAGTGCTTGGGCCCCCTCTCAGTTTGCTTCTCAGCCACATTGTGGTGACAGTTTTAGCACCCTTAGTAGTTCGCAGGACGTTGTTTCATTTGTCTTGATGGCCTGCATGTGAGCATCCTGTCGCCGTGCATGTGCTCTCTACTGCTGGCGACGTTTAGACCGCAGCAAATGGGCCGCTTCCTCAGCAGGCGACGCTTCCTTTCCACTAGCTGGTGCAGTCAATCAGCCTATTCAGCAGTATGTTTGGGCGCGCAAGAGTTTGTGTGTGTGTGTGTGTGTGTGTCCTCTCTGGCCTTATCCCATTCCCTGCTGCTACCAGCCCCTCCTTCCCCCCAGTACACTCCTCCGCTGACCCACCCATCCCCCCTCCAGTCACACACCCATGCCACACGAGGCCCCGCAGTCTGACTCAGTGGAGAAAGTTACCCCAGTCTGAGTGTGCGTATATGTGTTTACGTGCCAGGCTTTTGCCCTGTCGGAGCGCACCACCGTCCTGTGGCTCTCTCTCTTTCTCTGTGCCGGGAGATCGAGCTGTGATTTATCTCTGCAGCTGAAGGTAATGATGCCCTTTAATTGATCTTTAATGCGATCACTCTTGTTGTTAACCTGTCTTTTCGTTTCCTGCCCGGTTAGTCCAGTGGGATGGGGTACTGCACTGCAGCACTTTAAAGCAGGCTTTAGAGGGAGGCTCTGAAACATGCTGAGCTGCAGCTTTTTTTCTGTTTGTGCCCCTGTGAACACTGTTGAGTAACAAACCCAGCCGAAAATATCGATATATATCAATGTATCACAATATTATGTTTTACGATACTGTATTGATTCTTAAAATCACAGTATCAGATTTGAATTAATAGTTTATTTCTAAAGATTGGAGGCAGACAGTGGTTAATTTTATCTTCAGATCCCACTGCTCTGCTTGCATAAAAAGTAAATGGTCCTTTTTCTCAGATGTGTTTTTTTTTTATACTTAAAACATGTAAAATTGATCATCGCCTTGCGATTGATCTCAATATAATGCAGTATAATCATGACCCAGTATCGTGATTTGTATCGTATTGCCAGGTGCTTGCAAAAAGTAGCAGTTTATGCTTTTTATTGTGGTAAATGTTGACAGTAAGCAGAAAAAATACTTAAAATACTATTAAGATTAATATTATTCTTTTCTTCTTCATCTTCTTCTTCATCTTGCAGAAAGTCATGGACAACTCTCAAACAGTTTGATTGTTTGTTTGTTTTTCGTCCATGTTTTTTGGGTTCGCAAGCCTAGCACATCCAGTAGGTGAAATCCAGATTGACTGACACATGTGGCATCTTTTCAAGAGTCTAAAGACCCTCCTCCGGGAGCCCACAGGAGCCCACTGTGTTCCGCCCCAGAGGACATCAATGAAACAATGCAGACAGACCCTAGTCCTTTAGAGCCATTCAGCCTCCTTACTAGCAGCTTCTCACCACTTACCTCCTAAGTGGCAGCCAAACCCATCGGCATTGTTTCCATTCTAAGAGCTTCCGCTGCTAATTTGAATCCCTTTAATCGGTGTTTGTCACTTTAGTTAAGATGAATTTGAATTTTAATGCTGTCATATTGAAACTTTCTGAAACTGCGAATGGCCAATAGGAGTGGTCAAAAATCATCTTACATTAACACAAATGAGTAAAGGTTACTGTTCAGCCTGTAAAAGGTTACTGGGGTGGTTGTCTTTATATGGTAATATGGATATTCATTTTATCTTGTTTGAGTAGAGCATCAATGAGGTGAATGTTCCTGAGAAATTCCACTGATTGGTTTTAATGGTGCAGTGGTTGTACACTCGGCTGTGTCTGATTCCGGAGGTAGCTAGCTTGATGCCTTGCAGCCAACACTGCCTCAAAAGTCCGTGCTGTAGAAGGCCAAGGTATTGACAGTTCACTGCTAGATATGAGCGTTTAGCTGTGTGATGAGCTATTAGCATTTTTACCCAAAGAAGTAGAAGGCTAGATTACTAACCTTCAATGCCTTCCTGCCTTATTTTACATCTCAGAATCTGATTAATAATGAAATATGTTTTTGTTGGAATTTGCTAATATGGTTTGAAACATACTTGTGCAGCCATTGATGCACGTGGGACAGAGAGTACTGTGTATGGGGGAAATGCTAATGCTGATCCCATCCTTCCTTTCTTTCATTATTGCTGTGTTCTAAATCTTGCTTCTGCTTCTGCTTCTCTGTCTGTTCTGAACCCAGATAGTCCTAGCATGGCTTACACCCTCAGATCCAATGGATCTCCAGCAGAGAGCCTGAGAAGACAAGAAACACCAGAGGAATTCACCAAGGAGGTCAAAGAGGTGGCCGGCCAGGTGAGACGCCCAAGGACAGTTGTGGAGATGGTGGATGACATGGATGGACTCACTGAAGATCTAGCAGAGGAAGAAGATGAGAAAGCAGTGAGAGAAAAGAAGGCTGCTGGAGAGCGAGCAGCGGCCAGAGAACGGGCAGCCCAGAGGCAGCTCATGGCCATTCAGGAGCTGGAGGACACAGAGAAGAACTACCTGAAACACCTGCAGATCTGCACGGTCACTATCCGCAGCAATCTTCAGAAACTACAGGTTAGCCGGATGCCTGGCAGTTTGGGCTTTTGCTCGTTGTGTTTGTTGTGAAGTGGGCCAAGGTCATTCAGCACATTCTGTTCCCTCAGCACAGGCTGATATGACTAGGTAGACATTGTGTAATCACATCAACAGTCCTGGCTTTGAATTACTAATAATCCTGCTAGGTTTCATTTCAGTGTAAAGAAGGTCAGTGTTGTGACTGAACAGTCTGTGTCATATGTTTGACTGCTGCTCAGTCAAAAGTGAACACAAACGTTCACAAATGTAATCAATTAACACAATGTTACCCCCAATTTTAACCCCTTAACACAATGTTACTCTAAGGCCTATTATTTAGTAGCTATATGAACTTCTGTACAAACTGATAGGGCTGATATTTAGTAACAGATGTTTGTAATAACACTTTTGACCGTCCGACAGGCCGTAGGCTGTTTAAGGGGCTAAACAGGATATTAGGGCTGTGTATTGGCAAGATACGTATCACGATATAAAGTAAATATCGCTATGCATTGCGATCGTGTAAGAACAAGAACAAATTTAATTGATCGAAAAACATCATCTACATAAAACCTGAGTAAAAAAAAAAAACTTGACTTTTTATCCAATCAGAACAGTGGAATCTAAAGACTGCATTGTAGTGGTCTGGGTTTAAACACGCAAAATGAATCTGCCACCAAGTTGTACATGTAAACCATTAATTATAAATCAGTACAGTATTGCAAAACATAATATCGCAATACTTCAATATACCAATATTTTCTTACACTCCTACAGGATATCTTTAGTGTGGGAGGTCTTGGTTGGTGGTCGTTTTATAAGCATACCAGCTGTATGTTTAACTTATCACACGCCTGTTGCCTGTTGTTATCTCTGATAGACTTGCATAACAACCGAAGAGCAGAAGATTAGGTGAAGCTGGACTACAACACAAAAAATTCTGCATCTGGTTCATTTTACTGCATTTTTAAATAAAAATAAATGTTGCATCTTTCTGAAATGCTAATCCAGGTATATAAAGGAAATGGTATGGCAGGACTAGTGGCAGGGGTGTGATAATTCATGCTGGCAGTTTCTACATAACAAATTATTGCGTTTAAGTGTCTGTTGAGATGCACAATGGGGCGGCGAGTGTAAGCTGAAGCCAATTGTAATGCTAATCGCTGTTAATTCATGGCTACTGCTTTCCTTTTGCTGTTTTTTGACCATTTCACACCTTAATGTCTCACTGTCTAAAAGCCACTCAACAGTGACCAGGGTCTGGAGAAAGTCTTGCCACAGGCGTGTCTGGTCCCAGTGCAGGGCAGCATTTGCGAGCCAGTGCTAATAATAAGGCTAATTACATCTAATTGACGGGGACTGCCTTTCTACTACTGTTTTCCACAGCTGAACTTCGATCTACCTAAAGTCAAAAGCCATTTAAGAGTGCATACGGGGATACTGGGGCGTGTACTCTGGGCCTTGCACATACACTGTATGTCCAATTGTTGGTGGACACCCCTTCTAATGAATGCATTCACCCATTATTGCTGACACACATGCATGCACACACACACACACATAGCTTGTCTAGTCCCTTTAGAGAAGTATTGCCAATAGAATAGGAGCAGATAAACATGAACCTATTGGCACCATGCCTAAAGCCAGGCTTAGGCTACAGGGGTATTGAGCTGTGGAGCAGTGGAATTGTGTTCTTTGGAATGATGGTTGGTGCTCCATCCAGTACTTTTGGGATAAGTTGGGGAGTTGGGGATGAGGTGGGCTGGTGATTATTGAACATCCTGACCTCACCAACACTCCTGTTGCTGAATGCAATCAAATCTTCACAGCAATGCTCCAACATCTAGTATTATTTTTTTTTGTCCCCTAATATCCGTGTTTTTAGAAGAAACAGTGAATGAGCAGGTGTCCCAATACTTTTGTCCATATAGTATATTTAGCAATATTAAACTCATTGCTGATATGTGAAACCAAGGAAGCAAAATTAGGGCAACAAACGTGTCTTGAGTGATCAGATATTGGGTAAATTTGATTTCTGGCCAAATCATGGCTTTAATATGTTAATATATATTAATTGCTTATTTTTTTTATACAGGCGTGAAATACTTTACGTAACACAGTCGGATCACTAAAGCTAATTTGAATTGAACTTCTGATCATAAGCAAGTTTAATGAGTCTTGCATCCTTCACATTTCCCCGTAGCCTCCGCTGGCCAATCTGGATGGGATGTTCCAGCACATCGACGAGGTGATGGACGTGTCTGGGAGACTCCTGAGCCTGCTGGACCAAGCACATATGAAGCCTAGTGATCCTCAGTATCTAGAGACTCTCTGTAAGTGTAACAGGCTCAACTGGAATGTCAGGTTCAGGGAACTCTGCGTACATTCCTCGAATGAATGCACATGTAGTCTGGAGTTTCCAGGTCCATGAAAAAATGTAAATATTTTAAGACACACTGGAATTTCAGGTTCAGATTCTATCAAGTGTTTTTTTTTTTTATGTAGACCGTAGGCATATCTATTGTGTCAGCTGTCTGAAGCACTCTAATGGAATGTAATGATGTCTTGGGACCAACTTAGTTAGCACACTTGCTAAACTGCTATGTACTGCGTAATGATGTGGGTAAACTTACAGGAAGTCTTAAAGTTTATACTTTGCCTCTGGGCATGCTTGACTAATTGTCCTCTTAATTGAATATGTGGGTTGAAAGGAAAGTTGTGCTTGGCAGGACCTGTACTTTCTAAATTTAGAGTGCAGTACTGTAGTTAAATGCTCGTCATGCTGTTTACAGTGTTGCTGACATGAATGTAGATTCTGAGGTTCATTAGCTGGAAGGATCTGCACATTAAAAACATGCATTTGCTGATGCCATCCATAACGGTGAGAGTTCAATAATATATACTGTTTTTTTTTCTTCTTTTTTTCCTCCTAGGTGCTTCTTTCCTGAGTTTGTCACGAGACATAGAGATGGCCTATAAGGAGTATCTGGCCAACTACAACAACATCACGGCAATAGAGAATGGCTATAAGCAGAAGGAGGCCTTGTGGATGGAGATGGTGAAAGTAATCAAGTCCTCGGCGTGAGTTACACAACTCTGAGCTAATGATCTTGCTGATTATCAGGCACTGCTGAATGCCCAGTGCTTGTACTGAACTCTATAATGAGCATGCCTCGACAGCGGAAAAGCCACCTGCTGTGTTTTGCTGTGACATAATTGACAGCATGCTTAGCAAGTGATAAACAGAAATAATTGGAAAGTCACGTTGGATGAAAGGCCCACAAGTATGTGCACATGGTCTTGTCATGACCACAGAATATGGTCAAAAATGAATGTATTATATATTTGATTGATATAACATTCTGTCAGTTATGAAATCCAAAACCATTAATATGACAGTGTGTTGATCTCAATATGAGATCCCTGAGGATTTGTTTATTATAGTATATATGCAAATTCCAACATACAACATCCACTCCCAGGCTTTTACAAGCCATACATGGAACTGGATCTGCAAAATGTGAGCTGTGAATTCATTGTGTTTGTGGTGCCATGCGCCATCTTTCCATTTATCTAACTATTTAGCCTCTAGCAGTTTAGTTAATCACAGTGAGTTTATAAGGAGTGCTTCTGGCTGGACTGCTTTTTAATAGGCTTCAGTACAAGGCCAATCAGAACAGGGGTTTCTAAAACTATACAATTCTGTGCAAAGGTTTTAGGCACCTACACACAATATTTAAAACCCCCCTTGTACAAAATGGAAATACAAATTCACAGATGGAGAGAATTTGAGCTTGGAAAAACTCCAGATCACATTAGAACAGTTGCAGTAAAAAGTAAGAATTTCTCATTTTGAGGAAAGTATTTGAACTCTTTCGAGCTTTGTTCCAGATATTTCCATCACCAGCTCACCTGAATTAACATTATTAAGCACTGATTTACCAAACCAGATGTTGGATATATAGTCTCAAATTGATGGTGCTAAAATAATTAACATGTAATTAGACCAACCAAAATGAAGTATCAGATAAAATTAGTTAACAATGCAGGCTTATAAACAGTTGCAGTCTAGGCTCGTTAAAAAACAGCATGTTCACCAATAATTGTAATGTAAATATTCAGGCCAGACCACTGCAAACATTCTGTGCTGTGTCAGATAGACATAATACATCATGGGCTATCTAAGACAATATTAGTTAATAATAAAATGCCCCATGTCCGACAAGGTTGACGTTGGGCCCAATCAAAAAAAAATTCTCATTAGTACCACTATTGTGTAGTCCCCTATTAATGGCAACCAGGTTGTTCCTCATTGGTGAAAAACTGACACCTGAGCTCACCTTTTATATCCTTTCTCTCCATTTCTCTTGATTTCCCTTTTTAGGCCGGAGGTGAATGCCTCCACGCTGAGCTTTTTCCTGGTAATGCCTGTACAGAGAATTGCCCGCTACCCACTGCTACTGCAGACCATTCAGAAGCACACAGACCCCCAGCACCCTGCCTATGCCTTGCTGGAGGAGACTGCCCACACAGCTGTCCAGCTCAACTGCAGGATCAATGAGTACAAGCGCTTCCGTGAAGTGGGTGAGGACACGGCCTGAGTTTGGGGAACTTTTAAAGCAACTAGCTTATATAACTGCTAATGGCTTTCTATTGATTACTTAAGTAATAGGAACCATTCGCAGGGAAAAAAGGTTCATTAAATGTTATTGATTTTGCTTTTACTATTTTCCTCCCATTTTTAAAGCTGATAAATATAAGAAAACAGAAAACCTGACAATCAAAGACAAGATCAACCGACTGAGTGGCCACAGCATTGCCAAGAAGACAGCCAGGCTGAGCCAGTACATTAAACATGAGACTGGAATGGTACCAAAGGTAGGGCACTGTTTACTAAAGTGTTCTGTCATGAACTGAGATTACATCCTGAAAGATGGCTTAATCTTTAAACGGAGGGATTGGCTCAGTTGTATGACGTGAACACCATCTGCTGGGCAATCAGATATGTATGCTAATGGAATTCTCAGAGTTCATCTGGTGTGCTGTGAAATACGGTACATGACAATCGACCCTGCAGATCAGATCTGTTTCTTGACATTTACACAACCAGACAGTCAAAAGTTTGAATGCACCATCCAAGAGAACAGAGCTTTCCACAAAAGCAAAGGTTCATTTAGGATTGCTCCAGTCAGAATTCTTGGCCTTCTACCAGTAGTTGAGACCCCGCCCTCAAATTGCAGTAATTACCTTTTTTAATGAAATAAAGATGTAATAATTGTAATAAAGATGTCATATATATATATATATATATATATATATATATCAGGATATTCCATATAGATGGAATAATCAGTAATGGAAAACATATCTTGGATACGGTGAGGGTGACTATAAACAAACACACGCATAAATAAGACAGTACCACACAACCTATATATACACACACACACACACACATATATATATATAAGACAGTATATTTTATATATAAGCTTTTATCTTGGATAGACTATAAGCAAACACACACATAAATAAGACAGTACCACACAACCTATACACACACACACAGAGACACACACAGACACACACATTATATATATATATATATATATATATATATATATATATATATATATATATATATATATATATATAATGTGTGTGTCTGTGTGTGTGTGTGTATAGGTTGTGTGGTACTGTCTTATTTATGTGTGTGTTTGCTTATAGTCTATCCAAGATATGATTACCATTACTGACTAAAGTAATTCATCTTGCACAACCTTACTCTCGTCTACTCACTTTTTGAACAGAGGTTTTAATACTTTTTTTCATGTCTTTCTCTATTGTAGCTGAAGGATGAAGAATTTGATTCCCTTGTTGGCTTTTTCTGTGTTCTGGAAAAGGGGATCACAGAGCTGCATGACAACATGGAGGCCTACCTCAGCCACCTGCAGGTGGGCAAATAAAGCCGTCC
Source organism: Salminus brasiliensis (assembly GCF_030463535.1). Lineage (NCBI taxonomy): Eukaryota > Metazoa > Chordata > Actinopteri > Characiformes > Bryconidae > Salminus > Salminus brasiliensis. The sequence continues at coordinate 9,739,071 of NC_132896.1, forward strand.
TTCTGCTTTGGGCCCTCTGGGCTGTATTTTCCATATCTGAAAACTGAAATTATGTATTCATTTGTGTTTTTGCTTTTTGTGGTCAGTTTCCATTGCTTTTTCAGCTGTTGAGTCCAAGAAAAATCAATATGGGGTTTACCCCAGGACAGGCCATTCTGGAAAAGGCAGCTCTGTTGAAGCTCGGGTCACAGCTGTGCACTGGTAGAGTGTGTATCAAGTGTACTGAGATGTGAACTTCTGTTTTTGTTACAGCGGTTCCTCAGCTGCAAGCCTGAGGAGGCTGACTTGGACCTGGAAGGCGAGAAGACCGCCCTGTTCTCAAAGGAAATCACTGTTGCACTCAGACAATGGATATATCCTACATATGTAAGTGGATTATGTATGGCAGTTGTGAGAAATTAAGTTTCAGGCTTGTCTCATGTGTCTCATTAGCATGTATCTCTTTTTCTTTTGCTTATATTGTATCTGAAATTACTTTTTGGGAACATTCTGTTCACTGACCTAGTTAGACCAGCACTGATCCTCATGAATAATGTGGTTCAGAATAGTGGTTCACGCTTGAGTGTATCAGAGTATATGACACATGTATTACATATTTCAGAATAGCTTATTAGTACATGTACTGTATAGACTTAGAATCCTTATTGGACCCTTGACTCCTCTAAAGAGCTCTAAGCAGTTGCATACCCCTACCAATTATAAATACCACCCCTGCTCACACTACCTCTTGCCCTACTTCTTCCTGCAGGAGGCCCGTCTGAAGACTCTGGTCTTCAAGCCCCTCAGTTCTCTGCGGGAGCTGATGACCGGTCCACGCAACCTGATCCGCAAGCGGCAGGACAAGCTGCTGGACTTTGAGATGATTGAGGAGAAGAGCAACCTGAGCTATGACGAACAGGCCGTGGCCAACACATACAAAACCATGAACACGCTGTTGCTGAATGAGCTGCCGCAGTTCAACGGCAAAGCCCTGCAACTGCTTTGGGCCACATTAGGTGCCTTTAGCTGCCTGCAGAGGGACCTGGCTGCAGACATGGAGCAGCTCGCCACCAGCTTCACTCATCAGGTGGGAAATCAGAGCAGATAGACTAGCTTTTCATAGCCCAGTTGTTGGGGGTTCAGCCAAAAATGTTCTACATTTTTCTCCGTTTCCAGGCTCCAACCATATCTGTATTTTGTTTTGCAAAGGATAAGGTCCACACAGTCTAATCAGTTTCACTGTTGAATATGGTCAAGAGCTGCCTGCTTTGACCGAAAGAGGTTATTCGACTGGCGTCAGAACAGCCAACAGACTGATTGTCAGAACAGTGCTACAACAAAAACAGGCCCACTTGATACAAAGTTGAAGCAAGTAAAAGCAAATGTTTTAAATCATGAATAACTTGGATTCAAGTTGAAGGCAACCAGCAAGGATTTGGCATGATAAACAGACCAAAAAAATCACAAACTCTCGGGTGGTGTATGAAAGTGCAAATAAACAGAATGTTGGATATCTACTGAATATAGTTTTTGTACCTGTGCAGGCAGAGCATCTAAGACTAAAACTAATTTAGGAATCTGTACCATTGTATTAATTGATTGCTATGCAGGCAGGTGGGAGATTGAGAAAGGTGGGATACTGAGCTTGAGAAAGGTCTTGTGTCAGGTATGTCCTAACCATCCTAAAGAGTTCCTCCAAGTAAACCTGATAATGAAATAATGAATTCAGTAGTGAAGTCAGGCTAGTTTGAGCAGAGAAATCACCAACTGTGCTGAACTCTGATCCTCCAGATGCCTGTTTTAAGAAGCAGGAGTTTGTATTTAACCAACTTTTCAGTTTAGTTTAACCCAACTCTGGAGTTTCCCCTAATACAGATGGTAGAACACTTTTGGCCAGGATACCTCCCTATGGACGCAACATTAGGTGTCCTAACCTGCTCCAGAGAAGATTAAGTTCAGGGTTTTGGATCATAAGCAGCTCTTGGAACAAATCAGGGACAGCTTTCAGGGAGGGGCAGACTCCTAAAGTGCTATATATATATATATTATATAATTTATATCAAGATAACAAAGCATTTCCTAGTCATGTAACCTCTGCCATGATGATGGTTGTAACCGTGTTGCGTTTAACCATCATAAATGCTTTCTTTTTGATGTATTTACCATTTAGGGTTTTGATTTCTGCTTCCTTCTTTAAAATCTAAGCTGCTTGACTTGTGTCTCACCCAATTGGCTGTTTACCATAAACATTGTGCTTTCTTATTTTAGAGTAGCAAAACCAGCGTAACGGTTAATGGTGGTCACATTTGTTAGGTTAATCAGGGACTCGCTTCATCAGACAGGCCTCTGAACTGGATTTGAGCACTTTAGCTCTTGTGCAATCCTCCGCCAAGAGTTTTAAGTGCAGCTTGGGACAACTTCGCAGAATCAGCTGTTGGTGAAACAAACAGTTTTTGTTTTGGGAGTAATGAGCTGGCATTCATGCCTTGCCTTGAATCACACTGGTTGAGAACCCCATGCTTTTCATTACCAAGTTACAGGTATGTGCTGAGGAATTTTTGGCCCAGTAAACTACCATCTAGCTCACAAACGTTTGCTGTGGAAATGTGGAACTTGCATTTAGCTGTTGCACGCTGTTGTTTACATGCTTCTCTCTGTCTCTCCATAGCTCCCACACAGCTATCTGGACAGCAGTGCATTCTGGGAGTGGGCGGAGGGCTCGGTGCTGGAGGGAGCCAGGAAGCTGGAGGCGCTGTGTCAGAGCGTTCAGGACGAGCTCAACGCACCCATTGTGCAGGTCTGTCCCGACACAGAGTCTGACCATTGTCCTTTGCTGGGCGGGGACAAGTTGCTAGGCAACAGCTTGTCCACCCTCCGAGTTGTTGTGGAGCTTGTGAGCCATGGTGGAAAAGAAACTTTACTCAGTGCAGCCATTCACCTTAATTTAGCCCTCATGTGGGCATGTGTTTTGGATGAGTCCACCCTTGAAGGATCTCGCAACCCAAGCCAAATGTTTTATGACTAGGCCTACTGTGTTACTGCTGGAAGCAAACAGCTGTCTTCTATTCATGCTGTTTAAATACGAGAGGAGAAGCCTATGATGATTTTTTCTTTTCCCCAAATTCAAGGTTCTAATCCTTACATTTTGTGTTGACAAAATAAGTCATCCTGACACTGTAGTCATTATTCTTACTGGTGAGCCTCTCTCGTTTTTGTAAATGCCATTACTTCTCCATCTGTGGTTTCTGATGACAAGCAAAAGGCCATTACGTCAGCTGATGAGAATGTTGAACAGGCTGATTCTGACAGATGAGTTTCATCTGACTGGTTCTGCTTTATCTGAGTGCAGATTCTAATCAATGCCTCATGTCTTCTGCTGTCACTGACATATTCACACCGATATCTTTATAAGTAAGCCATGGCTGATCAAAGAGTAAGGGCAATGCCTGATCGATGCTGCTTGATTTCATTTGAGGCATGAAAGATGGTTATTACCTTCGACGCTGGGTGTGGTGCATCATTCCACGGGAATATATGGAGGCCTGTTTTGAGTGGGACCTATGCTAGTACAGCTGTGGCAAATGAACTGCAATTACTGTCATATAGCTGGACTAGTGATGTCACCTTTGCTGTGGTATGTCATTACAGATTACTGTAATTCTGAATATTATGCTGTCTGGGTTCACAGCTCAATTCAGCCTGGTGAGAGCTCATGTGATTCTGGCTTGTCCAATGTTACAAACAATAATTACAACACCCAGTAAGATACCTTGTGCAAAGTGACAACACTGACTGACTGTCTGTAGCTGACAGCTGATAGCTGAGGTCCACAGCAGTCTGTAATTTTTATAACAATAATAATTTTGTAAATAAGTAGCTGTGACATTGTTGTCGTCATTCATAAATCTCATGTGGTACCTGTGATGACTTTACTGTCTGTGCTCTGAAATGATTGGCATGAGGCCATTACCGTAAATGCTGGTGCCCCAGTAGCCTTATTTCATGTGTGTGTATTTGATCTGCCAGGCCCTCGGCGTTGTGTCTGAGAAGCGTCTGAAAATTCTGACGGACAAGCACAGCTCAGACAAGCTCTACCAGCTGACCGGCCCGGTGGTGGCCACCCGCGACCTTGACCTCAACCTGAATAAAGGCGAGGTGGTGGCTGTTATCAGTGAGATGGACACACGAGGGGACCGCCGGCGCTGGCTGGTGGATGCAGGAGGTATGCCATATGTCACAACAGTTGTGGCCTTAAATCATCTCATTATAAGCATTACGTATGTTTAATGTTGGTAAATATTAGGAAATCCATATACAAAATCATTCTTAGTTGATTAGGGTTTCTCCGAATTGCATATATGCTACTGTTGGAGCTAGACTGTGGGTCAGTTAGGCCAAAAAAAAAAAAAAACAGGCAAAAATAAGAAAAAATAATTGATGGTAATACTAATATTCATAATAATATGAGCACCCCTTTATAATTCTAGTAGTAAGTTAATGCTATGCTATGACTGAGCTGTGACTAAAACTTATTTATTTTAAGGGAAAACAATCCTGATTTGATAAATCTGAACTTATCAAAACAATCCTGATTTAATAAGTTTTTCCAATGACACAATATAACATAGAAAACAACCCTACAATATTCACAGCAAATATGATTCTGCAATAAATAAATAAATAAAATTATATATTATATATATATATATATATATATATATATATATATATATATATATATATATATATATATATATACACGTGTTTCCAGGTTCTCCTCTGGATTTAAGAATCCAGTACAAATTCCATACCGCAGAATTCATGTGTTTTTTTGCCTCAGTCAGCCTGCTGTTCTTCAAACTCAAAGCCTTTTTAATATTCCATAATTTAAGCACTGAAAAAAGCTGTTGCAAGTGAATGGCTAGACCTCTCCCTCTCCGTCTTGCAAATAGAATGTGTGCGTTGCCACCTAGTGTACTAAAATTGCAGGTGTTCTAGGTTCAAGGCCATAGGGGAAACAATAAAATATAAACAGTCAACTGGAAGTGGTTGATAATAGGTGATAAACCTTTGACATTTTATCACCCATTTGCCTGCAGTGTGTAATTCACAGTTGACCGTGTTATCGCTTTATGATCCAGGAGCAGCCACACAGTGTGATCCTAGTTCGTACACTGTGGAAAACTGGCTCTCTGGATGATTACGCGTATCTAGTAATAGAGGGGGGCTGGATAGCTATGCAAACTGGTTTTCATGTACGGGACTGTTTGAGTGGAGCGGAGTGCAAGTCGACATATGATTCCAGCCTGAGCCACATTAGAGACGGAGGAAAGAGAAGAATAATGCTGATTGTTTGAAGCGCTCCATGGTTCCCCATTGTTTTTTATGTTGTGCTACGTAATGTGTTTATGTCCTTTTCAGGGTCAGTATGATCCGTTCTTGCAAATGCAAAGCACCTCCTCATATTCCCTGCAGCAGAGCGCTGTTCTGTCAGTGGCTGCACTTGCATTTATTTATTTATTCATTCATTTATTTATTTATTTACAAAACATCAAGACGACCCAAGAATATTTTAGAACTAGAGGCCTTCTGCAAAGAAGTGTGTGCGTGGGAGGGGGAGGGTATTCAGATTTTTAGCTGATACAAAAAGCATTTGCAAGCTGTTATTTCTGCCAGAGGGTTTTATTATTAAATAGAGTAGCTGTGTGCAACTGTGCATTAGAACTGGCTGAAAATATTGATTAGCTGTGGAAGTTGTGTTTACCACTTCTTAATAAAAAAAACAACAACATCTCACTTGGCCAACGGTGACCAAATGTTTGAATGATATTATATACACTATATGTCCAAATATTTGTGGCCACCCCTTCTAATGAATGCTTTCAGCTACTTGAAGTTACACCCATTGCTGACACAGATGTGCAAATGCACACACAGCTTATCTAGTCCCTGTAGAGAAGTATTGCCAATGGAATAGACTCTCTCAATAGACTCTCTGGAGCAGATAAACATGAACAAATTGGCACTGTGCCAAATGCCAGGTGTGGGTTAGAGGGGTGTAAAGCATGTCAGTATTGAGCTGTGTTGCAGTGGAACTGTGGTGGGATGAGTTGGGGATGAAAATTGGTGGTAATCGTCGTCCAATATTGTGACCTAATTAACGCTCTTGTCACTGAATGCAATCAAATCCTCACAGCAATGCTCCAAAATCTAGTAGAAAACCTCCCTGGACAGTAGAGACAGTTACTCTTTGTCAGTTACTTTTGTCCCTATAATTTTATTTAGATATAGAGAGGTAAAACTGCAGTAATTGGAGTCCAAAGCCTTTAAAACACCAACAGAGACATCTACTGACCATGTACTGTTACTGCACTTTGCCTGGACGTGCGTCTTCTCTTGCAGAGGGATAAGAACGCATTTTGAAGCATTGACCTCAATATGGTGATCAAACTGCATAGTTTAACAGTGCGTTATTCTAATACAGAGTCATATCAGAATATTATAACCACATCTGGTTTGGAATGAACTCGACCCATTGGGGTTCTGACCATTAAAGAACAGGGTGGAAGGATGCTAACAAATTGTGCAGAGAAACAGATGGACTACAGTCTGTGATTATAGACACAAAAGACTTATTCCAAACCAGGGGTGGTCATAAGATTTTGATATGATGCATATCAAATATTCATTATTTTTGGTTAAAAAAATGTGACTGTTTTTCAGGTCCCAGGGGTTACGTTCCAGCCTCTAAGCTAACCCGCTACCACCATGTGACCGTGGACCCACCTCCCCCATCCCCGCACCTGACGCCCACATCCAGCGGGCCAGGAATCAGGAGACATTCGTACTCACCCGGAGCTCAGCCTGTGGTCACCATGGCTCTGCCCTGCTTCCAGGTGAGTGGCAGGTGCTGTATTTTGGGTATGAGTGACAGGCTCTGAAGGCCGCTTATTTGGTCCAGTGTCCTGTCAGATGGAAGGGGGCTTGAAGAGATTGATGGTGATTCTGTACCGCCTCTAGAGCATCAATCAATCACACACATACACATACACACAAACATTTAAGCAAGGACAAATAAGCAGCAGTCGCAGCAACAGCAGCAGCAGCGTGTGAGAACTAATGTAATGAACACAGAAATGAGCAGTCTAGCCTTGTCAGCTGTATTAGATTACAATTTTGCACTGCTACCCACACACTCTGATTTATTCATTTATGTGGTTTAGCTGTCAAATAGTGGCATATTATTTGGCCAGCTTGTACTGGTGAGAAAACTGAAGCCAAGACAATTTGCTGTGCGCCTGGATGAGTGGGAGGGTGAGATATATGGCCCATGAGACCATAAAAAAGGGTGGCAGATTTTTGTGCCCGACCTTTCAGGGTCATTAATCACTGCACTAGTGCAGAATCCTTCCTGTACAGAGAACACAGCCAGGTGACATCCAATCTCAAAGATGCACTGTATCCTTCACCTTTTACAAGCTCAGGTGGGGGTGGGGGTGGGAGGTATAATTTGGCTTAAAAAAACAAAACAAAACTTGGCAGTGTTTTCTTGTTTGGATGTAGACCAAACTCAGACCAGACCAGTGTTCACCACATGGGGGAGTGCTTGGTCCTTGTTGTGATATTAGCTGTCTTCAGTCCCTGTTTTCTTCAGTGAACCGCACTTTCTTTATACCATCATTGCTTTTTATTATGGATTAGAAGTCAGCTAAGGACACTTTCAGTTTCAAGCATGTTTTCTAGAGCAAGTAGGCTTAATGATGGCAACACTAAAGCACTCCAAAGTGCACTTTACTCCAGCATCCACCGAACATGCTGTTCCAGCTCACTGAAACATTTCACTTGACAGATGCGCCGGGAACGTGGGGTTCAGAATGCAAATGCACAGTCAGCGGTCCTTAAGTTCATTCTAAAAGACTTACCGAAGGCTATTGAAGTCAAATAGTTTTGTGAAAAAATCAGATTTTTGCAGTTTTCCCCGTTAATAAAAATGTAGTTAATCACCTAAGGCACTGTTTAGTGTCTAGAGTTTGCTCCTTTGATTTTGCAGCTCGTTCTTAAACTCTTATTCAAAAGGAACTCTATGCTTTTGATCATTATCAAGTTTTAGTTGGAAACAGAAGTGTTAAACCCCCCTCTCTGTGGTCTCTAACACTCAAGCAAGTTCTCCCATTGGTTAGGCCTTCAGGGGCATGCCTGAACATTGTGGTGAGCCATTAGCAAGTTAGCAACCTACCAGGTCAGGCTAAGCTTAGCTCAAGCTGATTGTTGTCTGACTATGGTGAATGCAAATGACATACAGGATCTCGAAGATCCACCTGCTGCTTAAAAACCAGCTGTCTGGGGAAATTTGGAACTGTGGTGTGAACTGGACTGTGTGGCTTCTGTACCATGGTCTCAGTTTTATTGGAAAAATGAGCATCCCGCCAACAACTGGCACATTACCACCTGTCAAAGTCGAATCGTTTGTAAATTTGCAGCACAAATTGGCCACAGTGTTACTATTTTAAACCAATGCTGCGGAATTGAGCGGACAGTCCATCATGGACAAGTAATTAAATTACACTGTATAAATACAAATAATGGTAACGTATGTAACAGTTCACCCAGTTTGTGTTTCAAGCGCCTGTACAGCAGGTCAAAACAGGTAGATGCCAACTATAGTGAATAGGCTACAACAATCAATATTGCATGTGACATGTTTTGCCTCTGTCACATAAAAAACACATGAATGTGTGTGTCAGATGAATAAAGCAGGATTAACTATCATTGTGATGAGGACAAAGGAACAGAGGAATCAATCAAACATGTTTTCATTTCCAGTGGGTGGAACCAGTTTTGTAAGGGGCAAAGAATGTCACACCTTCTGGAAGTCGTAGAAACATTACTGACTGTGAATTTATGAGGCAACCTAGACTTTTAGTCAGTTGTTGGAAATGGAAAACAGTGGCAGAAGCACCAGTGGCATCTGTGTAGGGGTGAGATATTAGGCGGCAAGTGAACAGTAAGTTCTTGAAGGTGATGTTTGTGTTAAATGCAGAAGAAGACAAGACTCTGACAAGAACCAAATTGTGATTCCTGGACGAACTGGGTCAGAGCATCTATAAAGCAAAGGTCTTGTGGAGTATTCTGTGGTCAGTACCTACCAAAAGTGGTCCAAGAAAGGACAACCAGTGAACCGGCAACAGGGTCATGGACAACTATGGCCCATTGATGCGATCCATGGAGGCCCCACCTCACAACTTGTGGAGTTTATGCCGCTGTGGTGGCAGCAGACAGGAGACCTACTCAATACCATACAGGTGGTGCTAATGTTGTGGCTGACTGGTGTATGTTAGTGTCTGTTACAAGCTTCAGATACAATGGATGGAATGGCCTTTCAGCTGCATACTTGTTCAAATCTTGAACGACCACTAGCACTAGCATGCTATTGGGAAACCCCATAGCTAACTATACACCAGAGGCATTATAAATGAGTAGAGCGGCCACTGGTGGAATGAATGGGAGTTCTGGTAACGCTCAGCATGGCGCTTGTTTAAGCCTTGCCTTTCAACGAAATGAGCCAATCAGCTTGCTGGATATGCTGCGAGTAGAGCAGTGTTGCAAAGATGGCCACAGAGTAAACAGACTTGCCTATAAGCACTTTGCCCTACACTTGTACATTACAATGAAAGTCTTCTTGCTTGAGGGCCCAACAGTGGCAGTGTAGAGGACATGGGTATTGACCCCACAACCCTGTGATCAATAACCCAAAAGGACCATGTAAAATAGGACAGCATAGGGGGGCTAGTGGACAATAGCATTACTATAAAAATGTTATGTGTTTATTTTATGGCCAAAACTATATTTTAAAGGCCTGGGGCTTTCGTAGTCACAGATTACCACATCTGCAGAGGCCACATAAGCAGTCTGGGCAGTGTGCAGATTTGAAACACTCTGTTTGGAATAACTGATCTAAACCCCCTTCTTTTTCTCTGTCCAGGTCTTTGCAGGGTATGACTTCACAGCTCGCAGCAGCCATGAGCTCTCTCTGCGTGCAGGAGAACCTGTGCGGGTGGTGCAGCCGCACGACAAGCGGGGGAACGCTGAGTGGAGTCTGGTGGAGGCCCGGGGGCAGAGGGGCTATGTGCCCTCTAACTACTTGGCCATGCTGCCCTCTGTGGTCGCCTCGCCCACCCTGCCCTACCACTAGCGTCTGTCTGAGAGGACTGTCACCATGGAAACTGTGACTGCTGCTGCTGATGCTGCTGCTGCAGTTGATGATGAACCTCTACATTTTCTTGCTCTCCTTGCACGCACACACACACACACACTCGCACACAAACAACCTATTCCCACACATAGACCACCATGAGCACTCTTACTGAAGGGTTCTCCACAGCTGTGGGGGTGGGCGATGATTCGACTGACTGGTTTGTGAGCTGGAGTGGTGCTTGGGCCCCGCCATGAAGAGGTCGTTCAGGTCCTCCAGCTCAGCCTTGCTTAGAGCTGCTACAGGGGAGACCATGCTAACAGGTGGAAATGAGGCGCGTGGCGCTGATGGAGTGCGTGCTGTGCGCTCTGGGTGTGTTTAAAGGCCCTTCAGGCAGCCTTGTTTGTCGGTGTGGGTCGGGCTATTCTTTCTTTTCCCACGCGATGAAGGGTGGCGGGACGCTGCTTCAGGGCGGGGCGATGGAGTGATGGAGTGATGGACAGACTTTGGGCTCCGTGCCCTGCTCTGCGGTGGAGAGGAGCTCACGATCCTTAAGTGTTGCCATTGAATATGGATTTCAGGGCATGAGTCAGCGCTCTCCTGCTCTAATTTCAGCACTGACTCACATGCAGGAGGAGGGATGATCGGCGGCACTGGATTTTTATTTATTTTTTAAACACTGGCTTTGAAATGACTGGAGACCGACTGGAAATACTACTGATAGTTTTTGTTCTTTTTGTCTTATTGACTGTACCAAAAAGTTGCATGACTCTGTGGTAATGCATACATGTTAAAGAGCTTTTCTGCTCCTAATCGGATGCATCCAGAAGCAAACATGGTTTCAAATGTTGTAAATACTTTGTGGAAACAAATCCTTGTGTCTCCAAAAATGTGGCCCTACAAGAGAGGGACAACTATTCTTAACCTTTTAATGCAAGTTAATGTGACCCGATTTTATATGAAGTAATTGTGGACTGTTTATATTGATTGACATGGTCTTAAGGGCAGCTGGCGTTTTTATCAAAAGACTGGAAAATGGAGATACAAGGTGGTGTTCCAACTGTGAAGGTCTGTTTGAAGCTTTTTGAAGGATTCCCAAAAGTGCTGCTACGCTGAAGGCAGCCCTAACCTATTAAGTTTACTAGCGCAATAGCATTTAAATAGCATGCTAAAGATTGCACATTGTAGTTAGTGCCGTGATGCTGTGGTACTTTTGCTGTTCCAGAATGTACTTTGTTGCAGTACCAAAAAAAAAACACCACACACACACATACACACAATTCCAGTTAAACTGGCTCCTCACTAGTGAGTAACCATTCTGACATGATTTAAAGAGAAAGCCACCATTGCATTAAATATAGAGCTGTAGAGGTGGCATTTGGTTTGCTGCAGTGTGAGTACTGCATGGTCTGAGACAGCCTCCCTGTTGTTACAACGGCTCACCACTAGAGGCAGCGAAGCACCATCTGCAGAGCCTTCTCTGGCATCACTAGCCAGAAGCTCACCCTGTCCACTCAGTACTCACAGTGTGTACTCAGTAGGCTAATAGGCGTGAACACTCTACGCTACACAGTGTTGTGTGAGATTGCTTGGTGAGCAGGTATACTGGGATGTGCACTGAGCGCTTGTGGCACTGCAAGCTTTTGCCCAGAGCATTACCTCCGTCAGTATTGAGCTTAATCCCTGAAAACAGAATGGTAGGCTACATTGCCCGGATTCTCTCTCACAATCGCCTTACAGGGCTCCACTGAGAAGCAATCACATGCCTTCTGTTCTCTGGTGAAGCTATGCTCTGATCCAGAAGTGAATTTCCTTTTATTTATTTTTTATTTATTTTACATTGCCAAAGCCCTGCAATGGAGGAGAATATGAGACTAGATTGCTAATTTGATCTTGCATTAAAAATCTCCAATTTGCCCAAAGCATGCATCATGTTGTTGTTGTTGTTGTTGTTTTTTCTTTTTTCCCTTGAGCATTTGCTCTGCATTGTTTTTGGTGCATTCGTTAATTCATCCATCCATCTTCATATCTGCTTCTTGCTGGCCAGGGTTGTTTTGGTGCAGTAAACATCAAATACACAAATGTGAAGTTAGCATTAATTCTTCTGATTTTGTCTAGAAGTTTGTGGACACTGGCTCAACCCCACCCCTCCCCTCCTTTTTTCCTTGCTGGAATGTTTACTGTGTGATTTGTATTGTGTTCAGCCATGTGAGCCTCAGAGAGGTCAGACACTGATGTTGTATGTTTAGTTAAATTGCCACTGTAACTCATTTCAGAGGTGTTCGATGGAGCTCTGTCACTACAGAGAATGTAATTCTTCTGCTTCACAGCTCAATGCTGGGGGCTATATATATATATATATATATATATATATATATATATATATATATATATATATATATACACACACACACACACACACACACACACACACACACACACACACACCCTTCTAGACGATGCCTGGCATTGGCCATGGTGACCTCAGGCTCGTGTGGCTGCTCAAGTGTATCCCATTTCATTGGCATTTCTATATGCTTTTCTCTGGAGATATGTAGGGTTCTCGATACTATAGAAGAACCACTTTTGGCTTCCTAAAGAACAAAAAAAAAGGGTTCAGTGTAAGATTTGTGAATGTGCAAAGAACATTATACACATATACACATTACACCCTACGCAAAACAGTAGTGCTGTGTAGAGCTCAAGATGTTGGGTTTTTTTTGTCTTTTTTTATTAAGGAACCGTTTAAACAGGCAGACAATTATTTTTTACCTTGAAATGGTTCTTTCAGTAGCCATGGTTCACAAAAACCATTGAAGAGCCCTTTTTCAAATGTGCAGTATTTAGGTTCTGTACCGGTTTAAGGGTTGTTGGGGTTGTTAGAACACAAATGGTTCTTTTGCTGTATGACATCCAGCAAAAAAACCTTCCCTAATGCGTGTCAGCAATAGGGTTGGGCGGTATCCACTTTTTTTCATACCCTATTACCATGATGTGCAGGATTAAACGATAAAAGCTTGTGTCTGGGAGCAAAGTGTTTGGACTCGTTGTCAGCTATCTTGGTCTAGAGAAGCTAGCTAGCAGGCTACACACCACAGCACAGTCGGTGTTCCAGCTAACTGTGGTTCAAATCCTGCACATTTAGAGGATAAAGCCTCATACCTGAGAGCACAAGGTCGAGTGAATGGTCTTAGGAGTGTTTTCGACTGTTGTCAGATGCATGGATTAGACTGGTGCATCCAGGTTTGCTTCCTGTCCCTTTCAATCGATCTCAGCAGCATGTCGCTAAACTTGAAACTACACCTGTTTTTTCTGAGCATTAAATCACTGATTGGTGAGCTCCCACAGCAGCCCCACCCTGTGGCTTTCTTAAATGCATATGGGGGAATGAGCTGATTTGGACATGTATTAGACAGACACTAGCCAGCAATGGGTGCTTCTAATTGGTCACTAATTAGAAATGGTGTGACTTTTGGACACGCAGTGAGGGCCCTGTTTCCGTTCGACCTCTCGGCACTAGCGATTCCTGGTGTTTCAGAAGCGTGACGTGATGGAAGAGAAGCATTTCTCTCTGATTAGGGGGTTTATTTTGGAAAGCAGCAGCGAGGGTTTGATGCTGCATTTAGCTCAAGCAGCGCTATTCCTCAGAGAGCGTGTGAATGTCACCGCTCTGCCGATGATGGCTGTATCTTTCGTGCATCGTGCTGTGCAGAGAGGCTGTGTGTATCTCTGTGTGTGTGTGTGTGTGTGTGTGTGTGTGTGTGTGTGTGTGTGTGTGCATGTGTGCATGCGCGTGCATCCCTGTGTATGTATGTTGCGTTTGTCAGTATCTCCTCCCTCAGCTAAGAGCTGCTTGTCAGCAGTGATTTGATGCATTGACTCCCTGCAGCTCTGGCTCCCTCACTGTGGCAGAGCCCAATGCTCTATAAATACATTTTTCTATTCAATGGTCTAAAAATAGCCTCTTGTCAGCAGGATCCCTCTGCCTTATAGAGCTCCCCCTGCTGTCGAAGTGTAGCTATTTCCTCCTTTTTCATCCCTACCCTATCCTTTACACCCCCTTATCACCCCCCCACACTCTCACACACACACCCCTGCGGGAAGGAGAGTGGATCACATAACAGTGTATCGTGCCTCCCCTATGTTTTTAGCCCTCATCTCAATGCCAGGCTTACATATGAAGGTAATTAGAGATAGTTTGCTTCCCTTCTAATAGCAAATACTATGTAGGGCTTCTTCGAGTGAGGGTAAACAAGTCGAATGCCCTCTGTGCTGTCTAGGCCTCATCCTCAGGCCTGTGTGTGTGTGTATGCGTGCACGGTGTGGGGATCAGCTGTGCAGCGAGGTTTTATAGGGCTGTAGCGTCTCCAGTGCTACGGATTGAATTTACTGTCCATTTTGGGGGCAGGTCTGGCCACTGAAAAGGCTCATCTGTATTCAGTAGCCAGGATGACACGTTAGTCCTGCTTGAATGAGTGGCCCTGCTGCTGCTGCTGCTTCTGTGGAAGTCCTGCAAGGCGCAATCAAGAGGAGCTGATCTGCTGGGGGCTGCCGTACAGGAATAGCAGCCATGGCCCCAGCTCGGTCTTAAAGGCATACTCCAACAATTTTCAACCTAGTCTCTATATCTACCATGTGCGTACCGTACCATTAAATACCACATACAATAATTTCAATGCCATTCTGTGTTCTTCGAAAAGAGGAGAATACTCATGAACTCGAAGGACACTTATAATAGAAGCCTTTGGGCAGCTGCTGAATTCTGCGACTAAACGTTTGAAATGCTTAATGAATTAACAGGAATTTAACACTACTGCCGGTTTACTTGTAACGTTACAGGACTTAGGTTGAGACAGACGTGAGTATCTTAACAACAGGGTCCATTCTGAAGTGTTATTCAGTTCTGAACACTGGATCGACACAGAAACAGCCTAGTCATGTTGTCCCTCAGCTGTTGTTCCATTGGAAAAGTAGTCCAGACTCTGGTCTGGAACTGATTATGGGACCATCTTTGCAAATATCTCTAAAATGTAGGCATTCCTAAACAGAACTACACCGCAATGTGTCCAAATGTTTGTGGACGCCCCTTCTAATGAATGCTACATTCAGCTACTTAAAGTAGCTTAGTAAGTAGTTAATCTATTGCTTGTCTAGTACTTGTAGAGAAGTATTGCCAATAGAATTGAATTCTCTGGAGCAGATACATTTGAACCTAGTGTGGGCTACAGGGGTGTAAAGCCCTCTAGCATTAAGCTGTGGAGCAGTGGAACTGGGTTCTCTGGAATGATGGTTGGTGCTCCGTCCAAAATCCTGACCTCACTAATGCTCTTGTGGCTAAATGCAATTAAATCCTCCCAGCAATGCTCCACATTTTTTAGTCATTCCAACTAAAGCAGGAAAAACAGTGAATGAGCAGGTGTCCCAATACTTTTGTCTATATAGTGTAGCTTACATTACAGTGTAATTTGCTAGTTTACTCCCTATTATTATCTTAAACAAGCTGATACTCTCAAGGCATGTCACTCCATCCACCCAGTAACATCTAAAGTTATATATATATATATATATATATATATATATATATATATATATATATATATATTAATTATATATATATATATATATATTAATTATATATATATATATATATATATTAATTATATATATATATATATATATATATATATATATATATATATATTATATATTATATATATATAATATAATATAATATATGCCATCACTCAAGGAACCCTTTGACAAGTGAAGGTTTTTAAGAGGTTGGATGCTTCTGTGATATTTGTGCTATTACACCAGCATCTATATGAGGGGCCTAATAAAGGTTTTGGGGGGGGAGGGGCTACACCACTGGGCCATAGAATTTGCGAAAGTGTCCCTAAAAAGGTGTTACACTTAAATATTTACTGTTCTGCAACTTTCAAATTGGGACAGGAGTCAGTTAGAGGGGCTGTGGTGGCTTTGTGGTTAGAGTGCTGGATTATTGATGCCTGCACCTGCTAAGCTGCCACTGTCGAGCCCTTGTGTAGGTCCTCTGACCCTAGCTATCCAGCAAATGTACTACACTGTACAAGTATAGGGGCACTAAAGGTACTTAATCATGCACAATATAATCAGTATCTAGTATCATTGTCGATGTCAGTCAGTACTACAGATGCAGCAGATAGAGATTAGAGTGAAAATCACTGGAGTACTTCTTTAAGTAAGTCTTATTTCTACAGAACCTTTTGTTCTTTAAACATAAGCATAGGCAACATAGGCAAAAAAAATGTCAAATCAATAGACCAAAGAATTTCAAAAAAGGAGGTCATATATATATAAAAGGAGGTCATATATATATATATATATATGACCTCCTTTTATATATATATGACCTCCTTTTTTGAAATTCTTTGGTCTATTGATTTGGTCTATTGATATATATATATATATATGTGAGTGTGATGATGTTTATATATATATATATAAACATTAATTGGTTAATTGACCTTTCCTCCTACTGTAGCTTGTTGACCTTTCTGGCCCGTTTGCTGTGAATGTTGAGTAGCTGTCCAGCTGACGGGCAACTCTAACCTTAAGAGCGGCCCCAGCTTCTCATTACAAGGTTGAGTGTGTTACACGTGAGCCACACTTCCCATGCAACCTTCACCCACTGACACACTCTGGTTACCGTGTGTGTGTATGTGAGATCATGTTCGGATGGGAGAGGAGACTTCGACAACCCACACAAATGACAATAATAAAAAAAAGACCTGTTGACCCTCATGCAGCGTTCATCACTGACCTTTCTCACACATGCAGTAAATCCTATCAGTCACTCCATCTACAGCCAGAGACATAAAAGCAGCCCAGCCCACACAAGCCAGTGTATGCTGATTAGAAATCTCTGAGCGCAACTGAAATGATATGCAGATTCTTCCTCAAGACTACTGCGTACGAAGTCAAAATCACAACAGCAGAGCTGTTCCCATGTGCGTGATGTCCTTTCTTATGTATTGTGACAAAGGCCTTATCAAATATACTTTGAGCAGTGTATTCAGTACTAAGCCGCCACTGCTTTCTCTGCATACACTGTCATAAACCATGTAAGCAAGTCTATTTGAGATTGCTTAATAACTTCACAGGGTTTAAGCTGTGAGTGTGATGATGGAGGTGTGCAGTTTGCGCAGTGATAATTGTTAGTTATCCATTACTCTACACGACTAAGCTAAAAAGAAGCTCTATATAGTTACATACAGCTGTGGCCAGAAATTAACATGCACTCATTATGGACATGAATGTCATGCCAATGCTGGACTTTCAGTAATTGAGCTGTTTATTTTTTCCTGGTGCAGAATGTCCAAATGTTTGTGGACAGCTGTTCTAATGAATGTATTCAGCTACTTTAAGTCGACACAGATGTACAAATGCACATACAAAGCTTGTCTAGGCCCTGTACAGAAGTACTGGCACTACAATAGGACTCTCTGGAGCAGATAAACATTAACCTATTGGCCCCATGCCTATATACTAAGTGTGTATAAAGCCCCCCACCCCCCCA
This sequence comes from Salminus brasiliensis, assembly GCF_030463535.1. NCBI lineage: Eukaryota > Metazoa > Chordata > Actinopteri > Characiformes > Bryconidae > Salminus > Salminus brasiliensis. Next base: position 9,756,800 of record NC_132896.1, read on the forward strand.
CCCCCCCAGCATTGAGCGGTGGAGCAGTGGAATTCAGTGTGTTCTCAGGAATTATGGTGCTCCATCCAGTAATTTTAGGGTTACTATCCTAGTATTTAAACCGTTTTTGGTACTTCGGCTCCAAAATCGACCGATTCAAGCTTGACTAAAGTTTGTAGCTGTGCACATGGACAAGGAAAAAACCTTCTGGAAGAAAATTTTCTGGTTAGATGTGACATGAGAAGATTTGTTTGATAAGGCAAGATAAGATAAGACACTGAACCCCAACAACGCTTCTAGCTGTTAAGCATGGTGGTGGTAGTATCATGCTCTGGGGCTGTTTTACTGCTAGTGGATGGTAAGCAACAGATCATTGAAGTCCTGTAAGTTGTGAGCCTTAGGTGCCCATTTCCCTGTTGCTGGTCCTGGACAACCTTTGGGAGGTCCTCACCACTGCATACGAGAAAAAAATCCACAAGATGTTTTGGAGATGCTTATGTGACGTGCTATGGCATACAGCTATATGCAGTCATCTTATAACATACATGTACACAGCTGTTACTGAGGATATTATCCCAGATCCTGTCAGTGGGATTAATATTATGGCTGATTGGTATGCAAACTTCTAACCATAAGCGTAGTACCATTTTAAAAGCTTCTAAAATGAACCATATATAATAATGTGATCCTTGAGTTGTCAGGGTTCCTTTTATTAAAGAACCTTTGAATAATCTACTTTTAAACAGTGTAGCTCTTTAGTTAAACTAGAGAATCAAACTTCAGAGACTAAAAGTGTCTTGGCTGACCCAGTGTAAATCAGTTGTTGTTGTTTTTTTGCTGAACTAGCAGTTACTATATATGAGGGTTGTTCAGCAGGTAAGGGTTCTTCTCTTCTCCAGCATCTTACAGGCCCCTATATAAAAATTGCTGTGTTGTGTGTTTGTCATTTGTTTTTTCATACAATGTTTGTATGCGAGATGATAATATCACTACTATTTAGTCTCAAAGTGAATGCTCTCAAACCATGCCACTCCACCCACTAGCTTAGGGTGACCATATTTTGGTTTTCAAAATAGAGGACAATAAGGACACGCAGACGTCCGTCATGGTTAGGATGCTGTGGCTGGGAGGCTTCCAGTAGGCCTAAATTGTAGGACCGTGGCATTGTGTGTGTGAAGGAGAGAGTTAAATATCTATAAAATTACTCTAATTTGATAATGAACATTAACACAAATAAACATTTACTAACCAAAAATAATACATATGAATAAATACATCAATAAAATAAAAAACAAATTCAAACTGTGTTTTGTGTTTATTTACATTTGTTTAGGCAAGAACGTGGTTGGAGTGGCGCAACAGATAACACCACTACCTGCCAGTGAGCTACCACACCATGTGGGAGACTGGGGTTCGATTCCCAGTCTGGGTGGCCATGCTGCGCTACACCAATAAGAGTCCTTGGGCAAGACTCCTAACACTACATTGGCCCGCCTCTGTAATAAAGTAACCATGTAAGTTGCTCTGGATAAGAGCGTCTGCTAAATGCCGTAAATGTAAGAAAAGCTATTTGACCAATGGTTGATGTAGATGCAGGTACATGGACACCAGTAGTGGTGATGACCAATTACCAATAATGGCCGGTTGCATTTTTCACATCCCTTTAATAGGACTCATGGTCCCCCTACACTAGCTATTAATTTGCACTAACTTTGATCACAATCATTATACAGTGTATTTAGCTGACCGACAAATTAGCTGATTCTTAAGAACTCTTACCAGATGGCATTTTGATTCATTATTTAACTGGAATTTATTTTAATCTTCTAAATAATCTATAATATAATGCAGGTTATGACTGGTCTGATTTCAATTGGTTATCGTGATATGAGATGATTATAGGAGTGGGATAAACAGGCGTCAGGGCCGAGAGTGTAGTGTTGATAGAAGCTAACTGCTTTGCTATGTTGTTGGGGAACTGGATCTTTATGTGAGTCATGGATGTACAGTTGTGTCAGTATGTATATGGGATGCCCAATAAATATTTTAGGAGGCTCTGTTATCTCACTCCCACCTGCGCCATGGGTCCCAGTGTGATTGCTCCTCTTGCCTTTTCAGTTGTAACGTCATTGACTCTTGTACTTTTGGAGAAGCTAGACATTGTTTTGTGGCTGACTGGGAAGCCCTGCTTTGTGAAATACCACAAACTACACACTATGAGTTCTGTGTTGTGCTTCCAGCTTCCAGCAAGAGAGCCTCCTTCTCTCATTCCATGGCTTTTCCGACAGCTTCTAATTAGCTTTTCTTTTTGAGCTAGACAAGCACACAAGTCCCTCTCCTGCTCATTTCTAGCACTATTTGTGAAATGTGGCACCTGGCTCCTGTTTTGTCTTGTAGATGTGTGTGTTGGCGGGGGTGTATGGGGCCACTAATGCGTGTGATTTTGGCATGGCGGGACACTCAAGTCCTGCCTCGTCTTTCTGCAGGACATGGCAATTGACTCTTGTACTTTTACATATTAAGGTGCGACAAAGGGTGCCACTCCTCTCTCTCTCTCTTTCTCTCTCTCTCTCTCTCTCTCTCTCTCTCTCTCTCTCTCTCTCTCTCTCTTCTGCTGAGGTTCTTGTAAACAGTGCTGACCCAGAATGTAAATGATGTCAGTCATCAGCAGTAGTGCTGGGGTATTTGCTCCAGCTCCAGAGTGTGCAGTTTGGCGCATGTGTGTGTGTAAGTATGTGTGTGGGTTTGGAGGAGTTGTATGGTGGCTCATGCCCAGGCTGAGGGCTCATAACATGCCCTGCTGGAAACCTGATAACGAACTTTAAAGGACAGCCCTCACATGACACTGGAGCTAAAGGGTGACATGTGAAGTTCAAAGAGCTAACTTTAGCCCTTCACTTGGCTTTCAAACTGCCAACCGTATTTAGATTTTACTATACTCACATTTCCCCCTTTATTTCTTTCAAAACTATGGAATCACAACAAAGTCTTTGTGCTGTTGTCTCGGTATAAAAAAGGAAGTGGTCTATAATACATTGGAGTGACATGGATGTGACTGACGGCGTCATGTGTGCAACTGGCCACTGACCACCGGCTACCGACCACTTTTTTTTCGCACTACCGCCAGTTTTGCAGGAAAGCACAGGGGTACCCAGCTCTGATGCGTTGACTAGCAGACCCCATGCCGGCCAGCATCACACTGAAAATTTTGTGGAGAGAGAAAGAGAGAGATAGAGAGTCATCCACCCACCTGGAGAGAGCAAGGCTTGTTGTGCTCTCTCAGGCTCTGGCTGCTGAGATTTTTAGGTTGGAAAGCTTCTTCTACTTCAAACAACATCCAATTCTATTATAATAATTATGTTTGCCTCTGTGCGACAATGGCAAGGAAAAACTCCCTTAGAAATGGAGGAAGAAACCTTGGGAGGAACCAAGACTCACAAGGCAGGACCGTCCTCTTCGGGTCAGAGCTATTCATGAGTTATTGATAAAAGTCACCCAGATAAAAGTCACTGTACCACCACATAATACTGATCTTCTCCTCTGGTGTGCTGAAATCATCTAAATATAATATAATTCATACAATCACAGTAGTGATGATTAGAATAATGAACGTGATGAAGGTTAATGGTGGTAATAGTTAGAGTCTGTGTAAATTTCAAGGTAGCAGTGGCGGGGGGGTGGGCAGCTAGTCTGACACGGGTGTCAGGGGCGCCTGGTGGTCACACCGGTGGGTGGCGGCGTACAATGTTCCATTCGATGTAAGTGATTTGTATTCTGTCTCGGGTTTCGGTCAGATTTCATATTGCACAGTATTTCCATTTTCTTTTTTAAAGTCTCATATATCATGAAGTAGCTAACTCCAAAACGCCATTGTGCGGGAACTTGGCAAGGCTGAATGTATCCTAAATGGCACCAGCATTGATTGAAGGAGCCACTCGGAGCTTCTGACAGTGTCTGTACTGCATGATAATGCAGGCTAGGGTGAGATACTGTCTTCCATGTCCACACACATTTCTCTTCCACATCCGCACGAAAAAATTCCTCCAGCATTCCGCCTTTCCACAGCAGGCGGCCAGGATTTGTGCAACGTGACACAGACTCATGCTATAGTGGGAAAGATCTCACAGGGGAATCCATCCAATTATACCAACACACACATGCACACATGCACTTCCTCTCTCTCTCTTTCTCTCTCTCCCTCTCTGGCTATATACTGTTAAATTCTGTGACCTTCATGCCTCCCTGATTCCACCCAGTTCGAGCCCACCTTTAAAGCTGCCATGTTTAACTGATGCTCTTTCTATCTCTCCTGACCATAAAAGGAATAAGTGTTGATATGTCTTTGAAGAGAGCCCTCTCTGATGGCCCTTCCATAAAGAGTCTATCAACAGGGTTTGCAGACCCAATGGATCAGTATCCTCAGGATATCACGAATCCAATTATCATCAGCTCAGTTTTTTATCCTGTTCTAGCCCACAGTTGTGGAATACACTTCACGTCTATTCACATGTTGAGACAGATTTGTAAAGCATTAAAGCAGCATTATGGAGAATTGGTATTTCTCACTCCTGGGTTCCCCCTACAGTCAGGAGGTAAAGAAGACACACATTTTTGTCCGAGCTGATGAGATGCAGAACTGTCACTGAAAGTGAAAGAAGAACGTGGGCAGAGGCGGTACAATAATATTACCGGATTATAATATTTTGAAACTGTTATTAACATAAAAATACCACATAATGCTGCTTTAAATAGTTGTTTGGGTTTAAAAAATGACTGCATGACTGCTGTTCATTCACACGGCTTCTTGTCGCATGGCACAGTTTTTGGTGCTGCTTTATGTTTACCATCAGCAGACATTCCCTTCTGTTAGAATGCTTATCCTTTAGCTAGCCACCTATCGTTGAAGCTACATACCGTAACTATAGTCAAGCTGTCTATGCAGCACACTTCTGTTCCAGGATGCTTCCAAGCGGTTATCTAATCACCAACAGACTTTTGGAGGTAAAAAATAGAGAAGCAGCTTTCATGTGTGCCTGAATATCGTCTATGTTGTTTGTAGTGTTGGAGATGGGAAGCAGATTTTTTAGGAGCTCACTGCCTCCTAGCTACATATGATGACTCGGACACCGGTTTATTATTGTTTGGAGAAGCATTTTTGCCCAAAAGACAATAGTCAATATTCTACCATGTAACACTATTATACCATGATCAACATTACATACATATAGTAACATATAGCTGTGTTGTATATGCGGTAGGATGTCTGCCAGACCCCTCTGAACGGCTTTGTTTACATCTCAACCACTGAATATTAGAGATTCCTCTTTAAGCTTTAGGATTTTTAGACTTGATCGATATTTCAAACTGAGCTTTTATGATACATCATTTAGGATAATTGTTGTGGTGCAAGCTTTGCTGTTTGTTAGCTGTACTATGCTTGTAGTTCCCCTAGACCAAATAAATGATTGCCTACATCAGAGACAAGAGAAAAACTGTATCCATTTGATTCTCATTTTAGTTTTCATGTCGTGCTGGACGACCCCAGTCTCCCTCGCTCTCGTTACACCAGCTGAGCTCCGTTATTTCTGGAAGAGACTCCAGACATCCATCATTCTCCAGGAAAATGATCTTTGCATATTCGTGTGGGGAAAATTGCCCTGCCATTCACCCTTCCATGGCCATCCGTGTGTCCATCTCATGCGTCCACCTCACAGCTCGGACCTGACACCTGCCAGTCATATGCTGCCTTTTTCTGCTCCCCCATCCCCCACCTCATACCTCATTCTTTAATTAGCAGCTTTGTCCATTGTCTCAGTCCAGCCGGATCAGCCTTGAAAGTGACAGGTGAGGCAGGGAATGTGTGCTGACATTTCAGCTACTGTCTGCGCTGTGTACTGCATGTCTTGCATGTGTTTCATTTAGGCAGTCCCGGCATGCTGCTTTGAGAATGTGCTGGGAGGGAACTCTGGGAATGTTTTGAGGAAACAGTGGCTGAGATTAACAAAGAGCAGAGCGACCGGACTCCCAAACAGAACCATGGAGACCCAGGCAGGCCGTTGGCCATGGAAACACAGTGATGGACGCTCCAAACACTCTATCCACTAAACAATAGTGCAGACAGAGAATCTCAGGCTTTCTACCTGATCTGACCCCTGTCGTCATTAGAGCAGTATGCAGTGTGATTATGTAGGTCACATGGGGGTTTGTGGTACCCGTGCTCTAGAATGCTCTTTAGCGTCCATATGAGGCACACAGATTGCGTGTGATCATTCCAACAGATTGCAATACACCACAGGAAGAATTGGGGGCAATATGGCTTCTTTTGTTCTGAACTTTGAATGATGATAGAAATGTACGGAGAGGGAAAGGAGAAGAAACCACAGAAGGTACCCTGGTTAATTAGTCAATTAATCATAGACTAGCAGGGGTGTCAGGTATATGGCCCACAGGCTGGGATTATAATCACCCTGCCAAATATATATAGAATCCATAGCATCAGTATCAGCCACTTCTTAATCAAATTCAGCTGTTTATTACAAGAAATCCACTCTTTCAGATTCACCAATCAAAATCTCTATTTTAGCTGGGGGGCGGGATGACAAACAGACAATCAAACTCACAGGCACAACCAATCAGAATTTCTATTTCAGCTAGGGGTGGGACAACAAACTGTCAGCCATAAAAACCAATCAGAACCTCTATTACAAATGGCGGCAAAAAAAAACTGTCAAAGCAAAACCCATCAGAATTGCTATTTCAGGCGGGGGTGGGACAACAAACAGTCAGCTATAAAGCCAGAACCTATCAGAACCTCTACTTCAGCTAGGGGTGGGACAATAGGCTGTCAAACTCAAAAGCAAAATCAATCAGAATCTTTACTTCACCTGGGGGCGGGACAACAAACAGTCAACCCTGAAGCCAGAACCAATTGGAATCTCTGTTTAAGTGAGGGGCGGGGCAACAATGTCAGTCAAAGGCAGTAAAGTCTAAATTTGGGGTGGGAAATTTCCCAAACAGTAACAACAGTGTGAGGTCGTGTTCAATGAAATGGGAGTGGGAAGTGTATTAATGTCAGTTTCTGTATTTCTTTCTGCTAACTCGCTAAGATCTCTGTTCTTCTGAGATGTTGTCTAACATGGTGAGAGTAAGGTGTAACCCATGCAGGGTCAAAACAAACACTAAAAATATTTATTGGGACATGTTAACATGTTATAGCTCTGACAGAGGCTATATATTGTGCTGAAAGTGAGTTTTTCCGGTCAGTGGCCCAGTTGTCTCTCTCAGTCAAAGTAAAAGCTGCCATTTGTCAGTCAGTCAGCAGCTGCTCCGCTAGCACGCTTTAGCTGGAATGCGCTAATGACATGTAATTCTTCATTAACAAGCTAAGAATTTCCTTCTGCAGGCCCATCTCTTTTTAAAAGAAGTGGCCGCAATATGGCCCAACCCTGGTCTATAGAAATAATCACTGACTGTAGTCTTAACCTCAGGATATTACTTGATTCCACACCCTGAAATCCAGCCTGGGCCCTCTTCCCTTCTTTCCTCACCTTGCGATTGACCTCAATTTCTATTGTCCCCTGCCTCAGCTGTCATCCCCCCCCGCCCCCTTTTTCCTGCCTCAAGACTTCAGGAGTAGCTCTCCTCTGTCCTTGGCTGCCCAGTCAAGGTTGGTGAGAAAGTGAAGGTCGATTCCATAATCGAGCTGACAGACTGGAATGCACCCGGATAAAAATGTAGTCGGTCAGAAGCAGGGGGCTGGGGGTTAGGCTGAGAGCTCTTTCAGGGGTCAACATCAGATGGCCTTCCATGTTTTCTTAGTTCAGGAAAGGTGGTTGGTTGGTGGTGCATTTCTGAGCCTCTTCTTCCACACATTTAGGGAAAGAGTGATCCAAGGGTCACCTCTCACCTTGTAGCTAAAAGACCACATTACAAACAGCTGGTGTTTCTCCCAGCGTAATCCTCAGGGAAAATGAAAGGATTCTGCTGCCAGGGAAAACAGGTCTATTACGTTTAGTTTGTAATTACTCTCCAAATACGGGAAGTGATTGTTTTGCCTTTACTGTAATATGCTTACATGTCAACAGAACTCACAGTGGTAACGTAGTAAACAGTGTTGGTAGTGTAAATAATCCGTGCAAGAGGTACCGAGAAACGAAAACACTGGCTCGGATGGAGATGATAAACTGACGATGTTAAAGGTGATAATAAACTGGGAAAGTCTGCCAACAGGAGCGGGGCTCTCAGGTGACATGAACTTCCAGACAAGGTCTTCTGGGTTCATTTCTCTAGTCTAATTTTGCTGTCAAAGTTAAGTTAAAGTCTAGAACGTGTATGAACCCTTCACAACGCATACATTATATGGACAAAAGTATTGGGACACCTGCTCAATGTTTTTCTAATATCAAAGGCATTTATCCTGCTTTTGTTGGAGTAACTGTCTCCACTGTCCAGGGAAGACTTTCTGCTAGGTATTTTGGAGCATTACTGTAAGGATTTGATTGCACTCAGCAACAAGAAGGTTTGTGAGGACAGGATGTAAGATGCTCACCACCCCACTTTATCCCCAACTCCCCAAGTCATCCCAAAAATATTGGATGAAGCACCAACCATCTTTCCAGAGAACCCAGTTGCACTGCTCAACATCTCCATGCTGGGGGGCTTGACACCCCTCTAACCCATGCCTGGCATTAGGCATGGTGCCAAGAGGTTGGTATTTATCTGCTCCAAAGAGTCCTATTCTATTGGCAGTACTTCTCCACAGGAACTAGACAAGCGTGTGTGCATTTGCACATCTATGTTAGCAATGGGTGAAACATAAAAAGTAGCTGAGTGCATTCATTAGAAGTGGTGTCCACAAACCTTTGTCTTTGTGATATACCTGTAGGTATAATAGGATATGGATATCTATGGCAGTTGGAAAAGCCAAAGGGTTCCCTCTGTGATGTATGAGCTTCCACTGGAATCCGGAGCTGACTGAAGTGACACTGTGTTCTGCCTTGTCAGCCGTAAATTCAGGTTACTGTCAGTGCCTGCTTCTACTTTAGCCTGATCTGAGTCCCGGAGCAGCCACTAGAGGGCGCGTGGCTTTTCTCCCACAGAGTGCTGAAGCAGACAAACTTCCTTTTTTATGTGTCTCATCTGTCATAATAAGCCAGAGGATCACAAGAAGGTGATAATGTATCTTTCAAAAGGAAGGAGCAACAGTCTCCCATGGCTTCTGACACATTGTGCAGTGTGTGAACCTGTATCTGCAGTATATGGAGATATTCTCAGCAGGCTTGGGTATTGAAAGGGGAGGTGGAGAAGAGAGTGAGTGAGAGAGAGAAGAAGCAGTGGAAAGTTAGAGCTCAGTTCCCAGCCCGGAATATGGAACCTGTCTCTGCTCCACTGAAAAATTGCAGCTACGCGACTCACACCAGACACCAAATTGTGCCCTGCTAAGGTGTATTGTCACTGCTGTCAGCTTTAAGTGGTAAGCCTAAAAGGGAGACAGCCATGGGGCATGTCAGGATGACCAGGGTAATTGAGCACAGTGTGTTACTGAAGCCGGGTAATCTCAGTGCCCATTGTGGGCTGACCAGCTTGGATTTGCCACAGATTACAGCCGTGCGTGGGCACTGCCGTCACTCGCACTTCCCTTCACACACAGGTAGCGCTGTGTCAATGGCAGGCCTGGCCCTTCCAACAAAGCCTCCATTAAGGCTCTTAAGCCTGATTTGATTACATCATGATCGACAGCAATCACGTCCGACAAGCTCCCGGGATTTGATTCCCACTCTTGAGGGCTGGCTATGCCAGTGTTCTGGTAATACCCACAAAGTACAGGGAATAAAAAGATGGAATGGATGGAATTTTCTATTAAGTATGACTGGTGCTGGGGCTATATATGATCAACATCCTGCGAGATTATCTGAGGCCCATAATGGGACTTAGTAAATATTGCCTTCTTCTTGTTTTGCGGCTGCAGGTCGCCTTCACGGAGAACCGTAGCCACCATCCATCTTGCGAGGGCCCACAGCTATGTGTTGCACCAAGGCAACAATGATGCACTTGCAGGACTAAATTTAGGCTGCGACTTGCCTTCATTAAACATGAGCTTGCGTCTGGGGCTTTTAAAAGCCCTCTCTCTCTCTCTCTCTCTCTCTCTCCTCCAGCCTCTCTTCAGCTGCGGCTCGGAAGCTTTTCCTCTTAGGTTGTCATTAGTCTCGACTCCAGCCACCGTGACGTCTGGATCAAATCCAGTTTCGCTCTGGAATAGAGTGGAATGCAATTGGATTGGCGCAGAGAAGTTTGTGTAAAGGGGGAAAAATTGTTTAGCTGACACTATAGACTCCATTGTCTTTCATATTATGAGTCACGTCTACAGTTAAAGGTTTCATAAGAAGGAAGCAGGAAACAGAGCTGCATTTGAAATGAAAAAAGAAGATGATGAAATGTTGGTGGTAAAAGAATCAAGACTGGGTTACCATGAGTAGACTCAGCTTTGTTCTACATTCACGCAACACAAGGCACTTCTTTTTGCAGACTTCAATAAAACCAAGGACGACGAACCAGTCAGAATCCAAATCCATAAGAAACTCACAAGAAAGCATGTGCATTGCATGAGTTTACACCCTAAATTCTTGCTTTGCTAACCTGCTATTATTTAGCCAAGTTAAATCTTCTTAAATACTCATTCTACTGACAGTGGCAGTTAATTCTTATAAAAGTCTATCAAATTTGTTACAGCTGAACGGCCCCAATATCATGAAAACCACATATGCCACACCGTTTTCCACCATTTTTAAATATGTCATATGAGTTTGATGTAGCACTGTTTACTTCCCAGCCCATACAGTCCATTTATAGAAGCTTAGCTGCTTAAACAACCTCTTCTGAATTCATTTCACCATAAACAACACACTAATATATATACCCACCTCTTCAGCAGTTCAACCCCTCTCATTATAAGTTATGTTAAGGCAGTTCTGGTAAGGCAGATTGTAGCTGGGTTAGCGTTTAGCCTTCAGGTTTGGCCTTCTCAGGTCTTCCCAAAAAAAATTATAATCCAGCGTTTTCCCTTTATGTGTGTGTTTAGCTCCAGTTTGGTAGTGAGCCGAGGTAAGTTAGTCCCGGTTGTTTTTGAGGGAGCAGACGAGATAAGAAAAGAGATGATAAAAGCCGGTCAGCTAGCATTCGCTTTTAGCCTAGCACAGATGTCTGTTCGCTTCCCTGGCTTTTATGTTGTAGCTTGTTGAATTTGAGCTCCCCTACTGTGAAAACTGTCACAGGAAAAGCCATGGTCACATAACTTGGTCTATGTAGCAACACATATTCCATAACTAGAGTCTGGAGGTGGTGTGCTGCTCTCTAGTTTCAGTAACAGCAGATTCTCCCACAGTGGCCATTGTGCTTTACTGTTTAGCAGCTTCAGGGCCTAAAAGGCTTTTTGCTAGCAGGCTGGGTGTGTGTGAATTGTGTGGACAGCAATAAAATGAGTCAACTCTGTTGTGAAGCAGTTTTGGGGTTTAGGAATTGTTCCATTTTATAGCTCTGTTTTGGTTATGCCAGATTTCCCTTCAAAGGAGGAGACAACTCTCATTGGGAAACTATTATGATTTTCCATTCCAGGGTCCATTCCTTTAAGATAATTTCACTTTCGCACGCAGTCTGCTCATGACTTAAGCAATACACAAATAAATAACTACATATTATGTTTCCATTTTCAGACGAAGTGCATTTAATAAGGCAGAATGTGAGCTCTGACTCACAGCTACAGTTAAACTGAACAGGAAGTGGTGTATATCAGTCTTCAGCAACAGGAAGCACCCTCATTTTTCACAGATTGAATGTAAACACATGGCTTTTGTGGTGGCTTCTCTCAAAGAACAGTATGTCATCATCGGAAGGGCACAGTCTGTGTATTGCACCCCTTACTTAGTTCATTACTGTAGTACTGACTCCGCTTCTGAAGATCTGACCTTTTCTCTGACCTCTTATTACAATTAAAACCACAGTGTCTGCAGGTCTGAACTTAAGACTGATATATTTAAATGGAATCTGTTCTGATTGGCTGTCCTGAATAATTGTACCTCATTTAAAAATCAGGCCAGGCTGAAACACTCATTATTGTTTCAATGTGAATGGCTGCGGCCAATGACTAGAAAGACATAAACAGTGCTATGTCTCTCAAAGGTGAAGGCACCACACGTCTAGAGCTAGAGGTGTGCTAGGGATTCTGTTCCCCATGGAAAGATGTTAGACTGGGCCCGACAACTCTAACAATTCTCAATCAATACATTAATTAGGGCCCTGTCAGTCATAAGGCCCTAGAATTGGCTTTGTTTTTCCCGTCCATGCAGTGGCCCCTCTGCTGGCTGGTTGCAGAATGATGTGTAGCTCCTCTTATCTCCTCTAAACTGCCTTTCTATCTCTAGTGTCTAATTCCAACAGTTAGCTCCCCCTGTGCTAATAAACCCTTATAACCCTTACCGTTACACTTAGGAATGAATTCATTGCTAACCTTGGCTGGAACAGACCAGCCTTGGCTGAAACCAAATGAGCAGATGAGTCTGGACCCACCTTTGGTCTCTACTGCACAGACTCTGGTTGCGAATTTGACAACATGGTGGACAATGTTGGCTTCATTGCTGTAGAGCGAAAGGAGTGAAACCACAGCGTTCGTGTTTTCTACAGGCGTTGGCTGACAATTGGTGGATTTATGCAAATACACTGACTTCTGTGACATCACAAAAACGATGCTTGCAGCTATGTTTTCTAAACAACAAGGTCGTATAAACAAGAGAGTGACCATGTGGTCCTCCATGATATGGCCCCTTTAAGACAATGCTAGCGATTGAATGCTACTGCTTGTAACGCATCTCAGCTGTCGGATTGGTTACACAGGCCTCAAAGCACAACGTTCATTTCACTTCCTGCGTATGCAGAGAAGCAACATACGCATACAGATGAGTCAATAGCAGTACTGCTGAGTTCAAGAAACCTGAGCCCAGCAGGTAACACGACTACTGCTCTCTCCAACAAGCTATTTATTTATTTATTTATTTATTTAAGCTGGCATCTTAATCATGACCCTTACAGCACGCAGGGACCATTCGGAGACTATATGACTATAGCATAGATGATTACTCCATCAATAGCTTGTCCAGGCTGCTCTTTGGATCAATACTACACAAGCTCCAGTGATTGCTTATTCCTCTGAGCCTTTCAGTCACATGTTCCTGTCATGTTCCACAGCAGGAGATGCTTTGGTCAGATTGAGGTATGAATTCTGTGCCGTTGCTCCATGGCGCTCTGGGGAGATGATGTGCATGTAATCTCTCTCTTTCTCTCTCAGTCCTTCTTTTTCTCTCATCTCTTGCCCCACCCCCTTCATCCGTCCTTCTCCTTCACCTTCTTTCTTTCTCTTTCCTTCTCTCCCATCTTTCTTCCTCGCTCTTTCACCCTGTGTGCTATACTGCGAGAGAAAAACGGAGAGACTAAGACAGAGAGAGAGAGAGAGAGAGATGTGTGTTTGTCACCACTGAGTGCTTAATCCCAGGAGATGGAGCGGCCTCCTCCCCCTAGGAGCCGAATAAAGGACGGCTGGCTCAGCGCCTCGCTGCCCACTCGTCACACACAGCCGCAGGCCCCCAGCAGAGCGCACACACCAGTGCTCGGGAGCCCAGCAAAGCAAGGACAGTGCAGGACAGAACAGGGCAGTGCGTTCTCACGCTGTAATCTCGCCTTAAGGGATGGAACATGGTAAAACCCTAACTAAGCAAACACACTAAGCAAAACCACTGCACACCTGGTTGAGGTGTTCACGGCATACACTGCAATGTAACACATCCCTGCGGGCACCACTGTTATGATGTGTAGTAATCACTGTAGCAACACAAATGTGTCAGAATGACAATCATTCATTCGCACAGAGCTGTTACACCATCTACAAACATGTGAAATAGCACAACTTTAGTACGTTATTTTTTATTTATTTTTTTTCTAATATTTTCTCGCAATGTTTGGCATTTCCAATTCCCAATGCTTTAAAGTAGCATTATGCGAGAATTGGTATGTCTTGCTTTAAGCCACCTCTGAAGGACACGCTTTACACACACATTTCTGGACAAGATGAGAGGTACAGAACTATCTTTGAAAGTGAAAGACATATGTAGACTGAGGCAGTAGAGTAATATTACAGGATTTTACACAAATATGATTCAACATTACGCAGTTCACATGATTGTTGTCCTGCCCACTTTACCAGAGTTAGCAGACATAGTGCAGTTAGCAGCATGACGAGTCACACATGGCAATGATGGAGATGCTATTCACCCTATCAATCGTCAGTGCAGTATTACAGTTGTTATTTTAAGGAAAATATTACAAAATGCTGCTTTAAGAGATAATGCATGCTAAATGCATGCATGTCTTGAGTAAAACCACTAATCACTGCTCACTAATTCACTGCAATTAAATCTGCACCTGCAGAGGTGGCATATCCAGGTCCAGAAAGTAAAAATCCAGCCCAAGATTTTTTCCAACTGTCTGAATGGCTCTAATGTGGACCTAGATTTGCCACAATCGGTCACTTGACTGAGGTATCTACAGCATATCTATCTGACTCATCATATGTTGACGTCGGCACATGAGCACATGTCGGCACTGCTGTGATCGCTCTTCTTTGATGGACTGAATATGCAGACTGTATTATTTCATAAAATCAGACTTTAAATGGAGCAAGTTAAACACACTGCCAAACTCCCTCTTTTCCTTCTATCCCTGTGTGCTAATCTGCTGGGCAAGCCTGCAGATGTTACCCGGCCCCAGCTGCTGCTGAGCATAATCCCAGAGTGGATACTGCCGTGACATCAGATACCAGCTCACATGCCATGCAGCATTTGCCATATTTCAAGGGGGCAACAGGGTCATTGCTGTGCCCCACTGTAAACTACAGATACCTTTTATATTATCTCAGCAAGAGGCTGTTTCCCAGGCGAACTGTAACCCAGGCAAGACCAGAGTTAATGTTTGATGGTGCCATTGTTGGGCCCATTCGACTCCAGCTTGCCCTTCATGCTAATGGTAGCTAGCTCCGTCGCCCTTTACACTGTATTTGCTCACGGCTGCAGCTCGGTGTGAGGCAAACCATTAACAGAAGGCTGCACTCTGTTAGCCAGATTGTTCAGGCTCCCATAATCTTTCTGACAAAACGTGTAAAGATTATATCCTTGAGATAAGACTGACCTCTAGAAGGCAAAGTCACCCCTATGGTGTGTTTACAGTTAGCTTTTCTTAATGACAATGGGTTCATGGGCTTTTTAACCCACTGGATGAATAGCCTGAAGCTATGCCTGCCTAATGTGAGTTAACAAGCTTAGCTTTCATTATATTTTTTCATTGATTGCAAAATCATGTGTAGCAATTAAGAGTTTTAATCTGGCCTGAAATTTTGGTGAGAATACAGTCATTTTCTGAGGGGAAATTCTTTCAGACTCCTTCTATGAACTGGTTTCTGGGACAGAATAAGTGTACAATGCACACCTTTATTAGAAAATTAGCACAATTCCGGTTAGATATTTGACCAAGTGTCTTGCCAGAATAGATTAAGTTCAAATAAAATTGTTGGTTTCCTGGCCTCGTACCTGACAGTCCATGTATTTTCAATAAGGTTGAAGTCAGGACTTTGGGAAGGCTATTTCAAAAGCTTAAAAACGCTGAAGAACAACTGTAGCTACTTCACAACTCAAAAGCAAAACAAACACACCCCTCCGTTCAGTGCTCCTTCAGAAACTTCGCCCCCCAAATCCATGCATTTGCACTGCCAGTGTAAAGCATTGCTTGTGGACCAACTGAAATAAGCGGAATCCAGAGTGTTACCTAGCATAGCATTTCGCATTATACATGAATTCAAACAATCCCACTGTGCTGGGATTATTAAGGGCCACAAAACCCTTCGCAAATGTTGTACGATTAAATACCATGAGATTACAGAGACCAACGTCAGGACAAGTAATTAGCTTTAGCATGGTTAGAGGCCTCTTCACCCTTTTTTTTTCTTCACCAAGTTTTTTTTTCAGCTTTTGTTCATTAGATCTTTACATTTTTAGGCAGCATGCCAGCATTGATGTGTGAAGCACTTCAATTGTGTTCTCTGGAATGATGGTGCTTCATCCAGTACTTTTGGGATGAGTGGAGGAGTTGGCGATGAGGAGGGGTGGTGATCACCCGTCGTCCTGACCTTACTAATGCTCTTTTTGCAGTAGACAGTAGACACAGTTGCAGAAGGATGCAGCAGGATGAACTCTATAAATACCCTTGATTTCTGAAGAAACAATGAAAGAATAGGTGTCCCAATACTTTTGTCCCTACAGTACATCACGTAGCTAACGTGCTGTTTTTGAACTGACCTTGTTGCCCTTAGTGGACCTTGCTGCCAAAGCATGAGTGACTCCAGCATTCCAGATTAAAAACTGTTTAGGGTATTAAGAGTAGGCAGGCAAAATAAAGCAAGGAGGAAAACAAGCCTGGGTAAATTCAGGATAAAATATGCTAAGCAAGGTGGGCCGTGAGAAACCCAAACATGAACCTGACCTGGGCATGACAAATATTTAGAATTTCATGTCCAAACCTGATCAAACCTAATTGCAATAGCAGTGTCCCTTCTGGTTCAGACAATGATTTTTAGACATAGTGACTATGTTAGTAAAGCCTTAGCTGCTCAAACAGGAAGCTACATTGGCTGTGTGTTGGATCCACATCATAAATATATATATATATATATATATATATATATCCATATATAAATGTTATGGAAGGATGTCTACTGCTTCCTATACTGCATTCTGAAAAGATGACTCCATCCTCTTTCCTCCAGAGATGGAAAAAGCAGTTGCAGTGGCACCGTGCTAACATGGCTGAGAGAGTGATCCTCCTGCACATGCTAAGAACTGGGTTGGTTGAAAGCGGCTTCTTCAAGGGTGAGGCCATGGGTGTGTGTGTGTGTTCTGACTGCTGGCTACTCCTGCTCACTCTATTGATGGGACGACCCTTAAGCCATGGCCTGAAGCAGTTGCTGCTCAATAATGCATTAGCTCGCTCTTACAAGAAATGCAGGGCTGCAGGTATACCGTAACAGAGAGTTTGGGTTGAGTGCTGTTTTTAAAGCCCACCATCTCGTAACCCCACATTTTCCCCTTTCTGCCTCTATTTTCCTTCTCCTTTTTGTTAGTATGGGCTGTGAGCTATCCATTAGTCATCTGCATTTAGGCTAGGGTGGCTCTTTCTGGTGCTGCGCCACCCACACACGCAAATACACACACACACAGACACACACACACAGACACACACACAGACAGATTCATATATAGACATTCAGTCTACATGCATATTCTCACACATTCTCGCACATGTATATTCTACACATGCTCTCGCTTTAAAGAGAGAGGTGTGCTGGTGCTTGGGAAGTGGTAAGAGACTAGGGTATGTATCTCTCTCTCTCTCTCTCTCTCTCTCTCTCTCTCATTCAGCTACTTTAAGCTGCAGCCATTGCTGACACAGATGTGCAAATGCGCACACACAGCTTGTCCAGTCCCTGTAGAGAAGTCTTGCCCATAGAATAGGAGAAACATGAACCTATTGACACCATGCCTAATGCCAGGCGTGGGCTAGAGGGGTGTAAAGAGCCCCAGTTGTCAGAAGAAACAATGAATAAGCAGGCGTCCCAATACTTATACATGTACTATATACACACACTCCCTGAGCACTTTATTAGGAACACTATGACAATGCTTCTTACGGCCTTCCTTTACTCTCAAAACAGCCCAATTTTTATGCCATGGTTTCCATAAGATGTTGGAAACATTCCTTGGAGATTCTGGTTCCTACCGATTTTTCAGGAGCATCGAATGTTTTTTATGCATCGAATGTCTCGTTATACCACATCCCAAAGGGATTCTATTGGATTCAGATCCGGTTACTGAAAAGGACACCGAAGAACACTGAACTCATTGTCCAACAGGGTCACATAACATTTGAACATCTGTATACCTCTCTGAGTGCTCCTCCAGACATTCGTAACATTTGCATGAGCCCTGTCCAATATTCCTTACAATTGCTTCCTGTCCACTGGTGGTGCTGTTGTGCCAAATACACACAACACAGCCTGTCATGTTCGAAGAAACCTTCGAATTATCGCACCACAGTGACATCTGGAAGCCAATCAGTGGTCAAAACAACAACCTCCGTCTTATCCACCTTATTTTCCATTAAACAATGGGGTTGACCATCTACTTTGTGTTAGGACCTCCGGCCGGACAGCGGCTCCCCTGAATTGGACAATCATAGAGCTAATATGCGCAGTTGCAGGGTGTCACAATAATGGATCGAAGAGGACAATTTTGTGATTTCGAGATAAGATTTTATGGAAATCTGAGGTGTGGGCGTGGCGAGGTGTGGGTTACTGCTTTTGGGCAAAAAATGCTGTCAGTTATACAATGAGACAAAGAGCATTATACAATGAGCGAATTCAGACTTCAGAGTCTGACACGTCTTCGCATGCATGTGTATACATCCATAATTACATAAAATATAATCAGAATATAGCATTTATAACACAATATTCATAACATTATATATGTGGGATGTGTGAAAATGCTGTGTGAAATGTGTGAAAACACAAGGCTTCAAATGAAGGAATGAGTTTTGAGGTTGACCTCACTAGTTATTTTTGATTGGTTATGGTTATGGTTAAGGTTAGGTTAAGGGTTAGGTTAACTTTAGCCTTTGTTAGGTTTAGGTGTAGTAGCTTGAGTTTAGGTTTAAGTTGAGGTGTGGGTTCAGGTGATACAATTACGCTGGTTGCTTTGTAACATCCTCTGTCCAAATCGTTTGATTTCTGCATGTCTGGGTTGCGTTAGTGATTCATGCACATGTGTAAATTGTGGCCATGAATGCATCTGACCCTATCATCTGTTTTCCTCAGCAGAAACCAGGTTCATCAGACCAAGGTCAAGTGTTTTCAAGTCTTCAAGTCTTCTACTTTGGAAAGCCTAGACCCACTGCAGCGTCAGTTTTCTGTTCTCGGCTGATAGAAGTGGAGCCTGGTCTTCTGCTGTTGTAGCCCATTCCTAATAAAGTGCTTATTGAGCGTATGAGTGTGTGTGTGAAATATATAGACTATGGACTATATATATATATGTAGTCTACATGCACTCTAAAGAGGAAGGTCTGCTGCTCGTCTGAAGTAAGGGAGGGAGGTATGATTCATAATCAGAAACTAAAAGGCATGCTTAAGATGTGTGTCATGTTTGCTGCCTTAACACGCACAGTTTAAGCAACACTGAAAAGCATGCTGAAAAAAGATGCAGTAATGATATTAACATGAAAGGTTGAAGTGAGAATGTGTGTGTGTGTGTGTGTGTCTTCATAGGCGCCTACAACAATTCTAGTCCTAGCATGCGTCTCTGAGCGTTGTGTTTAAGCCTTTGTGTAACAGGATATGTTGCCGTTCCTGTTCACACCGAGCACATGCATGTTTCTCATACATAAACACACACTGGTTCACATGTGCACTTAATGTGTGTTTGCCGTGCGCCTACTAAAAAGCACCGCTGTGAAGCGGCTAATGCTTTGTGTGACCTTTAGTGTCTGATATGGCCATATGTCAAAGTGACTTAGTGAATGTGTGTGTGCGTGTGGGGTGTATGCAGGGAAGTGGGCCTTCCTGCATGTCGACGTTGTGTGTGACAGATGCAGGGGCCCTGCCGGCCTCTAATGAGAGGTATGGAGGCAGGTGTTTAGGTGGCTGACGTTGCCGCAGCGACACTGCTCTTCTTGCTTGGCTGGCTGGCCAAGAACAGCACGGCTGAGCAAAAGCAGGGACGCACTGTTCTGGACAGGAATTGTTCCAGAAAGGCAAAGGAAGAGACAGCGACTGCAGGTCTCTCTCTCTATCTCTGTGTCTCTTGCTTTCTGTCTCTCTCTCTCTTTCTCTCTATTTTGCTGTCTCTTTCTCACTGATTGTCTCTGTCTCTTTTTTACTCACTTCTCCCTGTCTCTCCCTCTCGCCTTCTGTCTCTGTCTCTTTCTCTTTTCTCTCTCTCTAGCTTCTCTTTCTCTATCTTCCTGTCTCTCTCTCACTCCTTCTTCTGTTCTCCCTTAATGTCCCACTCTCCTGCTCTCCCTGTCCTGCCTTTCCTCTCTTTTCTCTTGCATTCACCCTTTCTTCCTCACTATCTCTATCTTTCCTGCTCTCTCTCTCTCCCTCTCACTCCCCATCTCTTCTTCTTTTTTCAATTCCTCCCGTCTTTTCTCTTTTTCTCTCTTTCTGTCTCACTCTCTCTATCTCACACCCCCCCAACATCTCCTGAATCCTCTTCCGAAATAAACCTGTCACTGCAGATTCTTCAGAACATCAACATCCTGACTGCAAAATGTCAAAATCCTGCATCCAGCGCTGAGAGAATTTTGTGTGAATGTCAATGAGACACTCCTTATTCTTCTTTTATTTAAACCCGACTTGAGCTTCTCTTAGCAAGAACCATGATTTCAGAGAGTTTTTTGCAACACTCAACAAACAGTGCAGAAGTGCAGGCTGTGTGAAGATCTGGGGTTGTGACCTTTGCAATGTGTGTGTGTGTGTGTGTGTGTGTGTGTGTGTGTGTGTGTGTGTGTGCGCAGTAAGTTAGATGCTAGCAGTGGAGTGGGATGGGGTGTTCCCTCGACTGCTACATCACTGCCTACACCCCTCTAATAAATCATTCAGCACCCTTATCTGTTCTCATCTTTAGCCCTGCACCAAACACTAAACCCCTAACCATCTCTCATCTCTCTCTCTCTCTCTCTCTCTCTCTCTCTCTCTCTCTCTCTCTCTCACTCTCTGTCTCTCTTGCTCTCTCTCTCTCTGTCTCTCTCTGAGGCAGTGGTATTGCGGGCTTTATTTCGGGTGCTGCTGTGGAATGAGGTGAAATATAAGGGGAGCTGAGGTTCACCTCTGAGAGTTGTATTTCCACCATACCAGAGAGGGCACCAGGATGCGTTCTTTCTTTGTGACAGGCGGCTATTTCCAGAGCGAATCACATGACGACAATAGGCCAGTGTGTGTGTGTGTGTGTGTAAGTGTGTATTCCCCTCCCCTCTGCTTCCCTTCCTGCTCTGTTTAACAACTGCCAGAGCGGAGCGGTCCGGCACGCACTTTGATATGTTTAAACTTTAAACTAGTCCTGTTTGCGTGATGCAGCACTGTACCCTCTCGCAATAAACAGCAAGCTGAGACCTCTTCCATTCTCTCTCTGCGTGATGTGTGGCCACCTCAGCCCGGCCCAGTATCAGAAGGATGCATGCGCTGCATTAATGCTCTGAGCTCCTCAAATTACCAGCCAGGATGCTGTTTTATTGGCTAATCTAATGAGTCTGCATCTGTTAGAGACACCTGCTTTGTTTGTGTGTATGTGTGTATGTGTCTGTGTTCAACATATTCTATCTACATACCCAGTAACCCAGTAACTTATGGCCAAGCACTGACGACTGCCCGAAAATCCAACCCAGAATCCAGTTCAGTCTGGATCTATGAAACAAATAAATAACTGTAATTCCTAAACAGTTGATGTAATTTTCTGTAATAACCCCAGAAAAAAATTAAAATATGATATATGAGAAAATAGCATTTCTTGGAGAGTAACATACTATTGTTAATAATCTTTTATTAGTTTTTACAAATTTTACATGATTTGATGAGAAATGTTTGTGCCCATGTTTACTTACCACCCTGTCACAAGAAGATATGTCATGCAAAAAAACATATTTATATATGTATGTATTTATATTTTTTGACATACTGTAAATCTGGCAGTTGCCCCTTTAACAAAATTAACAAATGTCCTTCCAAAGTGTCATGTGTATAATATATATATATATATACACTACATATGTACAGTATACATATATATATATATATATATACACACACACTACATTGCATATTACAAAACTAATTCACACTGTAGCTGCCCAATATCATTTATTTTACTCCATTCTTTCACACACAGATAGTATGATTAATATCATAATATCATGATGTTGGATATATATATATATATATATGTAGTTAATTGAGAGAGCAAAAAGAAAGAGACATTACCCCCCCCCCCCCCCCCCATGCTTTTCTATATGTGTTTGTAGCTTGATCTCTCTCACAGCTGAGCAGTTCACAGTTGAACCCATGCACACAGAGAGGTGGACAAGCAAATGTAAATATACCAAAATGTCTGGCACACTCCGGGTGAGCAGAGCCCCCATTTGAAAAAGTCCCCTTTCCTAGGCGGGTCCAGATCAGAGCTGGCCCTCTCTAGCCTCCACGCCTGCAGAGAGGGTCAAAACAGCAGCCCAATACAAGCACAGCTGCCTAGACGTCCACACACGCACTCCCTCACTCCCACCTGCAAAGGGTTAAAGAGCATGTGACAAGGTTTGCTTTCCACGATACGATCCTTGTGTGTATGTTAAACAAACAAAGCCGGACTTAACCTTTGCACGCAGTTATGAAAACAATTAATGATGGCGCGTTTGGTAGAGCAAAGAGGGCGGTGGGGGAAGATCGCATGGGCCTGGTGAGGATCGCCACGCTCTTGTTTTGAATTCCGGTGCTCCAACTGTCCAAATATCCCGGGAAGCTAGGCCCAAGCTCCTCTAGCTGTGAAGCATGGTTGTGAGGAACAGTGGAAGTGTGAGTCTAGAGAGGTATGATGGAAGGATAGGCTGGGCCTAGCTAGCACCTCCATTGGCTTCAGCAGCATCAGCAGCACTGTACTTCTCCTCATATATTTTCCACACGTGTGTGTGTGTGTGTATACCGATCAGCCATAACATTATTACCACTGACAAGTGAAGTGAAAAGCATTCTTCCTCTACAGTGGCATCTGTAAAGAGGTGGATATATTAGGCAGCAAGTGCACAGTCCGTTCTTGAAGGTGATTTATTGAAAAATGGGCACACCTAGAGTCAAAGGGGTTTTAAAAAGGACAACCAGTGAACTGGCAACAGGGTCATGGGCACCTAAGGCACCAATGCAAACTGTTGAGGCCCCACCCCACAACTTAGAGGGCTTCAAGGATCTGCTGTTAATGTCTTGGTGCAAGATACCACAGGAGACACCTTCAGAAATCTGGTGGAGTCCATGCCCTGAATGGTCAGAGTTGTTGTTGTGGCACAAGGGGGAGCTACTCAGTTTTAGGCAAGTGGTGCTAATATAATGGCTGATTGGTGTATATAGTTCAGCCCAGACTGCATTTTTGATTAATGGGGTCCAGTAAAGGACAGCAGAACATCATTTGTCATTTGCTTCTACAGTATATTGTTAAAGACACAGTAACAAAAATAGCTTTTTCAATACTAAAGGGTAGAGGTTTCCAAATGTAATATAGTTCCCAATAAAGCAATATGACTGTTTCTGATACATAAACTCACACAAAACAAAGTCCAATAAACTGGTCTCAGGTCTGCCTCAGTCTCACTCGTTTGAGTGTCGGCCAACTCAAGCCTACACAGAAAACAGGTCGTGGCTGTGCAGTTTAGGAATGCAACATACCGTTATCCCCCCACATAACATCAGCGTTCCAAGACACTATGTGCTAAATATGTTTCCGTGTGTCTGGGTGTGCTTCACAAACATGCACATTATGCCTATGTATATTCTTAAATATATATAATCTCATTTAAAAAGAGAATTATTATTTGAAGTAATTTCCCACTCTAGCTTTAGGGGCCTTTTGAAGCGTAGAGCCTGGGGCAGTCGCACCAGCTGAAACCAGTAAGTGGGTGACATGGAGGTGTGAAATAGCCCTTCACGTTTCATAAACATCTCCCTGTCCCACCACAAGCATGTCAGAGAGGTTGTCTGGCAACATTTCTCTCATATCATTCACTCTCAATTTCCACTTGGGTGTATTCCCCGCATTACACTTTAAAGTACTGTGTTTTAAGCAGCACTATTTCGGCTTTTAAACTTCACCACTTTGGAATGTATTGATTCCTAAGGGGGAAGCTGTACTGTAGAAGAGCCTAAATGGCCTTGAAACGGCCTTGCTGCGTAATTAGATGGGAGCTTATCACCTTCACCATTCTCTCATTCCCTACATAACCCAGCAGAGCCATCGATCTGTGGGCTAGCATCTCAGCACAGTGGAGCAGAGGCAGTGACGTTCCTCCATTGACCTGGAGGTAAGTCCCACTCAGTGCTCTTCCCAGGGGGGTGCTTGAAGAAACATTTCTGGGATGCAGAAGGTGTCATCAAATGGAGATCTGAATCCTGGTCTGCTCAGAAACCGTTTGCTGTGGCTGTGTGTCCTTTGCATGCTTCTCGGATGTAAATGCCTGGAGCCTGGAGGTCACCCTGACAAAGCTGCTGACTCCGAGCTATGGAGCAACACCCCTGGAATTTTGAGGCACTGATGTGGAACTAACCTTCACCAGCCACCGTTTGTCCTTGAGCCAAGATGGTTCCTCTGGTTGGGCTGCTGACAAATGCTTTTCTTGCTGGGGTGTAAGTACTTATCATGTGACCTCTGACGTAGAGAGGCCTACCAGGATTACAAAATGGATAAAGAAGGCTACAAGAGTAAATCATACTGTACCATCTTTACTAAAGTCAGTTATCCACACACTGTGGCATTAAATCTGTGTAGTATCATGACTCATGATCTGTCTCCATTCTGTTTTTAAAGAAGTACATTGCAAGAATTGGCATTTCTTACTCCTGGCCTCCCCCAACAGGCGGGAGTTGAAATTCACGCTCTGAGCCACCACTAGGAAACACTTACATGCATTTCTGGACAGGGTGAGAGCTACAGAACCATCACTGAAAGTGAAAGAGGCATGTGGTTGTTCAAATATGACTCGCGTTACGCAGCATTATTCAGTTCTTTTGAATGTCGTCCTGCCCACTTTACAGTTACATACTGCAGCCAGCAGCATGCTGAGCCTGGATTTGCCATGATAGAGATGCTATTCTCCTTTTTACAAACAATGGAGGATCACAATGATTTTGAGACTGTAATTTTGAGGTGAAATGCTACATAACATTGCTTTAAAGTGTCTGTCAAATTCCTAATTTCCTTAATTAATTATTTAACTTATCTTAATAAAAACCTGGAAAATGTCTGCTCAGGACTGTGTGGGCATTTTAACCTTAGCAACATAAACAACCCCAAAACAGCAGGCTCTTGTCTGGTACTTTCAGCTTTTATTTTTTGGCAGAAGTCCAGATTGCAGAGGTAAAGCTATGCTTAATTGGGAATGACTCCGGTAATCACTGTGGTGAGTGTTGGTAGCCAACTTAAGTATAAATCAGGCTGATCTTGAAATTTCCTAAAGCATTGGAGTGTGGCTAGGTGGCTATAATGGTCAACAAGTCATTCACGTTACATGAGCACTTGTTAGAGTATGCAACAGAATAAAACACAGTAAGAACTTTACTTGCTCACTCTGTTCAGCTGCTCAGAGATCCTCAGAAAGACCTTTGAGATGCTCCAGCTCCAGTTGTTCTAATTGCCAAACAACATTTTTATGAGTTCAGTCTCCTCTTTGAAGTGCAGCAATACAACATGAAATATTTCGTCAAGGCCTCAGAACTTATCAAGTAGCCAGTTTATCCCGGGCTAGATAAGATAATTAATGCAAACATTCCAATTTTGTGTGATAGCACAGTGAAGAGGGTAGCAGGGCTTGGCTCAACAGTTTTGCATTACATGGACATGGACTCTGTCCTCTCTCTGCTCACCACACTGGTCATGCTATGGATGGAAAGAAATGGAATGGAATGCAAAGACCTCTGGAGAGAAACCGACTGGAGGTAGTTGGGGCAGGATTTGTACCCGTCTCCTATGGACCCCACCACTTTACCCACCTTTTTTTAAAGAAGAGGTGGTACGATTCACAAATAGTACTACGATTGAGAAAGCTAAATGAAGGGCTTAGAACAAGTAGGATGTGGGAAAAGCAAAGGTGCCCCGGGATGTGTTCTGTTCTGTCACAGATGGAATCACAACACAGAACCCAGAGCAGAATAAAGTCACCTAGGATTTAGGCAGCTTACTCCGACTTGGGTAGGTTGGGCAGGTCTTAGGTCTCTCTGGATTGAGAGACTGATAAGATTTACCGCTTGTGAGAGAGAGGTCAGTGATCCACACTACACGAGGGTCAGCCAGTTCACTTGGACTAACTTTAAAAAAACAAAAGCAGTCGCAGCAGTAAGCTACGATACAGCTAGTTCTTTCAACAAATTCTGAGCTTAAGAGTTTAAGTGTGTGTTGATTGGTGTCTGAAGAACTTAAGAACTTTGCCACTTATGACAAATGGTCAACCAGACAGCTGCTTTCCTAGGGATAGAATGAGATGTCAACCATGCCTTAGTTCCTACGGCAGCTTCAGGTGTTAGCTTTGCAGGCTCTGGAAGGCCTAAGCCTTCATTAAGGGTTGTTTGCCATGTTGGCCTGTGCTTAACCACTTTCATCACCGGACATTTGATTAATGATGATGAACCAATCCAAACCCTTGACTGAATAGCCTAATCTTAATACCAACAAAACATGTGGCCAACACAGTACAGTACTGTGTGCCCATTTCCTGCTTGGCACACATGTTTCTAACCTTTTGCCCCATTCTAGTAGTAATCTAATCCTTATCTTAGTATTCCTGGGAACATATAGGCCTGTGAAACCTGACTGATTAGCGTTCCATGAATACTGGGGCTAGCAAATGAAAGTCAAAGGGTTTCTTAAGAAAAACAGTGCCTCTTCACTGTCTGTCCTAGTTTTTCATTATCATCTTGAGTGGCAGGAAGCTAAGCAATCCACTCCGCAGGGACTTCACGAGTGGGATGTTGGAATATACTGGCCTGGTAATATTGCAACATAGCAGGACTATCAGTGTCTTCCAGGCGTATCAGTGTGACACTAATAACAGGAAATGAACACTAAACCCATCTCGTGATCTAGACCATGTTAGCCTTTGGTGTGGCAGGGCCACATTTCATCCTTGCTGCCAGTCTCAAGTCATGATTCATGAGATCTCAGAGCTTCACTCACTGTGGCAGAAGTAAACAGCCTATAGCAGTTTAACAAATCCTGTGCTGCCCTGTCCTGCACATTGTAGTGTTTTCCTTGCTGTGATGCTGAGGCAGTGTACCCTAACCGATGAATGAATCAAATGAAAGAATTGAGCTTTCGACAAAAACGCTGTCATAAAAATGCCTAAAACAACCAGAAGGCCACTCAGTGCCGTGTTGCAGGCAACCATGTGACATGTGGCTATTTTGAGTCACACACTGCATCATTCAAACTGAAACCGCTGCTTTATTTTGCCCCCCAAAAATGTTTACATCTTAGGTTTTGGTCATCACAGCACCAGGGGCCTGGGATTGTGGGTTCGATCCTCGCTCCAGTCTCTAACCATGAGGATTTTGGTGTGTTCTCCCTGTGTCCATGTGAAATTCCTCCAGGTACTCCAGTTTTCTCCCACCTCCCAAAAAAACAGATGGTAGGTGAATTGGCTATGCTGAATTGCCACCTAGGTGTGAATGAATAGATGTCTGTGGTACCCTGCAATGGACTGCCGCCTTGTCCAGGGGGCATTTCTGCCTTGCACCCAGTGATTCCAGGTGGATTGTGGGATTCACACTGTGACCCTGACTAGTCAGAAGTGAAAAAGGAGATGGAGGGATGGAAAGTAGGGTTAGGCTTGTTTTTATTGGCTGAATTTTATCTGGTGTGATATTCAGATCCAGATCTTAGTTCCTTCATCACTATACAGAGTGACTGAAAGCTCTGTGACTGGTTGCTGTGTTTGCAGACCTTGGATTCGAGTGCCCATTTCTGAAATGTGGTTTGATTTGTTAGCCGCGATAAATTAACAGAACAGTAGACTGAGCCCAGCTAGACCTACTCTCTTAAAAATAAGTGTGTTAAACAGGGTGATGCCATAGAATAACTGCTTTTCCATAAAGAACCATTTTTGTTAAAGGAAATTGTGATTTAATATGAAGAACCTCTAAATTAGTAACCCTAGTTATTACAACCTTTACACACACTTCTTAAAACATTTAAAAGACTAATACATTGAGAATACTACAGCGCAGTGAGTGTCAAGTTGAATGTGTAGAAAATGGGTCGCAAAGCAGATGTTAATGATTGGCTAAAAGGAGTGATAGGATTTGGGCATGCCAAAGGTCATAGTGTGAGGGAAGGAGCTGAATTTGATTTGCAGGTGTATGGAAGCATGTGGTCATATGGGTCTACCAGCAGTGGCACATCGAAAATTCCAGATCGTTCTCGTGCAACGCCACCTGCAGGAGCCTGAAATGACCAATTATAAGGATGTGACTAAATATAATTATAAAAAATACCATAAAATAAAAACAAATTGGTCAGTGATGCTCATAGGGAACAGTAAGTCCAAGCTTTTTTCAACCTCAAGCAAGTTTTATAAGCACTCTGAGGTGGAAAGTAGGAAGTTCTGAGTGATGAACGCAGCAGAACGGACCCACAGACTGTGATGGGGTTGCTAATTCTCCTTTCTGGTGAGCTGTTAGCTTATTGACTGTTTGCTTTAGCTGTACAAGAACTGTGAAAACACCAAAATGTCAGAGAAAGCTCGTTACCTTATCTACTGCAAACTATTCCATTTAGAATGAGTTTGAGGATTTGTACAAATTCATAGACAGAAGACACTGTACATCTGCATGAGTTTTGTGGAGCATTGCATCATGTGAGTGTCTGACATGGTTAAGGGGGTAGTGGCGCGTAAACTTGCAGCACTTCCTCCTTGGTTCATGAATCAGGTTCAGTTCCTCCTCTGTGGGAATGTGTGTCACAGCCTTCAGCGAGGCCGCGCATGCACTAGCGCATTCTTTCATGGCCCAGTTGAGCTTCTCGGCTGGTCTCTAGAGGGAAAGTCCTGGTTTTCGCATCTGCATGGCTCCTTTGTTCCTAACCACACAACTTTTCCAGCCATACAGCCACAGCAGTCCGCTTCTTGCTTCTCTCAATCTCACAGCGGTGTGCATGCTGTGGGTTTCAGGGATTGTAAGTGTCTGAGCATTAACTGTGGTCTTGAGCTTCATAATGTTTGTGCCTGTGCCATTCGGAAGCCTCTATTTTTCAGCAGCGGGTCAGCGCGAGTGCTGCAGTAGAGAGGAGTCTTTCACTGGGAGTGTGTTCAGGGTTACAGCAGATGACTAATCCTTATCTTACACAAGCCCATTTCTTTCTTCTGTCTCATTGGTATACTCGGCCTCATCCCACCCCGGTTCTCTCTCGCTCTCTCTCTTTTTTTTCCCTCTTCCCAAAACCTCAGTGCAGGCCTAGTCCAGACTCTTAAAAAATACAAAAATAAAAGTGGCAAAAAAACAGGGTTCATTGGAGCAAAGAACCACTTTTGGTTCCCTAAGGAACCTTTTGATGGATGGTTCTCAAAAGAGAGACGAAGAAGCTTTTTTAAAGTATAAAGAGCCTTCAGGACATCATATTTAAAGACATTTTTATTTTTAATGGGCCCATATTCTACATTTTTCTCCTGACCTCCACGTATGGCATTTCTATAGGTTTATGTACCAAAAACGTTTCTATTATTTTATTATTTTTATTACTACGCCTTTAAGACATAAAGATATTTGTAAACGTTCCCTGTTTTGATTGGCTGTCATGTGTTGAGCCTCATTCCACAAGCAATCGTTCCTTAAACACTGTCTAAATCATCAATGTAATGAACGGCATTAAACAGCTGTAAGCTGAATAGGTGCCGAATAAACAGCTTTTTTGTGGCTTAGTTTCCATTTATGAAAAATATGAGTATATGTACTTAAAATTTTATATTTATTTCTTACAAATTCCTAATCAAAAGGTTTTAATATTTCAATATAGTGAAAATGGCATTTTCCATGATGCAGGCCCTTTAAAACCATGAACGAAGAGATATGAAGTGCAAGTCCAGATGATAAACCTTAACACATTAGCGTGTGCATGGGGATCCTCTGCCAAGGCCGAACTGCCAGTCTTGTGCTCAGTGAAGCCCCGCCCCCTGAGGGCAGTGCTCACATTAAGCAGATCCAGTAAGCTGGTGTTCTGGTGCGCTTCCAACAACAGCTGTTTCTGTGTATGTGTGTCTGAGAGAGAGAGAGAGAGAGAGAGAGAGAGAGTGTTTGGAGAGGGTGAGGGGACAAAAGGAAAAGGGCTTCATTAGATTGCTTTTGCATTGTAATTTGACATTTTTAGCACCAAAAAGGTTATAGGAAAAGGCTTTTCTTTACTGCCTAGTTCTCTAGTGACACACTAAAGTCGCTTGTCCATTGGCATTGCGTGTCTGTAGCAGGCCTCCCAGTGGAAAGCCCATAGGCTGACATTTGAGCCAGCAGAGTGGGAGGCATTTGCTTCGATCAGTGCCCTGGCAGACTGGCACTAGAGCTGACAGACACATGTGCTGCATTAGTTGAAGGACCAGTGCTTAGTGGAAGCACTGGCTGTGTGAATACTGTCACCATCATGCAAAAATCCTATATCTCCATTTTTGCTGTTTTTCACTTTTTGGCATTATGTGAACCCGCTAGTTGCTCTTCACGTTGTGTCAGAATTTCATAATGAATGGACCAATAGAAATGCTCCAAAATGACTTGGAATAAAATCTTTCTCCATTGACATCAGGGTTTTTCCTTCTGCTGTAAAGTTGCTATTTTAGAGATACAGGATTTCTGAATGACATTGACGATATGCATGTGTGTGTGTGTGTGGAAGTGCTTGTGTTTATGTGTGTGTATACATGTATACCACAGCTGTCCACCAACCCACTTTGCTAGTGGGTTTTTTGTAGGCTGTGATATTGGGTGACCAGAATTCTACATCAGGTCTAATATTAGGTCTAATGCCAACATCGGTTTGATGTATAATAGTGACGACAGCTGACGTTGATATGTTGTTGTTTGTATGTTGTGATGTAAGGTAGTAGTGAACTTCCTAATGTTTTAACACTGTTAGATATGTTGTGGGTTTTTTGTTGTGGTGTTAAGTAACCAAAATAAATGTCTATTTAACGTTAAAGCTTGACATCCAATGATGATCTTTGACCAATCTGTGACTTTGATGTGTACAACATTGGGTTTTGACGTCAACCCCATTTGCAACTAAACTGCAACATCTGGGATGATAAAGTCCAGGATGAATTATTAGTAACGTCAATTATCTAATTAATTTCTTGAAATTAATGAATAACATAAAACCACTACATAATTTACATAAAACCCAGCAGAAGTCCGTTGAATGGCAAAGGATATGCTACACATATTGTGTGCGCATGCTTTGGCAAACACTGACCTTAATGTGCTTTGTTATGATTTTGTTGACAATCCGATCGTTTTCAGAAAAGACCATCCAGGCAGTTCCTGCCGTTGCACTTCAGTCCAATGAATGTATTCATCCGCTGTATGGATGTGGCTTTTTGTTCATGCTGACAATACTGGCTACAGCAAGTACAAATGCTGGAGGTAATGCATCAAGCTAAATAGACTCGGTTCTAGCCAAACCCACAAAAAACAGTTAGCTTCCAAAAAACAAACCAACCCTCAAAGCTGTTACACTTCATAAGTAAACAGTGCACTTTATGTCCATCTTAGAACTGTGCATAAATCCCCATAAATAAGTTGCTGTGTCTTTCTCTTAATGAAACGTATGACATGCTTTGGTCAAAATACCTCATCCAGCATCACAGCACCTTTTCTCATTCTGTCTAAAACAGGCCTGTTCGGAACGGCCGGTTTGAGTATCTGTTCCTTTAAGTAATAACAAGCCACTGCTCAAACCACCTCCCACCTCCTGTTCAAACCACCTCCCACCCTTCCCTCTAAGTTTATTCTCATTTATTCTATGCTTGCACTAGCTAGCTAACATTTACTCCAACTTGAGTTCACACCTATCACAAATTAATGAACAAATTAACAGCTAATATCAACAAATTTATTAGCATACATATAGAGTTATATAGACACCGACATCTATAAATCTTCCAAAAGACATCTGGCAAGCATCTACCTAACAGTATTAGGTTTAGGTTAGGATTAGGTTCAGGTGCAGACGTGCCATTATCATATATGTTGTGTCACATGAGTCAATGCAAATACCCCATAAAATCGTTTTACAAGACCCTGTGTGTCAGCATGCATGTGTGTATATGTGCACATGTGAGCGGAATGTCCACCAAGCATGTCAGCTGAGGACTGGATGCTGAAACAGCTTTTTTTGTCCTGAGAAAGATTCTCCTGGAGCTAGTCACATGGCAAAGCAATTCTGATTCTGATGTTCGCTGTGAAGCTCACAAGTCAAAATGAGGAATGAGGAGGATTCAGTTCATTTATCACTTCTTCTGTTTTCTGTTGTTTTTTTTAATTATTTTCTTCCTTCTGCAGTGAAAAAAGCTTGTTCTGGCAAAGCTATCTTCAAAGGAGCGCTGTGAATCTTTTGCTGCACAAAGAAAAAGAAAAAAGGGAAGACGATAAGCGAACTGACTTTCTGTCATTGCCATCTTTTTGTTGTGCGCCCCCATACTGAAATGGGGATTTTTAAACCTGGAGGCCTCCCTTCAGTAAACTGGGGCCCAACTTTCGCTGGTTCCCTTTCATGTAAATGCACCATAATGCAGCTGCTTTCAGCTGTTACAAAAGGCATTTTCTCACAATGACTCTGTGGGTGAGGAGAAAAAAACTCTTTAGGGAAAAAGACTAATCTGGTAGGGCGACTTATGCAACACAGTTCTGAAAGTTATCCATATTTCCCCCATTACTACTGTGCTATTACAGTGCGTGCAGTGAAAGAGTCACGTTTGCATGTGAAATCCGCTCTTGCCGGAAGTGTGGCGCTTACCTTTTGCAGGGAACTGCAGGAGAGATGCTGCTGCTGCCCACATTTATATTTAGCTCTTTCCCCCTTTTATGAGCATGAGGTGGAATGGAGTGAGTACCAGTAGTTGTATAATCTTCATATGACTAACCACTGCAGCACAGCAGAGACTTACAGCACCATCCCTCACAGAGCTGGGGTAGCAGCTAGCATGAGCACACACTCACACACACACACAGACGCTTGGACATGTGTTTGTTTATATATACAGTGTCAGGATATTCAGTGATGCATATGGGTACATAGGTACTTACAGATGACTGAACACTGAACATCCATAACATTATAACCACCTGCCTAATATTGTGTAGGTCACCCTCATAGTAACAAAACAGCAGGCATGGTCTCCACAAGACCTCTGAAGATGTCCTGTGGTATATGGCACTGTTAGGTCCTGTGAGTTGTAAGGTGGGACCTCCATGGATCAGATATGTTTTTTCATCTCACAAAGGCTTGATCAGACCAAGATCTTGAGAATTTGGAGGCCAAGTCAACACCATGAACTCATTGCCATGTTCCTCAAACAATTCGGAAACCATTTGTTTGCAGTTTACCGGAGTGCATTATCTTGCTAAAAGAGGCCACTGCCATTAAGGATTTAATGTTAACATGCATAATGCCAAAGTAACATCCACACAGACCCAAGGTTTCAAGCATTTCACTGCCCCTGCTGACTTACCTTCTTTCCATAGTACATCCTGGTGCCTCTACCTCTTCCCCAGATCAGCACCTGGTTGTCCATGTGACATAATGTATAAGGAAACATGATTCATCAGACCAGGCCAGCTTTCTCCATTGCTCCAGCTCTGATGCTCACATGCCCACTGAAGGTCATTGTTCTGCAATGAATAGGGTGGATAGCATCAGTGAGCTCTGGGCATCCATGACCCTGTCACTGGTTCCTGGCTGTCCCTCTTTGGAGCACTTTTGTTAGGTAATGACCACTGCATACCCTCCAGGAACACTCCACAAGACCTGCTGTTTTGGAAACTCTGACCCAGTCATTACAATTTGTTAAACTATTAAACCGTTTGTCAGTTATTTAGATCCTTATGCTTGCCCACTTGCTTGAACTGACTGTTTACTGTTATGGCATTTATATGTACATATATTTTTTAAATAATAATGTTCCATATTTATTATATATGTGTACATATATAAACACCTGTAATGTCTAATATATTATTTGCATGTACTGACATAAAAGTCAGAATAACCATCCTTGACTCGGATGACACTAGCGAGACGTCTTGGCATGGACTGTATTAGGTAATGGAAGGTGTTCATTATAGAGAAGCTACCCGTCAGTCAAATCAGGTTCTTTTGCCCAGGGACAGGAACAGGGACTCTGCTACAACTGACTGGTGTGCTCGCTTTTTTTTGCGAGCAAAACCTGTCACGTGGCATCTGTCCCGGGCTGAGTTCATAATATTCTGATATGACTGTGAAAGTAGGCAAGAGGTGGTAACATTTTGGATATTCCTACTATTAGGTAGAAGGTCATAATATTAATAGATAGGGTTGATAGGCTTTAGCAGGCTTTTATAAAAAATGATGTTCCATGTGTATTGAATTTATGTAAGTACCTATATTTAATAACGTCAGTACAAACAAACACACCTTGCCCGTACACACATACACACTCACATATGGCCTAAATGTCTATGCAATGCTGTTCATAATCAGGAAAATGGCCCTGTGCATAATTCAATTATCCAGAGGTTTGCTGTTAAAGGGGTGTGTGTGTGTGTGTGATAAGCGAGCTGCCTTATCACAGCCTGTGTCTCTGGGCACAAACGCACCTCGCCGCTGCTGCTGGTTGTGGGAGTGTTTAGAGAAAGCGAGGAATAGAGGGGTTAGCGCCGCCATTTCCATAATTATCATTTTGTCCTTTTGGGACAGGCATGCATTCAGTTAATCATTGGCCATTGTGTGTGATTCATGAGAACAGCATGGACCTAACCTGCTGGTCTTGTGCTGAATGCTGGTGTGGGGAGTGACCCTGCCTGCCTAGCTCTCTTTCTGCATGATGGTTGTGGGGATGATACTCTCTTCATGCTCTCCTCGTTTCTTCTTGCCTCTGCAGCCAACACTTTCCTATCATGTAAATGCAAACACCTGGGCTGCTTTCCAAACATGCCCCTGGGTTTCTGTAGAGCATACAGAAAAAAAGGAACAACCACCGTCCTTCTTCTTTCTCTATCTCTCTTACTCTTTAAGGAACATAACCTTTACCTGTCTTTACCAGATCAGGTGTGGTCATGGCACGCCCACCTAACATGCTTGATTCCTCAACAGAGGCCTGTATAGTTTGATGACTGGAATAGCAGATTGCTGTATGTGTGCTTGTATTTGTGTGCAAAATTGCATGCCCATCTGTGTCCTGCTGAATGCACGCAAATACATGCAGGGGGTGGTGGTAGTGGTGGTGGTTAGGGGGCAGGGCTTATTCGGTCTCTGAGGCTGTACGACATTGTGCTATCTATAAAAATGGATGCAAATATGGTCAGAAATCGGGCTCAGCAAGAGAGCAGCTGCTATTGCAGCGGTATCACATTTCTGTTCCATATCCGTCTAAAATAAATACAATGAACATATTTAAACATATGGATATTTTGTTTAAATTAATTTACTATTATGCGAAATTGTCTTGTGAGGAAAAAGGTAGGACACCCCCACATTTATTAGTACTTAAAATTAAGAATACTGCCAAAAGAATAGGACTCTCTGGAGCAGATAAACATGAAGCTATTGGCACCATGCCTAATACCAGACAAGGGCTAGAGGGGTATAAAGCCCCCCATCATTAAGATGTGGAGCAGTGGACCTGGGTTCTCTGGAATTATGGTGCTCCATCCAGTACTTTTGGGAGAAGTTCGAGAGTTGGGGATGAGGTGGGGTGGGGATCATCCAACATCCTGACCTTACTAACAATCAAATCCTCACAACAATGCTTCAAAAGCTGGTAAAAAGCCTTCTTCCCTGGACAGCAGAAATGGTTACTCCAACAAAAGCAGGATAACCCCTTTTTATAACTTTGATTTTAGAATAAACAATGAATGAGCAGGTGCCCCAATACTTTTGTCCATATGGTTTATAAGTGTACTGTTTTAGCACCTAAAACGGTCCACAAATAACATCTAACTGCTACTACTGTTTACTGTTTTAGCTATGCAACGTTCGGGCATTTCCTTTGACAGTTACGTATCATACAGTGTCAGAAACCACATGTTTGTCTGAGATTAGCTAACGGTGTCTGAGGCACCTCTGTGATGATCAGGGCATGTGTTTTGCTGCATGCTCTCATTGCTAATTGTTAGCTACATTACTCTTGTAGCTTCAGTACAAAAGTAAATAAGTAATCTACAGATGCCACACAGATACAAACATCCTGGCTGACCAGCTTCATTGTCAGTGGGTTGGGAAGATAAATTAAGATTTTTAGCAAAACCCTTGCTGTAATATTTCCTTCAGTAGCAGTATCAATAGAGTATTATCCACGAGGCACACTAGAGAAGGTTATCAGGGCTGGAATCATGTCTCTCCTCCCCAGGCCATAAATCAGTGTGTCTCGGGGGATGCCTGAGCAGTGCAGCTTTGGACCATTGAGAAACTGCTCCACCTCCAATGGTAAACTGGCCTAGTTTCCCTGGGCTGCATCTGGCAGTGCACTCAGCATTTCAGCAGGTGGACTGTCAGCACATACTCCATCAGTTCTTTCCCATATCCCGACTGAACACTGTATCCCATGCTGAACAAAGGAACCAGAACCGGCCCCACGTCTTTACGACAGCAACGTTTTGAAGACACAGACAGGAGGAGAGAGGCTCAAAAAAAACTTCACACCTTTTCTATAATGAAGCAAGCCGGACATTTATCTCTTCCTCTTATCTTCTTTGAGAAGATATAGTACAGTATATCTTTAGTAAACCAAGAGGTTGTAGCATACGTCTATCATGTAATAACATCTTAGCAATGCCATTTCCCTGTCTATAACTAAAGTCCTTCCATTCCATGTGATTCATTTTAAGGAATATGCCTGGAATGCTGAAGTAAACTGGTCGGCTAAACTCTAAAATAATTATATAATAATAACTCCACATACAGGGTCCATATCAATGAAAGACTTCTCACCCCAAACAGACATCCACCAATCAACCATTAAGAAAACGTAGCCAGTCAATGACGTTGCCAGGATTCCATCCGGGGGTGGGGGGTATTCAAAGAGGCTGACTATAGCAATTTTATAACAGATTTATTACAAATATTAATAGTCTTAAATTGCCTAAACCAAACTTGGCACCAGTGTTTTGATGAGAAAGTCAATAAAAAAAAATTTTATAAAATGAAATACAGTATACAGTATAATAATAGTATATATGGTGTAGAACTGATAATATGACAGGACTATGTCATTTTCAAACTGAGTATGAGTAAAAAGAAATGTAATAAAAAGGTATTTTATTATACTGCTAAGCCCCAAAAGGAGAGAAAAAACAGGACAGTGTGTAATGTTATGGAATGTGATTTTCGTGATGTGAAAATTGCCTCCAGCCAGGATTCAAAATTGTGTAAAATGTCTGGGATTTCACATTGATTTCACATCAGCGTTTGCTTTTACAATCGCCACACACTCTAGCCGTGTTCCAAAGCCTTGGCAGCAGCAGAGGTAAGTGCCATTTCCTGGACGTTAAGTCATAGAAGGCTGTTTCAAAGTGAAGGACCCTTCATATACAGCCTAAAAAAATGCAGTTCAGAGCAATTTCAAGGACGCAACTAATGTATCCTTCTAGGTTCCCTCTGGTTAACCATTATCCTCTGCAAACTGCGTGAGTCCTACCTTTTTACCACCACTATATACCTGCATATGTATGGTCAAACTGCTTAAGCCCTGCCTTCTAACCGCAACTATTGGTCTACATGTACCTGCATCTATATAAACCATTGATCAAATGACTTAAGTCCCGCCTTCTAACCGCCACTATTGGTCTATATATACCTGCATCTACATCAACCATTGGTCAAACTGCTTAAATCCCACAGCCAATTGACCACAGCCTAAAAATACCTAAACACAAATGGAAATAAACTCAAGTCAGTTTCACCTTAGGATTTTTCTTTTATTTTATAGATTTTATAGATTTTATTTTATAGATTTTTTTTTCAATTGGCATGTCAATAAAAACATGTTCTGTAAAATGTGATACAACTAAAACTGCTTATTATATTTTAAGACACATAAGTTGACTTAAAAGGAGATAATTTTGCCATATTGGCTATGTATTAGTGTTGGTAAATGAGTACATTTGTATATGTATTGAAGTTCATTAACATGATTTTTGAGATATTCACACAGTCCTACAATTCAGGCCTACCTGAAGCTTCCCAGCCACAACATCCTAACCATGACGGGTGACACAATATCCTCTTTTTGAAAACTAAAATATGGTCACCCAACTTATAAGGCAGTAGCGGTACACCCTGGTTTTCCCAAACAGCAAAACGTAAATATGAAACTACAGAAACTATAGGCCAGTGTTAGCCAATGGTAAACATGCAAGGTCAGTCTTAGCCTATAGTGAACTAGGAAGCTAGGACAGTGTTAATCTATTGTAAACCCTCAAGCTTGGTCACTGTATCCTGTAGCAAACTAATAGGGTAGGCCAGTATTATTATATTGTGACTGGCAAACTATATCAGTGTTAGTCCATCACAAACAGAAAACTGCAGTGCCCACCCTCAGCTCACCTGTAGCCATGCCTCTGTGGCCAGCTGGTTTTTCCCATAAGCTTGTTGTGGATGTGATCCAGCCAGACCACGATGGAAACTCTGTGACCTGGAGCTATGCCACGTGCGAGCCAGTGCATCAGCTCAGGAAACCATCAGCCTCATCCCAGCTTAATGTCTACAAGCAAAGACACTCAGTCTGCGGTGGTTCTCAAGAGTGCCGGCATCCACCATACCCATTATGATACAGAGCACGGTATTAACAATCAGATTACAGTGTGCCAGGCGCAGTACCTATAAGCTGGCATGAGCAGAGACAGGAATGTGCCAGAGCAGACAGTGGAGCAAGCTCGAATCTCTGCAATCTTGAACAAAAGGAGCGCCACTGAATGCACTCAGCAAAAACGACCTTTGTTAAAATGAAGACTTTCATTGTTGGTGTGGTCTCGGCTGTACACTGTGTGGGCTAGTTGCGTCAATCACTTTTCAGTAGGTGGTAATTTAACATGGGCAATTTTGCCCTGTGAATAATCACATTTCTCCCTCACATGGGAGATGCCGGCCCCGGCTTTCTGTTCTCTGTTCTGCATACTTGTTATGCTCTTGCTAAGGCCTGAGCTGGCGAGTCTTTGAGGGCTCTTTGTAGGTTTAGTCCTTGGGCGGGAGGTGGACAACACTGGCGGGAAATGAAGTCCACCAAATGATGAGGACACAAAAGCAGGAATGCCACACATGCAGCAATGTACACAGACGCCATGCGGTCACTCCGCAGCTTTGTATGCAGCCCCACAGGTCACTCGTCCACAGCCGGCTCCATCCGAGAGGCCTCCGGCCATTGTCCAAAACAGGGGTCTTGTTTTTTGATGTGCGAGGGAGTAACACCGAATTCCAGGTCAGGTCAAACATGAAAGTGAAATTCTGGACGAGGGGGGAAAAGTTCACGGTTCTGGGAAGGTGGAGGGTGGGGGGTAAGGCAAGGTAGGGGTTATAAACATTAGATAGGCTACGTTCAGAAGTCTAATCAGTTGGACTTGTACCTTTTCCTAGAAGGTGGGAGTGTCATAGGTTTATAAAATCCTTCCCCACTTCACTGTGTTCAGTACACTGGTAACCTCAGTGTGGTTTGACCTTTGCTTTCTAAGGAAGCGCACTGACTGTGAGTACAACAACAACCGCAGTTGTTTTGAACTACGACAGAGCAAGCCAAAGCAAATCAGCTTCCAACACAAGGTCATTTCACACGGCTGAATCTGCTGCGTATGCAGTGTGTGAGGCTTGGATATCACATATAGACTTAGTCCAACCGAATGTCTCCTAAAGCTAAAGGAAAACACAGTGTGGTCTCTGATGCTGATCTCAGTTTGGGCAATCTGACTGTGGGGAAGCTCTCGTTTGCTGGCGCGTCCACCTACTATCCCAAATCCGCCTTCAGTAATCCAGAGGGCTGGAAGAGCTGGAAACAGAGCAGATATAGAAGCAGATGGGATTGTGGAGAAATACTACATAAATCAGCCCAGTCCCAACGTGCTCTCTCTCTCTCTCTCACACACACACACACACACACACACACACACACATTCTTTCTCCCTCCACCCTCTCTCTGCCCTTCACTCTATCTTGAACGAGGAAGGGAAGGAGGAAAGGAGGGGGTACTAAACGTGGGCACGCGGAGGAACGTCCAGTGCCAGACCCTTGCTCCCTGTCTGAGGCAAGTTTGTGTAAGATCAGATGACTTTGAGAAACTGTGACCTGCCTGACCGTCCATTTATTTAACTAGCGTGACAGACGAGAGCGCGCGCGGCTCCTGCCCGGTGCTCGGCCGGCCGGCGCTGTGATCGCGAGTCATGTGACGGACGCGCACGTGTTGGCTCGAGGAAGCTGCTTTTCAGCACAACACACACTGCCTGCCCTACTCTACACACACTCCCTCCTCACCTCTGCGATAGCAGCAGCGCCGTCCAATCACAGCCCGGCTTGCCTCGCGTGCTTTGCATATCTGTAGTACGCCTGGACTGTCGCCCAATCACAGCGCGGCGCCGTCCCCGCCTCGCCTCCCCAGTCCAGAGTGTGTTGTGGAGGAGCTGCATGTCTCTGACACGCTGGAGCTAACTGAACTTCACCCTTCGGGACGTTACGACGGCACGTATTTCTGTGGTTAAACGGTCCATTTCTTCCCAAGCTTGCTCAGCTTGTCCTTCAGGGGGGGTGATACTGTAATTCTGACAATGCCCAAGGTTAGGGTAAACAAACCTTTCCGTTACACTGAGCTCATCCAATGGAGAAGATTTCACTAATGCCCACTTACACAAGATCAACTGACAAGACACTACTAAAAGGCCTTTATTTTGGAAAAGCTTTTGGCAAAATAAAAGTTTGATGTGTGAAATAATCGCTCCTCAGTACGTACGGTCCTTTTATATATTAATAAAGCTGCAAAAAATAGGCAATTATTTAATCTTGAGATATATCCACCTGTTAGGCCTACAGCAGTTTGGCACGCTTGTTCACACCTAAGTTAGTTATAAGCAATGTTTCAGCCCACACTGCTTTTTGAATAAGGTACAGTGCTCACCAGCCAATCAGAACAGTGCTCAAATACAAATAGCCCATTTTGAGTCCTTTGTTTTTATGATGTCCTTAAAACGCCACACATTGATTTGGCTATAACAGCTATAATTCAGCCTGGACTGCTTGTTTCCCCTTCATTTTTACCTGATGTGTTCTCCTATATTTTACATAGCCAATGACCCAACCCACTCATTAGCACTCTCCCCATCACATGTAATGTGTGAGGACTGATGCCCGCCTCCTGCGGCACATGCGCAACCAGCCACCGCCTCTTTTCGAACTGCCACCAATTACAACATTACTGGGCAACCAACAGTGCCAGGTAGCCAGCTTTGTGCATCGGATAGCAGACGCTCATGCCAGCAGGCATCACCCTGAAGTGATGTGGGAAGAGAGAGAGAGGGTCATCTAACTACTTGAAGAGAGCCAGGCCAATTGTGCTCTCTCAGACTCTGGCTACTGATGGCAGGCTGGGCTGCTTTTTGAATGAGGCACAATACATGGTAGACAACCAAATAGAGCTAATTTACATGTATCAGCTGTGAAGGCCCAATAACAAACACACTGTTTAAGAGATAAATAGAGGTTGGAAAACAAATGTAAAAAATGGATTCTGACAGTTTTCAGAATGTAAAACCACACACTAATGTTATACAGTAAGTGGACATCAGGCAAAGAGGATCCATGTAGAAAATCAGCCCTTCAAACATTGAGTTTAGACTGAATTTGGCCATTGGAGTGGCAGTAGCAAAAACAGCCAGTGTGCAAACAGCCTGTCAGCAGCCTTCACAACTGGCCTAAATCAGGAAATCAGCAATTACACTCTCTAAAAGAACCTGTTAATATTCCACCTGTCCTTGTTTCAAACTCACAGACACAACTGTTGATGGGGGTCTGTTCATAATGGACTATCTGGATGGGTCACTGTGGGAAACTACAAGGTAATTTACTTTATTGACAAGTCAAAATAAGCACTCTGTTCTGTTTACTTGTTCATGCCTCTGCATGAGGAAACTCCATCTACTACAACACACAGTGCAGCCCGTAAGTCACAGGTTTAGTTTTTGATCAGTTGTCCAGTGTGTAGTCCAAGTCAAAGTGCACAATGTCAACCTTAAATAGGAGGGATATTTACACAGGTATTGAGTAAACCATAGAGAATCACATCATTTTCTCATGTACAACAATAATGTCAGAGGACATAAGTAATTGGACAAATAACTGTATCCTAAATAAGACATTTTTTTACTACAATTAAAAATAAAGGTGCTTCAATATTTTTTTTTTTGAGCAAAGCCATAAAAGAACCACTTTTGGTTCTCTTAAGAACTATTTTTGTAAAAAATAAATGAGTAAGTGCAAAAAAACATCTAAAAACCTTAACTTTTTTATTCATATTGTTTCTTAATTTGGTACTGCCAATTAACCCACCCATTAGTAGCTCCCCGCAGCACTAGAGATGCTCCCGACACTCCGATACATGCAAAGCCAAACATCACCTCTTTTCAAACTGCCGCTGTTGCTGCATCGTCTGTCCCCAGTTCCACCTCACCAGCTAACAGACGCTTGTGCTGGCTTAAGAGTGATGAGAGAAGAGAGCACAGCCAATTGTGCTCTCTCTGACTCTGGCAGCTGATGGCAAAGTGGCATGGCTCGGGATGAACTTGCAGTCCAGGATGGTTAAAGACATGTAAATCAATTCTACTGGCAGTCACACCCTCTTAAAAACACACAAAGTCATTCTTTGAGTGATTCCTTAATAAAAACTGTTGGTTCTCTAAAGACCCTTGTTTAAAAAGAGGTTTGTGAGTGTGAAAGTTTCAAGATCTTTCAGGTTCTAGGTTATTTTTAAAGGAATGAGGAAATGTGCTATATAAACTTTAGAAGTTCCACTAAAATAATTTCAATGAAATATTATCCAGATGATTCTTGCCCAAATTCGGCCCAGTAAAGACACTTACAGCTCAGTTCTGGCAATAGCAAGTGTGTTGTGGGCCAAACCTGGCCTAGCTGTAGCTGCCATATTTAAATGGCATAGCATTTGAACTCTGGGCCACATGTGGCCCTCATGCAGTATACTGTGTGAAATGTTTGAATAGCTATTGCTATTTTGGGCCAAAACTGACCCAACTGCTGCCAGCTGTGGCTGTGATCCGGCACCCAGATTCGGACCGTCATCTCAGTCATTCCGTGGTGGGATGTGGGACAGATGAAAGTGTAAATGTGGGCT
This sequence comes from Salminus brasiliensis, assembly GCF_030463535.1. Lineage (NCBI taxonomy): Eukaryota > Metazoa > Chordata > Actinopteri > Characiformes > Bryconidae > Salminus > Salminus brasiliensis. The sequence continues at coordinate 9,800,219 of NC_132896.1, forward strand.
AGAACTGGGCTATGACTTTTTTTGCAGTCTGGGTAGTAATAAAAAAAAACACATCTGAATGCATGCAATCAGATCTTCCACTTATCCTGTAGTAGACGTCGCTGTAAAAACAAAAAAGGAAAATAAAAGAAAAAATGGCTGGCAGCAATGGCTACCGAACAAAAAATGCTAAACTAACATTCAGCAGAAAAATGAAATAATATTTATAATATATAATACATTATACTACATTTTAATAAATGTTTTTACAAAAAACACAAATATTAGTTTTTCTTTGAATTATTATAATCTATTAGCTTCAGGAAAGGAACAGTCCTAAATATTCTGCAGCAAGATTCAAAATTACAGAATAATAAGAGGAAACACTGGCACACAGCCAGCACATGGTCAAATTCAGCAATTCAGACCACCATTACAATAACCATACAACTTCACCAAAGAGAAGCTAGCCCCGGGGACATGTTAACACATTGATGGTGAGTGTTAGTGACTTACTAACTGACTAACTAACTAATGAACACTTACCACTTACCCTTAAATTACAAGAAAGAAACCTTTTTTTGTAATTAAACTTCATTTGATTATCTGTATGTTTAATTACAGATCATTTTTTTAAATGTACATATATTTGACTGTAATTTTTAAAAATCAGAAAAATACATTACACAAGTTTGTAGCCACAACCGAACAGCTGTTAATTTGCAGAGAATTCAATTCATAGTAATTTACAGAGGCTTTGTTGATAATCATAAAAAACTACTCAAAAAATATATATTTTTAAAATTATATTAATAATATTAATTGTACACATATCCATCCATCAATGAATAACCATATGAGACTCTCAGTACACTATCTTGACAAAAGTGTTGGACTTCATTGTTTCTTCCAAATTCAAGGATATTAAAATGCCTTTGTTGTTTTTTGGAGGAACTGTCTCTACTGGGAAGGCTTTCTACTAGATTTTGGGGCAGTGATGTGAGAATTTGATTGCATTCAGCGACAAGAGCATTTATGAGGTCAGGATGTTGGACAATCACCACCCCACCTCATCCTCAACTCCCAACTCATCCTAGAAGTATTAAAAGGAGCCCCATAATTCTAGAGAACCCATTTCCACTGCTCCACAGCTCAATACTGGGGGGCTTTATACCGCTCTAGCCCACACCTGGCATTAGGCATGATGCTAATTGGTTCATGTTTATCTGCTCCAGAGAGTCCTATTCTATTGGCAATACTTCTCTACAGGACTAGACAAGCTCTCTGTGTGTGTGTGCTTTTCTAAATCTGTGTCAGCAGCAGGTACAACTTAAAGTACAAAATGCATTCATTAGATGGTGTGTCCACAAACATTTGGACAAGTACTGTATTCATGTGGGGTTTAACCTGAAAGTCTTCTTCCCGACTCCACCTCTGGTTCTTTAAACGATAAAAAGTTTCTTCACACCTCATTTACAAGAAAACGGTTCTCAAAAGAGCCATATTTCTGACAGTGAGTCTTCTATGGCATCACACACAGAATCCACAATCCTATTTGGTACCATTGTTTTTAACAGATGGCCCATGTGCTCTCATTCAGGTTAATATTCCCCTCATCTGCCCATGACTAAGACTTTGTCCCAGATCTCAGTCATTAGAAAGTGCTTGTAGCAAAGTGTAACTTGTCCTTTTTTGTTCTTGAGTCGTGCCAGTGGCTTGCATCATGTTTTGAAACACCAGAGGTCATAGTCTCTTTATGGCAGTGTGTGCCTCCAGGTGAGAGTTCTTGACCTGTTCAACAAGGGGCAAGGGGGGGAGTTTTTCAAAATCTTCAATCATCTACCACTGGCTGCCAGGCCATTTATGATCTCATGCTCTCAACAATATTGGAAACTCAGTTTTGGCTCTGCATCTTTCATTTGTTCGGATTTCTCAGTCTTGTGATGGTTTGTAGCAAGAGGTTCCAGATGCAGATACCACCTGCAGAATCATTCTAAACCTTCGGTTGGTTCCGCTGTGCATGGATCAATGATACAATGGCACACAGCTGTCCAAGAAACAGCTGAGAGCAGGCACCTGTTTACTTTAGGTCTCCTGTAATGAAAGCACCATTCACTGGTGCAGTTTCATTGTTGGGTGGGTGGTGTGGGGCCGGTGGGTGTATGGGAAGGGGGGGGGGTGTTTTTGATGTTATGTGAGATTATGTGAGACTTTTTAGGGAAGCTGCAGGATGGTTTATCATCACGTTCTTTGTAAATTGTAGTTTACCCGCCTCCAGCTAGAAGATGTGACGACATTGACATGAATGGATATCTCCAAAAATAGCTTTAATGGTCAGCTGCATCCTCTAGAGACAGAAATACAGACAGTCTATATGATACATGCAGCAGCCAGAAATGGTCACCGTGGATTTCCAAATGGGCAAATGAAATGGGCAGAACAAAACCCGTGGCTTTCTTTTTCTCATCAGTGTCTTAATTGAATAGTCTTGTGAGCAGGAAAAGCCCAGGGAACTTCTGCACTTTTGCAACCAGTTGTTTTTATTCTGAAAGAAGATCTAACATTTCCTATTTTTCTCCGTGAAGCAGCAGCTTTGGCATATATCACCTAAATTAGCCTCCAGTGCTGGACTTGGCAAATTAGTACTTCTGTTACGTTGATAGGGAAGGACGGAAACTTCTCTTTGATAGATGTCGTCTCCCTGCGCCTGTTCTTTCACAGCAGAGCCTCCATTAAACCTTCTCAAACTGACAAGCACTTTTCTAGTTGAATGGGGTCTAAAATTGGCTGGGAAAGGGTTCGCCAAAGCAACAAAGCACGTTCATTAAAAGCCACCCCCCTCCCCTCCCCCCTTGACCATAAGGTAAAAAACAAACCACGTGCCTCACTTAGTGTGTGGACATCAACTTCGGAAAACAAAGTGTGAACTGTATCGACTGTCGCCTATGGACAACCAGGGCTGGGCCACAACCCTATTGACCCTCAACGGGCCAAGGCCTCCTGGGCTAATCAATAAGATAATGTGACTGATGAAATGGGGTATTCTACTGATTGATACGTACAGTCACTGCAGAGTCCTCTACTCCGACAGCTGTCTGAAAGGGCCAGCACCTCACTCGAGTAACCTTTAACACACTAGTAGCAGGTGGCATGAACGCCCACGCTATAAGTAACACACAACATATAGGGTGGTTGTGGTGCAGTGGGTTGTAAAAATGGTCTTGAAGTCCTGTGTATAACTGGCCTTTTGTACTCTTTAATGCTGTTGCATCAGCTAAACAATGTCATTCAATCCCTAAACTCTTATCATTGATCTTTATTATTGTTTCTCTTTAGCTCTAGGACCAGCAGTTCTCATGAAGAGGCTCAAAGTTCACATGCAACATTTGGAGGCCAAAAGCCATCAGGTCAGGTATTTAAATATGGTGCCAGTGTTTGAACTGGTTTTAATGCACAGTGTAAAAGAATAAACAAAAGAGAACATACAATATTAAAGGGTATACTATATAGATATCCTATATTTATTCAGTTTTTGGCCTGATTTTGCATGCTCCTATGTACTAAAACAGGTTTACTAGGACCATTTTCCAGCTGTTCTTCATCTCTTAGAGTTAGTGACTGTTTTTGATTCTGTGCTTTTAAGGCTGATACATGTAAATAAATTGCCTTTGATTGGATACCCTGCATTGGGCCTCATTTGCAAAGCGGCCTGGGCTTATAACTTTAGTGTGAATGGGCGGGGCTAAACTCATGAGGTGCTTAAGAAGTAAATATAGTATGTACATACATTGGTTTTTGCAGCTTATTTTCTCATTCTTAATAATTTATTCAAATGGTTTCATTTAATTTTCTAATGATTTATATATTTATTTTAAAACGTAAGTACTATATGAGATTCATTAAAAAATCATATCATAAAAAATATGATTTTTTCCATAATATGGGCCCTTTAAGCCTATCTCCAAAGCCATCTGTTTAGATATGTAAATCAAGTATTTATTTATTGCACAACACATTATCTAAAAGGACGCATTGCACTCAATTTGCCAAGCAGAAGCAATTGTTTTCAGTCGCTGGGCTGACAGGGCCTTAATTCAGTGCTGTTTAGCCTTTTCTACTATGCCAGGCATGTCTTTGAATCGCTCCCTCTGACCTCAAACATTAAAACAGCACTGGTTTGGTCGATAGCTGGATTGTCAGAGTGTCGTTCAATAGACTATTGGCCTGAGGGCACTTCTGATTTGGCTGAGACGATGTATTACTCCTTTAAAGGCCTGTTGATTCAGATCTATTACATTCCACCTCATACAGTCTTTTCCCATTTATTATTTTCATCGTGTTTCTCGTTGATTTGGTGTCAGTTTCTGCGGCGGAGTAGGTTCTGCAGTTCTGACAGAGATGGAACAGTTTGTTTTGGTCTGCGCTGAAGCAAGCGCTGGAGTAAACAAGTGAGTCACTTTGATTACAATGAGTAGATCAACAGCATGCCTCAAGATCCTTAAAATCTGTAAATAACAGGCAATGAGAAAAAAGCCAGCATGCTTCAGCGTCATTACTGAAAGCCTTTCAGCAACTCCCACATACTACTGACTCCCAGATGACATGGACAGAACAATTTTGTCTAATAAATACCATGCAGTGCGGGAACATGTGTACATATGACACATTAGCCTTTAATATGGGTTTTGGCTACTATGCTTTCACTCATAAAAGCACAACAACACATTCTAATTTGTCCACAAAGCTCCTAAAAGGTTAACGCCACTATTGTGGAGTAATTTGACTAGTTATACATTGCATGCACATGAAATCGTATCCATGTAATGTTTTAATTGTATGTAATTGTCATATTTATATACAAAATCAATATATAATTTTATATACTTTTATGTGGGTGCACTGATTTCCTCCTACCTTCCAAAAACACATGGTAGGTGAACTGGTTGTGCTATACTGCCTCTATGTGTGAGTGTGTGAGTGCATGGGTGTACCCCCTGTCTTGTGCTTTTGGCTTGATTCAGGGCAGGCTCTGGACCCGCTGTCACCCTGACCAGGAAGTACCGAATAAGTAGATGGATTAATAATCAGTAGTCTCATGTGACCAGAAGATTTCATAGTACAAATTAGGTGATATAAATTCACCTTTAGCCATATAGTCGTCCGGCTGCTGCTGACAGCACAGAGAAAATATGGACCAAAAGAATTTGATAGAGGGACTCCACCATGTTCTCCACTATTTCAGCATACTTTGCAGGGGGTTGGTGTAAACGGCACGCTGTAGAGAAACCAGAACCAGGGGTCATGAACCAGGGGTCATGATGCCTACAACACAAACTGAGCTGTTTTATGTACTATAAACAGAACCAGGTTATTTACATTTGAGCTGCTCTATATAATCGTGAATAAATTAAATTATGGTAAATCTGAAAAATTTAAAAAAAAAAAAAAGTTTAGGGGACTAGTGTGCTATATTAGGGCCTGCATGTACCACTCCACTATAATAGGCCTATAAAATATTTTTTAATGTTTTAGGCTAAAACTTTTTCCCACAACTTAACAAAAAAAGAGAAAAAGGAATCTCAGTCATCAGACAGTGGATTAGTAACCACATAGGAACTTTGTGAGGTTTTTTTTTTTTTGGAGGTTTTAAGTGGTTCACACCACCACTGTGTACAGCTTTCACTCCGTGCGTTTCTGTGCTCTGGCATTAGAGATGAAGCCATCCTGAGTGACTGTGTTAACATCTCAGCTGCTTGATCATGTGGGTGACTCTCCTTTAGAGCTTCAGATATTAAGAGGGCTAATGAGGGAGTCGTAAATGCTTATAAACGCTGGAGAGTGTGTGAAATGTCTAAATCCTGCAGGTGTGTGTGAGGAATATATCCCTAGTCTAAAGCTGGTTGGCATTGATGTGGATATAAGAGACAGGTGAAGCTTGCCGTAGAAATGAGTCATAGGCCGTGAGCTGTTTGAAGCAGCACCAGCAGTTTGACTCCCTGCAGAGACAGACAGAGCTCAGTGCTTTAGGAATGGGTTTGGTGGGCAGCCCATCGTTGTCCATCGTGCAGTTTGCGCAGTTTTTCCCACGGCTTCAGCTCGTATCTCCCGCGCTCTTTGGATAATCCACGCACAGAAAGCGCGATTCAGCCACGTTGAAAGAGGCAGCGTTTGGTAACAGTTTTGTAACAGTAAGCGTGCGCGGCCCGTGTGCTGCCCCCAGGCGGCGGGACGAGGGTACTGCGAGCAAGCCAACCTGTATACCCCCTCCTCTGACTTCTCGGATCTCATTCTCTAGAAGATGGCGGACTGCGTTTCCCTGTTAGATGAGGAGCTCTCGTCCTTTGTCTTCAATTACCTGACAGAAAACTCTGGGAGCCAGGTAAGGGATGCTCATTTCCCGGCAGGCCGGGGCCGGGGCTCTGGCACCCGGGCGGTGTTTTTGCACGTTTCCCCCCGTGGCTCGGTGCAGCGGCTTGTGTGTGCGGGGTGCTCGATGCTGGGACAGTCTCCGCTCCGTGCAGCCGGTGTCTTGAAGCCCTGACGTCTGGGCTTCACGTGGAGTTTGGAGGAATTGGCGGAACAGTGTTTCACCATTGAATCACTCACTTAATAGCGGCTCTTTGCGCATCGCTTTTTGGATATTCGAGACTAGAGAGGGGCAGTTTAGATATTCGGGCAGATTGTTGTGACAGTAGAACTTGGAAAGGAGCGGATCGTTTGCCAAAAATCACAGGCGATTGCCCGGCGAGTCTGACACGTGGGTGCTGGCCGCGTGAACTTGAACTCGCTCGGTAATATATTCATGCAGCGCGTGAAAGCGAGAAGATGAGAGCGAAAATGAATAGAAATAATACAGCCAGACTTTGCAGCAGGGGCTTTTGTTTAGTCAGGCATTCACTAGTCTCCAGCAGACTCTGGATGAGCCTCGTTTTTAAAAAATTTATTATGCATGTATGCGCTCGCGTGCAACTAGCCTGCTTCGATATGCGGAGGAAAGGTGTATTGTAGCGGATTAGGCTGATTTAATGTTGTATGCTCGTGCACCGTGCACTTTAGCGTGAACCCAGACCTACTGCGCTGCTTTACTGCTATATAGCGTGGGCTTCGTTTCTCCAGCACAGCGCGCGTGACTAATAAATGAAGTTGTAACAACTTTTGATGCTGTTGTGGCCTGAGCGCGTGGATCGGGGCTATGTGGTGCTGCTGCTGTGTCCTGTAGCTCCGTGTGGGACTGCCTGGGAAGAGGTGTAGAGCTGTAATTACATATAACTTGTTTGCGTAACCGACGACGAGTTACGTTTGCGTAACTGATGAAAGAGTTTGGTAACAGGGCGAGAGTTGAACGTCTCGTGGAGCTCTGCTTTCTACTTTTACTGCACGGTGCTGGATTATGGGTCATGGGGGGGTTTTGGAGGGGGGGCAACATCGTTTTATGAGCTGATCTATTATTTATGATTGATTTTTAATTCAAAATAAATAAAGAGTGCGTGCGTTATACAAACACGGTTACACAAACAGTCACGTGACTAATTATGGCTATCACATAACTTGTTTTTTTTTTTTTTTCAAATGAGTACAGTAAGGGTGCGCGTGCGTGCATGAATTCTTAACAAAAAGTGATGTCAGATGTGTTGTGACTGAACGCGATGATTATGACCACAAAGAAGAGGATGAAGAGGATGATGATGATGATGATGGTGGTGGTGATCGTGATGAAGGTGCAGGAGTGCACTGTGCTATACGATAAAGCTCAGGTGGTGGCTTTATCTGATGTCCTCGCGCTCGTCGCAGGGGTTATTAGGTTGACCGCCTCCGTCTGGTCAGTGTAATAGTACTCCGTCCTCGTGACCGGAGCCCGAGCGCGCGCCGCTGCTGCAGTCATGTGCTCGCTGCTGCCGCTCCACGTCGTAGCAGGAAGGGGGCGGTGCCGGTGACGCGCGCTCGCCCTCCTTCGAGCTGCGCGGGAGGGCGCCTGCGCGCAGCCCAGCTCCTTACATCACGACTCATAATTCACCATTTACGCCGGAGAGAGACGGAGAGAAGTGCTGCCTGCTACTCATCTTAACAGCTTCGATTATTTTCCTCCTCTTAATCAGATCCCTGATGGAATAATTAACACAGGCTAATCCAAAACCCATCTACATTCGGGGTTAGTTAAAAACACCCCCCCACTCTCTCTCACACACACTAATCTGCCTTAGAGTAGTCTTGAGCCTTATTGTAATGGTAATATACGTTGACTTTGCAGTGGCACATTATGTAAAAGGAGACTCTTTAAATGACCCATATTCTATATTTTGTCTCATGTTTTTTTTATTGTTCCATTTATGAGGTCTGTGTGCATTTATGCACTTAATATTCCTGATTATTATTATTATTTTCTCTTAGAATTAAATGGACTGGTGCTTATACTGTGCCTTTAAGACTAATGTATATAATATGTAAATGAAGCCGCTGAAATGATTGGCTTATCCAAAAAGAAGTCCTAATTTATACTCACATTGAGTGGGCGGGGCTAAACTGCTGTAACCTAATTAGACGGATATATGGATGTATTGAATTCAAGGGTTCAAGGGTCTGGTTTTGCAGCTTATGCTTCATACATGCACTATCTGACTGATATTTGTTTGCATGCTACATTATAAGACCTTCATTTCAGAACAGTGAGGAACATGCAGTTTTCCATGATATGGGTCCTTTAAGGAGCACACAGTTATTCCAGTCATTCTGAATAGGTTATTGGGCAAAAAGATCATTTATCATTCAGGGCCTCTGGCATGCATGCACCATACGACCCACATAGTTTGATTATACCTGCATTCACCTTGCATGTGATTTGTACCTATGATGTTGTGTAAGCTTTGATGAAATGACTGCAGAGAGTCTGCAAGAGGCAGATTTAGGTGGACATTATACTGCGCCGGCTCTCAGGCTCACTCGACAGGGAGAGTTGTCGTGATGTGCAGCACTGCAGTGCTATGTGTTCTGCGTCCGTGATACAGGCTGAGTCACCTGTCTTGACAGAGACAGGCAAATGTATTTACATGGTAAAATCTTTCTGCCCACACGGCTCGGTGTCACCCAACTGTTCCCTCGCTGCGCGGCCACTGATAATTTTATGCTAATTTGCCACCAGAAATATGCAGAGCTGACATGCTCTTTATGAAGGGGTCAGACAATGGTCTCTGTGTATGCTTGTTTACTTAAGCACTTCCATATCTTACTCTCCCTCGCAGCAGCATTTAGCTGAGGAAAATCAAAGCCACTTCAATGAAACGGCCAAAGAGATGCGCACGCTTAAGATGCTGGGTTCGATATGATGTCGGGAAGCGGGCTCATTACATCTAATTTTGCTTTGATTTTCATTTTTAAGAAATCCAGTATCCCTGAGTGTATTCACTCGTAATGCAGCGATAACGAGTGTGTTATTGAGTACTTGACCACGTGGAATTTTGTTTGGACCACATCGCAGGGCTTTCAGGCCTGCATCTAGATATTAAAAAAAATGCCTTGTGTGTTGGCCTCTCATCCACACCTATTTTGGTCACTGAAAACGGAGCTTTATGAAAACGCCGACATCCCAACGCATTCATGTTTCTGGCTGAATCTCAAATACCTCCTTAGTTCCTAAATAGTGAACTACATAAATCATTAAACTACATGCAGATAGCACTAGATTTTAGATTTCTACATAAGGATGAATGTAAATACGGTTCTATTACAGATGTAGAGTAACGCTCTGTTTAGATTTAGATTCATTTTGTGACTTGCGTAGTACACTACATAGGGAGTAGTGTGTCATTTGAGATTAAACCTCTATGTTTCTTCCTTCTTCTTGGTGTTTTGATGTCTCTGTCTATGAGGTACAGGGCTAGCATGCTCATGTGTGGGAAATATTTTTCAAAAACGGAGGTAGGGAAATCTCTGTTTTAAAAAATATCCAGACACGTGTGGACGGGGCCTTACAGTTGCAAGGCATCTCGCAAGACTGATTTTCTACCTCATCTGTTGGATCCTTTGGACTCACCCCAGTTCCTCACCAGCATGTTCTCACACACAAGTTGCCTCGTTCAGTGAGATTATTAAGGATGTAAGGAAATATCAATACACTTGAGTATCAGTATATTATGTTTTATAATACTGTATCAACTCTCATAAACACAGTATCGATAATTACTAGATTACATGCTTAGATTGGTGTCAGACAGTGGTTCATTTTCTGTTGATAGCAGTTAGCAGCTTTGTGTCTTTGATTGTGTAAACTTTTCTTGTAGCCAGATTTCATACAAAGGATGGTGTGTTTTTTATACTATGATATATATATATGATATATATATATATATATATATATATATATATATATATATATATATATATATATATATGGATCATAACCCCTGTATCGCCAGGGTCTTGCCCATACACAACCTTAACGATTATTAGAATGGCTACTTCCTCCATCAGTGCCCCAGAGGCCTGTCATGCAGCTTTGAGGAGCGCCTCTGGGGAGAAGAGGAGGCATGTGCGGATACACTGTCACAGATCTGTATCCATTTCCGACTGCAAAGGGGAAACTGTGGACTGGGGTGGGGATCAGATATCAATAATTAATACAGTCTAATCCATCATCAGCTGATGCACAATTGGCATCAAAGGTTAACCTTTGCTTTGAATCCCCAGGCTTGCATCCCTAGCCACAAAAGGAGCGGGAAACATCTTCTTTGCATCATATGCTGCGGTCATTAGGCACCCTTATCACATTCCCAGAGATGATCTGAATATCCTTGTACCTTTTAGCATGTGCTCTGGCATTCCTAAGCTTGTGTTAGCCACATTAGTATTCAGGTAGGCTGCGCTCATCTCAGTGAACGATGTATAAGTCATGTGAGAGGCTGTTTGGCCTATAATAGATGGCTAGTCCTTTTTTGCTGGTCGGCTGACCTGGCCTTGGGTTGCGCCTTCATGAATATTTCTCATCCTTCCGCAAATGGTCAGGTACATAGCAGAGCCTATTTGTGCTGTTTGTAAGGCGAGATGCAGCAGTGATGTAAGTAACTCTGTTCTCCTGGAACCGTCTTGCAGTTCTGTAAGGTTCCAGTGTTGGTGTGCTGTTTGTATTTGACAGATGCATTCTTCATTTGTGCAAATTATTAGTGTTACGCCTTCCTCAGCACGCCTGTACCAATAAAGCTGAGTTGAACCTGCCTGAGGTTAGCCAGGGTGTTGAGGTCATTGTTTGCAGTGGTCATCATTTGCAAGAACAGGCTGGCTTGGGACAGCACATTTGCAATTGGAACAAGGTCACAGGTGTGTCATCCCCTGACAGTAGAGCTCACCACCTGAGTGGTTGTGTGAGGGAAAAATGAGCAAAATACATTGTGTAGGATTCAGCATGTCTCTGGGCAGTTAAGGTGCAATTGAGTGTCCACATCGAATATGCTGTATTTACCTGAAAGCCAAATATCCTCAGACTCATTTTGTACCTGGAACCGGTTGTCTTTTGATCTCAAGGCAAAAATATTTTTAAAGTACTGGACAAATCATTTCACAAGCATTCTTTCATATAAATGTTGTCTATCAAACCCTTACATTTGTAGCCCCCCCTTTCCCCCTCAACATTAGCAATGCTCCTAACATCTAGAAGGGTAAGGGCATAACACATGTCTCCTCTGATACATGCAAAGCCAGCCACTGCCTCTTTTTCGAACTGCCACCGACGTGGCATTGCTAGGCAGCCGATTCGTCCCTAGCTCCACCACACCAGCTAACAGACACCTGTGCCAGCCAACATTGCTCTTAGAGAGATGAGGGGAGAGAGAGCACGGCCAATTGTGCTCTCCTGCACTCCGGCTGCTGATGGCAAAGCGACTTGGCTCAGGGCTCAAACTTGCGACCTCCAGGGTTCACAAGCATTTTTAAAGATTCTTACAAGAGCTTTTCTTTCACTGAGGAGAACTATTTTATTGGGGGGGGGCATCGTACCCTCACAGATAAAATGAGGTCAGTTGTGCTTTCAGGGACTTCTGGCCAAAGTTGGCTGTTGACCATCCTGAAGATGGGGCCAATGCTTAGACAGTTGCACCACTCATGAGCCCCACTGCCTCTAAAATATGACAAAATATGAGTCAAAGTTTGGCAACTGAGGAACAGTGAGGACTCCATGTGGGATTATGGAAAGGGCTGTTCATAATACTCAAACATAAAAGCAGATCAAGTAATGTCCATAACCTGGGATGCCAAAACCTGCTAGTCATCATGATGGTGATGATGATGATGATGATGATGATGTTTTGTGCTGTTTTGTGACTTGAGGAAAGTCACTGATTTAGCTGGAGGCTTTTAAAAGATGCAAAGTAGGGGGACATTTTCGCATGTTTTGGAATGGTAGAGGAGCTACGTGCACAAAGCCCCACCATAGCAACAGGCATCTAACATCAGGGGAGGGCAAGCTCAGACTGGTAAAGATTTCATGTGAGACAAAAAAAATCATCTGTGAAGCCCCTTAACACACAATTTAGGGGGAGTAGTTGTTGCTCTACTCTTACTAGTATGGGATGTGAACCCTATTGACCCTGTTTTGATCATGATGTGTTATGATTGTCTGATTATGATGATGCTATATTTGATTGGCTGATGGAACACAAGCAAGGGGAGAAGACTTGAGTACACTGTAGCTCCATTTTGCTGTTGTTGCTAATGTTTTATGTATGATTTGGTCAGTGACAGCTGTTAAAACAGCGTACAGCTGTTGCCAAGAAGCATCTTGAAACTGATCAATCATGACAGGCAAATCTCAGATCAGCAATCAGCGGGATAACGTGCACCTAGAAAACTAGAAAAAGTCTATCTTTAGTGCAGAGTGGTGCTTAATGCATTTTTCAAAGCTATGTTCAGACATAAATAGAACTGGAGTGCACGCTCTGCATGTGTTCTGAATGCATGGTGGACGTCTGGCACATCCAGCAGCTACACCTGACGTCGTACCTAGAATTCAGCTTAGAGCTGATGGTGAAATGCTAGTAAGTTGTCCCATAGGCCAGTGTTCCACATGGATTCTGTGCATCTCATCAAGCCTACAGTACAAGCCTATTTCTTTTATCACAAAGCAAATTGACCCTTTATCCCCTCCTCAAAAAATAGTATGAGCACGATAAGGCACTTCCTTAGGGTTCAGTTCACTATTGCCCTTTTAGGAAGTGCTGTGGGCAGGCTCAGCCAGCAAATTATGAACAACAGGTTTCACACCCAAGCAGGAACAGGGAGTGAAGATCATGAGTTGGCAGATAAACATGTTGCTGTGGGCTACAGGGATTTAGTAAACGCTGCGCAGAGTTTATGGAAACTGGCAGCATTCATAAGGGTGCAGGCCACTGCTCGCACCTTCTAGAAACTTTCCATCCACCCCAAAGGAGAGCAAGTGACGGCACAGGCCGGGGGCCCGGCGCCTCTCAGAGCAACAAAGCACCACAGTGTTCTTACACAGTGTTCTGGTTGAGGGTAAAACGGCTAATCCTGGGAGGTCTTTTAGTGGGGTCTCTCTTTCCTCCACTAGTAGAGCTCCCGACTGGCTGGGCCTTTTGCCAAGCCTTGCGAAAAACCTGTACAATTCCATTATCATCATTGAGGTGGCCCGGCTGGATAAAGGTTGTTCACCAGATCGGCACTATTACAGGTGAATGGAATCTCTTTCTCTGCTCCTCTGCCTTGATGCCTGTGACCTAATTCAGCAGTGAACTTCTTGCTTGGCAGGCTTAGCTAATAGTAGCGTGACTACAGCCCTGCAGTTTGTCACTTTCTTAGCCAGTCTGGACTGGCTTTACCCATGCGCTACTCTTACTTGATGTCCCTTCTGTTAATTAAATAATGCCAGCGACCGCTCAGACAAACACCTGAGCTTTGTGCAGGCAAGAGAAACGGTCCCATGTTATTCGAGCTGGATGGAGAAAAAAAGGTCCCAAGGTTTTCCTGCAAGTCATGAAATTACCTGCAAATCCAGTCCCCTACTGTGTTTCTCACCCCCTGCCCCGTTCCTCCCATCCACCCATCTTTTTTAGCCATAATTATATTGCATTCAGCTTCAGAATGTGCTGACTGGAATGACACTGGCAAATGTGTGAGGTTTCTTCCCACCTTTTCTCCCCTACTATAGCCTGAAGTAGGACGGGGTCACATGACCAGGCCTGATTCTGATTATATGTAAGGTTTACATCACTGTAGTTTTGAAACAGTAACATGCCATTTACCGGTACAGACCTGCCAGCTCTGAATGAATCAGCATGTACCTGTGTGTATGTGTTTTCCACTCCGAAAGCATGCCAGAAATGTAGAAACTAGGAGTGGCATAACAGACCCGGAAACACCACCCACATGCCGTGCTTGTGGATGAGGCTGTAGGACATTCACCTACAAACCGGTAAAATTTCACAACACTGTTATGGCAGTGATTAGGATCTTCACACTTGCTGAAGAGCATTTGATAAAAACGAACCGCCCGTCAAGAATGGCCTGTGCTTTCTAGGTGATTTCACTTGTTCAAATCCGGCATTGGAGTGATGAGAGAAGCAGACTCTGAAAGAAGCCTAACGTTGACCATATAAAGACATACATCACGTCTCAGTTTGACCTGCTTTGCTGGAGCGTTTATAAATAGCAAGATGGTTCTCAGTTAACTATGGCAAATTCAGATTCCTCCATACAGATGCACAGGAGGTCTGAATTTTCACTCATAGTGCACTATCCCATGCCCTTAACAGCCCTCTTCAGACCAGGGGGGTGAGCTAAATCCTCCAAGACAGGCTTTGGTTTCAGTTGATGTTCTTTGCCACCAGGCAGAATTTTAGCAATCACAAGAGAAAGTTCCGGAGTCGATTTTATTCCCCGTCAAAGGCTTGAATTCTGCACACTCTACAGAATGTATTTTTTCCCCCCTATCCCTCCATTAGTCCTTTCATGTACTCTCTCAGCACTCCTTGTGCTTTTCAGTGGCTCCCTCGTGCAGCTAGGCTGTGCGTGACCCTATTTCCAGCCGCACTCTGCCTGTGAGAGAGCAGGAGGAATCTCATTGGGTCGTATTAGCATTTTCACTGCATAAATTTAAATATTTGTCTTCCCCACGATCACACAGACAGCATTTCGTTACCCTCTTCTCATAATTGATATCAAACTCGAAGCTCAAAAACGAGCTTGTCTTGCCAGGGTCTGAAATCGGCGGGCGTCGTTAATAGCGAAAGCCCCATGGGAACGTAGCATTTTGCATTACGGTATTACTTATCTTCCATGTGCAGCACGTGCCGACAGATATAGGGGACGTATGGGGGATCAGTCTCTTCAGGCACACACCGGTGAGGAAGACAAACATTGGTGGAGATTCAGATAGGGATCCTACCTGGCTGTGATGGCTTATTGATTTCTTTGGATGTATTTCTCTCGAGGTTATTTCGCAGAAGGAAAACAATTTGCACCCCGACACACTTTCTTGACAGTTCCTTGAAGGTTTGTTTTGGGCTTTGAGTGGGTTACATTATTTCTAAAGAATGGAGCTGTTTGCGACTTTTACACCTCCCGAGCTTTCTTGACAGGTGCTCCAAAAAATGTACCATAATGGAATTTTCGGGCAGTTGGCCTGATGAGAAAAGTTATGCGGATCATGTTGAAGTCCTTCGTTTAAATGGGGAATCACCCTTTCAGAAAGACCAGTCACAGGTTGCCAGCTAGTGTTGTGGTTTAAAGTCCGCCTGTTTAGAAGTCGGGGCATGATGAATGCGAGGTTGGTCTTTCATGTGCAGAGCATGGCTTTGTTTTGGTGGCACCACCACAGTACTCCCCGTTGATCTAGCGAGTGGAGTGAAAGGCATTGGGGATGTCACTTACTGAAGGGTCATTAAAATGGGAGAGGCATACTAGAAGTGTTTGTGTCTTTCCAATAGATGGGGGTCGGCACAAAGGCTAAATAAAGGGAGAATTGTTAGGATCTACTGAATGCGTTTTGTGTAAACCTCTTGTTCTGGGTGTCTCTGCCGAGAGATTCAAGTCTCTGACAATTGCTAATATATTAACCAGCAACACTGAGGACAGGTTCCTGTCTTTATTCTCCAAAACTCAAGGAAATGAACTCCAGACACTATGCTATTGTACGTTACAGTGAAAACAATAGCTTCATCTCCATAACTTAGAGGCCTGGTGTATCCTTTACGCATAGCTGTACAGACAGGAAACAGCTAGGAGAGGAAGTATTGAGGATAATGAATGAGTAAGTCATTTTTTTTTCTCCACTAGCAAGCTCACGACTTGCATAAGTGGTTCCCACATCCCCTGGCAAACACCCACTAATTCACACTGGCAGAAGCCCTAAAGGTGTAAACTCCCACTCACTACCAGAAATACTGGCTGGCTGTGCTTATGGCGACATGCCGTCTTTACATGCAAGGGAGTTTGAAAGGGACAGCTCCAGGTACTTCTCAGCTCCGTGGTTCATTAACATTTGAACCCTCGCTCTGTAGTGAAGTAATAGTGAGTTTCTGAATCCAAGGCCATTGCAGGGAGCACACATGCATGGTGCATGGCTGTCAATGGAGGTTGCCTGAGGCAGCCATTAGTGGAGTGACTCGGCTGTTAGCGGCAGAGGAGTTACTTTGTCCCCTGTAGGCCTATCTCTCTCTCTCCCTGCCTGTCTGTACCGGGCCTGACTGGAACAGAGGTTGCGCTCAGAGGACAGGCAGTGACACAGGGACCTCCAGCTGGGTCTGGTAATCTGCTGATGAGTGGGGTGAGAAGGGACAAAGATGGATTACCTGCCAGCGCCTTCTACTCTATGGCGTTTGGCACAATGTCCCAAAGGACTTTCACAACTCTGTACAACTTTCCTCATCCTTGATATGGACATGGGAATCAAGCCATGCGGTCCGGTGACTCAGTGTCCGAGCGCATGCTGTGAAAAGCTGCTCAAGGAATGAGGATTACATGGAAATGTTGGGCAAAATATTGGGTCCCATCCGCTGAAAATTTTCAGTCCTGCGGGTCTCTCACTCAAGACCCTGACACATCCTGGTCAAACGATTGCCCCAGCATGTGATTCCAGCCAGTCTGCAGTCTTGATTCTCTTGCGAAAAAAGACACATGCAGTGGGGATTTTTGCCAGTCAGGAGATCATGGAGATACTCGGTCCACAGTCCACAGTGCAATGAAGATGCAAGGTCAATTGTGAGATGGAGTGATCTTTCTGCTTTGCAGACATGTATTATTTAGTGCAGTCCAGGTAGGCACGTTTTGCTGGAGGCAGCTGGATCTGGTTTGAACCTGACTGTCTGAGCTTTACTGCATGGAGGTTCGCTTACCTGCTTTCATTGGTTTTAAGGAGTGAAGGTGGATGCAGACCAAAATCATTAGCATGCATTCTCCATCTGGCCCGGGGTCAGCTTCATTGAAGGCCAGAATGATCAGTATTTGTCCTGGGTAGAAAGGACACATTTCTGTCTCCTGCCTGAATACAGCTAGGGTTCATCAGAAAGGACAGGTGTTTCGTAGCTGTTTTACCTTTGTGCAGCTGATTACCATTTACATGGATTTGGTTCTCGATATGAAGGTGGAACCTGGCGCGATCGCATTTGAACACGGCGAGTATTGAGCTGACAGAGCGAGGATTGTTTGTTTGTGGAAAACTCAAAGGAACATCCCCCTTTGATCTGACAGCTGTGAAGTTCAAAGTAGCCTGCTTGTTCAGAAGAGCACATGTGCTTTTGTAGACCCAATTTATGTCCTGTCAGACAGCAGCTCGTTGATACGATAGGTTACTTCTCGTCCGTGTTACCTTCTGTTAGGCAGACGGAGGAATGACTCGTCAGATTGTCCCTGTTCTTATGCTCTGGAGAGGTTTGTGTCGCGTTACACCAAGAAACTTGGCTTAAAGCTTCCGCTAATGCTCTTTTGTCTCCGTTCGCCTGAATCCAGCTTTTATTCCAAATATGGCCGTGGTGCTGTGTGAACTGCGCAGTCACGTGCAGTGCGACCACACAGATCTGTGACATGATTCTCATAGTTGCTGCTGCTTCTACAGGGTTATTCTACTGTGTAAACAAGTGTGCTGCGCTAATCTCTTCCCATCGCTTCCGTAGGGAGGAAAAAGAGCGTATATGGAGTCAGATGGTTCAGAGTTTTTGTTACTGCAGAGGCACGGACTGTTTTCTTCTTCTGTAGGTTCCTTTTTTTCCTGTTTTGTTTGTAAGTGACAAAAATATCACTATCAGATTAAGATTTGCATTCAGCTCTGCAGCCTCTTTTTTGATTCATTTTGGAGCATTTGACAAAGTTCTGTGGAGCTAGTGCCGACCCCCCTTTCCAAACCCCCCTGAAAGGATAATGACACAGTGAAGGCCAAGTCAGGTAAACAGTAGTGTAATTCCGAGCGTTTCCTAACCCGGGGAGCAGCCAGGGCTTAAACCCCTAAGCGCGGGTTATCTGCTCACATTTGGTTAATCTTCCTTTACGGCTGCTATTTTGACTGACTCCCACCTGCCTTGTCAGTGACTTTACAGTAAACTAGTGATGCACCGAAATGGAAACACAGGCAGTTTGGACACACCTAGCCAAAAGCTAAAAGAAATAATAATAATAAAAAAAAATTACAAAAGAATTAGCTGACAATAAATTAAAACATAATATGCATAATAAACAGTTCTAAAATGTAGTCTACAAAATTTGCATACTAAAACAATGAAATTCTGAGACCAGTAACAACATTGGTCATTCAAGCGCGTTCCATATTTTTAAAAATTCATTTTATGAAATGCATGAAATTGCCTCTACAGCAATGTGCAGAGGGATTTTAATTTGAAACAGGAAGTGAAATCAAGAGAGAGGAGAGAAGAAAGATGCACACAGGCGCTCCATGACACTTTTTTTATATCCAGCATGCCCCAATGCGCCATGCTGCATTTTTGTAGTACTACATTAATGTGAAGCCATATCAGACCACAGAAAGCCACAGTACATCACATGCAGCCAGTCTTTCTGAGGCCAGGGCTGGGATATATTAAGCAGCAAGTAAACCGTCAGTTATAAGGATGTTATAAGGATGTTGAGCGACTTTGACAAGGACATCATTGTGAAGGCTAGACTACTGGGTCAGAACATCTTCAAAACATCAGGCAGGTCCCACCCCAGCTAACATGTCCATGTTGGCCCCACATGTGGATGCCCACCAAGGTCAGTGATGGGACCAGAGGGAATAAAGCATGGGCTTCATCTGCACATTGGAGCATAGATCCCCATGTGATATTAAGGTGGGCTGTAATATTGGGTCCCAAATGGGTCCCAGTAACAAAGCATTTACAAACCCACTCGGAGCCAAAGCCCACCTGGAACCCACCTAGCCCACATTGTTGGCTGGGACCTCGCAACTTACAGGACCTGCTACTAATGACTTGATGTGAGATACCACAGGATGCCTTCAGAGGTCTTGTGAAGTCCATGCCTTGTGGGGGCACAAGGGGGACCTACTCAGTATTAGGCAGGTGGTGTTGATGTTATGGTTGATTATCC
Source organism: Salminus brasiliensis (assembly GCF_030463535.1). Taxonomy (NCBI): domain Eukaryota; kingdom Metazoa; phylum Chordata; class Actinopteri; order Characiformes; family Bryconidae; genus Salminus; species Salminus brasiliensis. The sequence continues at coordinate 9,819,734 of NC_132896.1, forward strand.
ATAGTGTCCAATGTTATATTTGTATTACAGATGTACAAAAAGGGCGGAGCAGCAGCCCCGGCCTTAGCTTATTTGCTGCATTAATAATGCATGTTCTGTCTACCACGTTTCTGCAGCTAAATCACAACAGGAGTCGTCGGAGTTAAAATTGAGTGCTGCCGACTCTGCAGGAGTAAGTTTAACTGCTGATTTTGCTGTATATCTTTCACGGTGTCACAGTGGAAGTGGCAGAGTTTGTGGCAGAGTCGCTTAAGGTGAACAGGCGGCCGGTGGTCCCCCTCTCTTCCTCACCCCTCTCGGATGTTTCTGCCGTTAAAGGCAGTGCATCTCTGTGATGAAAAGAGCCCGAATGTCAGGCGAGAAAAGAACGAACGCAACCGTGGTAGCTGTCGAGCTGGGCTCAGGTGCCTCCCGAAGCCGTCAAGATTGTCAGCCAGCATCCTCTCTCTTCTCTTATCAGTCATTCCAGACGCTGCAGGCAGGACTCACTGTAGCCCAGGGATGGAATCTCATGGCTGTAAGTCAGCCCCACTGGCTTGGTGTAAATCTTGGTGGATTTGTTCACACTTTGGCTTGAGCCTCCGACCGGAAGGCTGTGGTATGCCAGCGTGGGAAGCACGGGGTCTGCCGTTGTGTGGGTTTCACACAGGTGGTGTTTGAGCAGGGTCGGGTTTTGACGGCTGCAGCGGCGGTGCAGTTGAGTGATGGGGCAGCAGAGTAGCGATGATGTGTCACAGGAGTAGTCTGTGTCTGCCCCTCAAGGACATCCCTCCGCTGATTACATTGGCAGAAGCCCCAGACAGAGACTGGCCATCGGCTAGCAGCTCTGTCAGAGCTGTTGTTTGAGGCTTGCAATTTTCAGGATGCACAGCAGCACAGGATTGGTTGGGTTGGGAGGTGGAGTGTATGTTTATACCGTTTCTCGCATGTCAATTTGAAATCCGTGTTTGAAATGCAGTCGGCTAACGCTCCGTGGCGAGTGGGAAGCCGGCATGTGTACGGGGGCTCACGTGACTGATGCTTCTGAGTTGCGCGGAGGCAAGGGTAACAGACATGTGATCGTTTCCCACGCAGAGACTGGAGAAGCTGCATAATTATGAGCAGAAACCGAAGAGCCCGAAGACTTAGTTCACGGAGAGCGAAATGTTGGTAATTACAGCTCTCGGCTAATAAGTACTGATTTGAAACAGACACTGGGATCCCCAAAACGGCAGTTATGGATTGGGAGGGGATTAGCTATGCAGATTGCTATTGTGTGAGTGACAGGGAGCCAGGGAGTGGGTGGTTGGCTAGAGTGATGGCTGATGCCTCCTTTCAGTGGAACAGACCTTGACAGACATAAAAAGGAAGCACTTGGAAAGAAGGAACGGCATTTGCCGTGACCTCGCAACACTCTCCAAAGATGGCTCCCCTTGGATTTATAACACCCCAGGCACTCACGCTCACCACTGTTTGTGTGTATGTGTGTGGGAGGGAGGGAGATGTGTGTGTCTGTGAGTGTGTGTGCTCTGCTCTACCATTATCTACAGTATGTTTGAATGGCAGTAGAGCGCTAATATGGACCTTTTTGTTTTGGTGATCGGAAATCGCTGACCCTACTGACCCTACTACACTACTGCATTTATGGCCGCAATTCCCAACTTTGAAGACACTGATAGAGCATGGGCCAAGTCCTCCTGAGCATTTACACACTGTAGATAGAAAGTGAAAGGAAGTACTAAATAGATAAATAATTAGATTTTTTTGGGACTGATCTTCTACCCTTTATTTTCGGTGAGCGTTTGCTGATGATTGGACGAACAGAAGCCCTCCAGAACTCCAACAATGGACTCAGATCTCTCCACATTAACTTGCCTTAAAAGTTGTGAATGTTTGTGTCTCCTCCTATAAAGATCTCCTGTCAAGAAACGGCTAATGATATAGCAGCAGTGCTTTAGACGAGTTCATGTACTGCTCGCGTCCTTGCTAAGGGCAAGCTTGGAACATTCGTTTCCCCATTAGACATTTGATAAGAGCATGCTGAAGGTTGATACTGTGGTTTGGACGAGGAAGGGTCTCCTTGTGGTCAAAGCGAGCAAAGCCTGTACTTAAGCCAGAGAGTTCCAGCTCAGAGGCCGATGAAGTAATGGCATTCACCCCCGGCTTTTGGGGAAACTAGTCATGAATAGAAAGGTATGAGACAGCACTGGCGAGGGACGAGGATATCTTCTTGCCTCGAGGCTTGTAGGAGCACTTCAGCTAATTAATTGCATCGGTAGCAAAAATGATAACTGCCTAGAGTAATCGGTGGTAATGTACGGTCAGAGTTACGTGGAAAATTGAAAAATATTTCATGAAACCTTCAAGTCTTTAAATATTTCAAGTTGCTTGATCATGTATGTACATTATGATTAAAGTGGAAAGTGTGCATGGTATAGCTGTAGTTAGACTTTGACAGTCAGGGATTTTTCTTGTGGCAAAGTTCTGTTCTCATGAGTGCCTTCGAGGGCTCTCCGAGCGTTCTCCATCCACCCGACTATCTTGGTTAGCATAGTGTTTTAGGTGATGCTATGGGTGAAGGTTATTCACACTTTTGGTGGCTTCCTAGTCATCATAGGTTGGGCAGAAGGTGATGGAAAAGCGTGTTAAATGTACAGAGCCCTGAAACTATAGCAGTTAGAATTAGGAACACGCTTCACGCTAATGCACGTCGGTACAGCGGATTCCAACCTTCCTGTTTACCACTCTATGGCAGTAAACATATACACACAAGGGCTGCAACAAACCACTATTTTGATAGTAAAATAATATATTGATTATTTGGATTATTAGTGACTTAATTGGCAAATAACTCTTATGTAGCCATCAGCTTTTAAATGTAGTGTGAGGTGGTTTTATGCATTTGCTAACTAAGAATAAAGAAAAATACATTTAAAAGAATTCTGTTTTAATGAACTTTCCTGCTCATATACAAGATAAGTACAACTAATTATAATAGTAAATAAATGAAAACAAAACCAAACCATTTTTAAAAAAACATTTTCCCACAATTCTTTAGATAAGCAAAAAGCAAACAAAAAGGAGAAAACTGGGAGATGGTATTTTTAACTTTGTTTGTATTAGTGAGTTTTAATTTGACATGGTCAGACTGGAGCTACAATATTGTCGACCCTCATTCGCAGCGTAACCAGCAAACTGATCGGCTCTTTTTGTTGAAGGGCGGGACTTCCTACGTGAGCGGACGCCATGTTGAGCATTACTAGAACTTCTATTCAAATTTCAATCAGTAACCATCCCCTCATTTATAATAAAACTCTGCTCTCCACTTGCACCCGAGTGATGTGTGACCTTGTTTCCGTATAGCTCCGTAACAGTTTACCCCCATGCCCTGTTCTGCTCTGCCTTAAGATAACAGCGGCAGTAAACCTGTACACCACACCCCTATGGCTGAACTGTTCCCAGAAACACCCTTGATGAAGTCACCATTCACCAACTTATCGACAACTCCAGTGAAGTGGTGCAGTGAGAAAACACACCTAGAGCAGTGTGCAGCCAACTCAGCACCCAGGGCAGGTGCCTTGGACATCTTGAGAAGAAAGCACTTCCTGCTGGTCCAGAGGATCAAACTGGCAACCTTCCAGTCCCTAGCCTGCTTCTCTAACCTGTAGGCCACAGTTGCCCCCTAAGAGCTGATGTCTTTGGTTTGATAAAATGTGTGTTAACCTGATTTTTTTTTTTTGCTAAACCACCTCAATGTATTTAGAAGATTTGATGATGACCACAAAGCACTGACTGACCGTTTACAACCTCTTGTTTCAGCGAGCTACGAGGTTTGTCATCATCAATAGCTCTGACATGTAAGGGTTACCATAGAGAACTGGTGATGCATCTGCAGGATTCCCAAGCAGCAAATCTGGGCCATGCAAGTGTAAGAGGCCTTGAGGGACAAGGACCACTTTCTTAGCTTTTCAGTCACCTTCCTGAGGGGGAATGGTGGCATGGGTGGTCCTGCTTTTACCAGCAACCCTTTCCAGCATCTTTGCTGCTTCCTGAGGTTCACCTTGCTCTTGCCTTTTACTTTACGGACATCTGCAGATTTGGGCCGGAGTGGCTCTACAAGCCTAAACCTGAAGCCTGCCTCTTTGAGGCAGGTGTGTGAGAGTGTGTGGCTGAGGGGAACCATGGGAAATGGCTGCCAGTTAAAGACGCTCTCCACACACACAGGCACGTGGCCACGGCTGTGATACAGAGGCGAGGGGAGGAGGATGGGAGCGGTGTGTTAGTGCTGCTGAGGAGGGAGGAAAGGCCAGGCAGCAGGAGCAGTGAGCTGTGAAAGAACAAACGTGATGCACCTTCCAATGGTGCTCAGCAACACTCGGAGACTGCTAAGAGAATAGCCTTAGAAACCAGGCGCCTTTCCTTTTCCTCCCCATCTCTTAGGCCCTCGCCTCTCGTCTGTTATGCTGGCAACATTTCTACAGTGCATCTATCTATCTCTCTATCTTTCTCGCTTGCTCTCTCGCTCTCTCACTTCATCTTATGCTTGGTTGGTGCTTCAGTCACGTGCACACGGGTTGGCTGAGGACACGGGCGCAGTCTTTAGCCCTTTTTTGTTTTTTTTGCCCTGCTAAAATTATTCAAGCCGACGTTCAAAAGATGCAGCGTTTGGTTGACCACTGAAGCAAGCAGCACTTCTTCTTCCCACAGTTCAGTTGGTCTGGTGCTGGCGAAACAGCGGATGGAGCCCGTTTCAGATCCCAGACGCTGTGCCCATCTGCCTATTTGGGAAGAGATGCAACTGAACAGACTTACTGACCAAATCAGATACCATACTCATGGTATGCTTTTTTACATCCTTTAATGACCCCTTAATGAACAAAGAATCACTGGAGGCTGATGTGTGTTTATTTCATGCTCAGTTGACCACACTCTTGAACTTTTATTGATTCAGTCTGTAAATCTGTCATCAGGCTTGGCGTGGGATTCCTGTTTCTCAGCAACGAGGAGCTGCATTTCTATAGCTGCACACACAACACCTCATTGAAAGACCATCAGACAATGAAAGTGGTCAAGGTGCTTTGGCAAGGTGAGGGTAGAGCACATAGGAGGTCTTAGTTACACTTCGCACTGCAGTACAGCCAAGCTATCCAGTTTGAATGGCTGCCAAGGAAGCTCAAAGCTAACAATTAAAGCCAATTACAAGTTTTTTTTTATTCTTTCCTTGGCTTCCTATTATGGGCTTCTGTTGTTCAGTGAAGAATCGCAGATAAACAGGTTGCTCCTGTATTTTTACGTCGCTCACCCGTGCAAGCATAATCAACCAGTGAAGAGAACGAATCTGAAACAGAGAGTGAAGCTAATGACTCAGACTACATCTCATTAAATCTCAGTGATGAATGGCAGATATTTAGGGCCCATTTTTTAGTAATCTTTTGGTGAGCTTTCAACCTAACAACAGTGCAGCTTGATTTAGGGCGTGTCAGTGCGTTTTTGCTATCATAACGATGGAAAAAGTGCGCCTTGCACGGCTCGAAACGCGCGAAAGGCATGTGCAAAGTCTCTTAATTAATCATAGGTGTGTTTTGGCGTTACATGCAATAAACCAATCAGCGTGTCACTTGCCGTTCCCGTAAAGAGCCAGGTGTGGTCCGACTTCAGTGGCACAAAAGGGGTGGGGTGGGGGGGGGGGGGGGTTGTGTACGGGTGTTGGGCATGCGTCTGTCTTGACAATTCACTGCCAAGATAGCAATGAACGTCTGACTGTTGACAGTCAGTGTTTTCAGTCAGTGGTGCACCTGTGTTTTCCGTTGCCAAGACAGCAATACGCCAGGAATTGACCTGAACACACCTCATTTTGAGACCACCACGCCCAGCGGCGTAGATATATTCGCAGGCAACGTCGCTATTTAAATGACGCAGACGCACAGCGTGAAAATACACTGTTGGCGAGGTGTAAGACAGCAATGAGCATCGCAACGCGCCTTGCACAGGGTGTAAGATAGGGCCCTTAGTGTTCCTGTTTCCACTGTGACCTAAGACACTGAGACCTAACCTTACATACAGTTTTGTAATTATAGTGATCCCGAGTGGTACTGGACTCTAAGTGGCTAGTCAGCTTTGACTGACAGGCTGAAGTGCTTTTGTTAGTGTGTGTGAACATGTAGGGGAGTGGCCTGAGTGCCATTGGAAATCCATTGTACTTCGTTTAGAAGTGCACTGAATCTTCTGGTGAGGTGGTGCGTTGAATCCTGCATGATTACTGAATGCCTCTCGTAGATTGCAGTCCTTGCTCATGAATATGAAACTTTCCACAAATGCTAAGATGCATAGACTAAGAGTTTCTCTTAATTGCTTTAATTAATTAGCAGCATCTTGTCGTTTCTAAAGGCTCAAGAAACAGTCTTAAATCAATTGAAACAAGCAGCCGTTCCCCTGCTGTTCCAGTCTTTATTATTAATGGGTCCTGCTAGAGTGTGAGATGACGACGTAAATTCGATCCTTCCCGGAACGGACTTAAAAATGTAGCTGAGTGGCTCGGGGCAGTTGAGGGCAGGTACTGCTTCTCCAGTGCTGCAACTGATCTCAGGACCACGCAGAGGGAATTGGGGAGTTCTGTTACCCAACGTGTCCCATGATGAAGCTCCTGATATTTGCACCAAAAAGGCCTGACCTTTTTGGGAAGCGAAGGGTGCTGGGATTTACCCTACAGGTAGTCCTGGGATGTGGGACACACATCCGATCTTCACCCACTCACACTGAGGAGACCATGTGGGTGGCAAACCGACAGTCTGGCATCAAGTGATGCTGAGTGACTTTTGATGCAACCATTCGGAGCCTGAGAGGCAGTTGGCACTAATTAACGTTGTTGTTGTTGTGGTTGCGGTTCGGTTCAAATCCTGGAGAGACTTATTAAAAGGTTATGTGAGGACTGGGATAGCCAAACCTGACTGATAAAATGGGTCTGTAATAACCGTCAACTAAAGCAATTCCGTAAATGAAAATGAAAAACCCCATGCTGTAGGCCCAGAGCCTCCAGAAGAACAGCGCTGCATGCAGAGGGACAGGATTTGTCTGGTGGGATGCCCAAAGCGGCGATCGCAACAATTTGTTGGAAAGTGCCATTTGAAACTACTGTGCCTTTGGGTATGGTACTGGTATGGTTTGGGCAGGCGGAGTGTAAATGCTCTGAGGTGTATCTGAGCAGACTCTCTGTTTACTGGGCTTGGCAAATAAACTTGGATCTCGAGGAATGGGAGCAGACTGTTTCAATATCCAGCATCTGCTGCAGCTCTGGTAAATATAAAGGATGCAAATAAATCTTTGCACTGTCTGCGGCTGCCTTGCATGGAGCAGACAATGTTTGCCACGTCTTTAGGTTGATCTAGAGATCAAAGGACATGTTTTGGGCTTGTACTGTAATACAGGAGGGTAAAATGTGAGGAAGTAGACTATTTCGAGTGTCATTATTTTCACCTGTAAAGCAGATTACAGGTTAAGAAGGGAAATTGGCGTGTATTTAGCGTAAAGGAATAGTGTAAATGTGTAAATGGTTCTGAGGTGGCTTTAAGAAACCACTTAGCCTTGCGCCACCAAGGGGGTCCTGGATGGAGAATATACCCTTTCACCTAGTGAGACAAAAAAAAAATGGAAGCAGCCAGTGATCTTCCTATGGGCTAATTCCCAGCAATGCAGCTACTCTGCCATGACCTTCAGTTCCCTCCAATTGTCTGGGCTTTGCGCTGAGCACAAGGTCTAAGCTGCTGCGATGTCTTTGACATGACAGCTCCCTCCATAGTCTGGGTGGGAAACTGACGTGGAAAAGAAATCACCCCTACCTTAATTACTCCTAATGACTTTAACCGTTGGCTTATCCTGGAAGATTCATTAAGAGCCAAGTACAGGTTGTTGTGACTGCTCACCCTTTCCCGATGTGGCAAATAGCTGGGGCGTTGGCAGCAACACCGCCATTCTGAACCGGGTAAGCGCTCTTTAAATAACTTGAGACACCGAAACAGTCAGAGGCCATGGCATTATCAGCTAATCACCACTGGAGAAGAAGAAGAGTCCTAGCACAAGCGGAGGGCTGATGAATACAGGCTTCATTGACAAGGCAGCTGGAGATGGAGGGCATGTGAAGGCCAGAAACTCTATGACTTGGTTACATTTTGTGTTGGAACACCCTACAGTTACGCTCTCCACAGCAATGGCTTGAAGATGAGGCCTGGCAGATGGCACTGCCGTCTGTTTGAGCATTAGGAATTCAGGGTTAGTCATCTCTCTGCTTCAGAGCTCACCCAGAAAACCGATTGCCCTGTGGATCACTCATGGTTTGCTCCAGACCTAAAACAGTGCTGACTCAGAAATCACTTCGGCTTGTTTCCTGGGGTAGAAATAGGTATTCAGGGAAAAGGTTATGCAGAAACGAGGTTTCCTCATCGAGATCACAAGGGGAAGTGAGAGAAGAGGTGTCTGTGACATTTCTCTTGGCAAGGATTTAGAGATTTTCACAAGATCCTCTTGAGGTCTTTCAAGGGTCATGTGTTAGTGGTACTGCAGCGTTTGGTCAGTGAAGGAAATTTTCCAAATAGCCAGTTCTTAGCAAGATGCTTCAAAAAAAAAAGTTTATTGGTTACATTTGGAAGGCCAATTACCCAATCCCTGTTCATGTTAAATGGACGTGGACTGGACGTGATGTGGGGAGGAAGTGTCATCAACCCACAGAAAGAACCTGAGAGAGCAAGACCAGTTGTGCTCTCTCATACTCTGGCTACTGATGGCAAAGCGGCATACAAAATACACATGTAAAGGTTGTGAAATCTTGGTTAGACTACCACTCATAATCGTACATAATCATACATATGATTTCCAGGAGGCCCAGAATTCCTGTTTGTCCAGAAGAAACAGGTACCAGCAGTTGGAAATTGGGATGTAATTGGTTGAATCCTCTGTCAGTTTCTAATTGTGTTGGTGGTTAATTGCATTAAACACATCAGGCCTTCAGTTCTACCAGTAAAGCCCCTCCAATTGAAGAGCTTATTTAGCTGTAGCACCCAAGATATTACTGAGCCAAAAATCCTGATCGGACAATTTTTTATTTAGCGTTTTAAAACGTTAAACCTTTTGCTGCCCACCAAAACTTAAACTTAGAAATAAGACTTTTAGAGATTCGAATCAAGTATTTTTGTATTGATTTAAATGGCCTAAACAGATGTATGCTGTAGGCCTCTGAAGGCCTGGAAGGACCTGAGGGTTCCCCACCTTAGTAGTAATGTGGAGAAGGGTGCCGCAGCGTTCATGTGCACCGTTGTACATGTATCAGTTTTATTTGTAGCCACAGCATGTGGTGCTGCTGCAAGTATTTTAGCATGTGCAGTTCTAAATGTCTCCTGCAGTAGCCTGCTGCCACTCAGCTTTGCATGCAGCTTGAACAGCTGTGTCCGAGCGCAACTGTCCTTTCAACCTTTCTCGATGCAAAGGTCAGTTCGGCACTTCAGTCAACTCTCAGGTTTCAAAACAAACCCCGCTCTCTCACAGCACCCCTAAAATAGAAGCGAAATATTGTGAGCCTCGAAATCTTGGCCGCGGTTAAACAGCCAAAGAACCGTAAGTGAAGATAAACAATGGTCTCTGTGACACTGTGCATGACTGTCCTGAAGTCCCCTGACTCTCTACCATTCTCTCACTTGAAATATCCTCAACTTAGCATTTAGCCTGACCTTGACTGGCTAGCAATGTTCATGGCACTGTAGCATTACCCTAAATGATAGCTGGCTTTAAAGCACAATACCAGTAGCAGTAGAAACCTTTCCATATTTAGACAAAGGTTCTGTTTCAATAGGCCAGTCTAGGAGGGAAAGAGCCCAACTCTTTTTTGATGGGCAGGCATCAGCAGAGACCCACAAGGAAGTGCTTCTGACCGTGACCCGCGGTTCCCCCTTTGACACCGCATGCAGGTTTATGTAGTTTATGAATACTTGGCACCTAAATATAGTAACTGCTCTTAAAACTCATCACGCCAAAGAATGCATGACCTACGGGGCTCTGTGGAGGTTAGGCTGTGTCTATTGCAGGAACGTTGGAGTCTCGACTGACCCCTTGTGGTGGTCTTTGACAGTGGAACCAGTGGTTAATGTTGGTGAATCCCAGACACCATGACCTGGACGACAGATGGAAACTGGGGTCTCTAATCCTATTGCCCCAATCTCACACTTCTCAGGCCACAAATGTTATGTCTAGTCAGCTGCTGTTCCAGTGTCCTTGCAAGCCTGTTCCTGGCTCTGTGTTGTGCTAATGCCAAAACCCACCTCCAGCCCCAGCGGAGCATCCTGGGATATAGCTCATAGAGCGCAGCACAAGGGCACTGCACCCTCAGGTGAAACTCGCTGTCAGCTCACTGGAGAATGGTCATTTACGAAAAACTCTGAACAGGGCCTTCTGCCCCACCACTTGAGGGGAGCCGGCAACAAAAGCATTTTGATTTAATTACGGCCGTCCTCGTTGCCGAAGAGCAAGCGCGCAGACGGACGCTGACTCTAGCATGTGAATTAGACTGAGCTGGGCTGGTGCCTTCTTGCTTGGCCACCGTGCCTTGCAATACGTCTGCAATCACCCCAATGTGAAACCGCTCGTTTCACATCCCGAGCCATCTCCCTATTTTCCTTTTCTTTCTTGTAGCTATTCCATCAGCCAGAGCTGCCTCTAAATGTAATGAGGACCACTCGACTGCTTATTTAGCATGAGGAGTTCTGTGCTATAGTTTTGCCACATTTAATTCTCTCGCGTTGATTCATCGTAACATTGCACGCCATTTAAGATTGGTGCAGTTGAGACGTTCTTCCCAGACCATTTGAATCTCCTCAGAGACGGCAGCCTTGTTTCTGCCCAGAGACAGCACCTGCATTGTCCTGCGACTCCCCCCTTCTGCTGTAGTCGTGACTGCAGCAGGTACAATTACCTCAGCACCTCCTAGGAGCCGCGGGCCCCCGATGGTGATGATTTGGGACTTGGGCCACAGCTCGTGTGCCAGGTCGGCAGCGTTGTGCAAGAAGCATGTGACGCGCAGAGGCCAGCCAACAACCTTACACGAGGCTCTGAAACCGGAGACGGGCTCTAGTGTAGCTCCGCTGAAACGGATCTGGCCTGGGAAGCTCAGGAGTGCTGACAACCTTTCAGATCTCCCGCTGATCCTTCGTCCCCTCCATCTTTAAGTAACCTGCCGACCAAGACTGACTGCCGGCGTTACTCTCAGTACTCTGTCGTATACTTGCTGCTGTCTGCAGAGGTGTGAGTGACCTTGGGATGGTGTTTTTGAAGAGACTGAATGCTGTTCCTTTAAGGATGTGGTGTATTTAAGGCTCCTAGACTGTTAAACTGTTGCCACAGCTCACTAGGCCAACAAACAAGACTGGCATTCAGAACTTGACAAGAAAACACACACCTTCCTCATCTCATTAGCTAGCATGTCTGGCTTGCTCTTTTGCCGGTTCTGTAGACAGCTCCATCCCATGGAGCACATCAGTAGGCCTCGACAGACCTCTCCTCAGATACGATGAGAACCAAGCCCTTGCCCAGCATGAGAGGAATTATGAATTAATAACAGTTACTGACGTTTTTTTTTGTCTACTGATTTGTCCCCATCTGATATTCTCCTCAGGTAACCCTCAGCATTATCACATCTCCTGAAGATCTCAGTGAAAGCATTTATCACGCACAAAGAGAGGCGCTGTGTGCGTGAGATCCTTCCTATTGGCAGTGTCCACAACAAAAGGAGCTATTTTTAGATAAGCAGGCATAATCCTAAATTAATTAGACATTAGAGCTGATGTGCAGTGAAGGTAATGCCAGCAAGATTGCATGTTACGCATTTGAGAACATCCTCTGAGGATTTACCCTCAGCACTTCCCTGAATGCTCCATGCATTAGAGGCTGGTAGAAGCTGTTTCAGTGGAGCATGTGCTTGTCTTTTCTATGGAGGCAGCACTGCTGTTTTCTTCCTCTGAAGGACTTTTTGGTGACTTCAAGGGATGTCTGTTATCTGCCGATGTCTTTCTCGTGATCTTCACACCCCAGAAAATACCATAATGACACCTAATTAATTAGATGTTATCAGTATGTGACTAATGTTGCCCGGTCTCTGAGCTGATGTATGAGTCAGGTGAAGCTGGTGTGTTTATTAGAACCGCATAGAGACTCGGACAGGAGCTAAACAGACATGGCGATGGATTTTCGCTGAATTCATGAACCAGGGTAGAAAAGGCAGGCCGGGCTCGAAACGTTATGAAGATGTATTAACTTCAGCTGAGTCAAAATTGAGGGCACAACACCTTCACTGGACCTGTCTCCCGATTTCACTCTGAATCATGTCGGACGGCGTTGGTGGTAATATCTGCAGTAACTTAATAAAAGGTGTTTCACAGTGGTCGTACATTACCCCTCTGAAAGTTGTGCTGCAGCGGAAAATCTACTTTCTTGTGAAGCTGGATTTTTTCTCATTAACCTCTGTGATCCTTGGCCTTGTCTTCATTACTCTGCTGAATCTGGTTATGCACTTAAAACATGGCTGAAGTGCCTGTAGATTGTCAGAATGGTTTAAAATAATTAGACTGCGGTAAGGACTATCATGCCTTAGACATGTGACAGGAAGGATGTAGTGACAAGAGTTGTGTAGAGTGGTGAAGAGCTTAGAAACAGAGAATGAAATAAAATCGAGCCAAATTGGTTGGCTTCCAGCTCCTGGCTCGGAATGTTTCACTGACTGTTTCCCCTTGGGAGTCAGATCAGTGAAGAGTGTTGCCTCGCACCAGATCAGTGATTGAATGACTAGTTAATCGCAGCAGCTGACTGTGTACTTTATTGTGAAGTAAATCAAGGTATAATCATCAAGGACATCATTTAAAGTGATTCTCTGCCAGAATGGATACATAGTAAGAGACTTCTGGGATTTAAACTTCATGAATGGGAAGATGGCCATTCCCTCTAATCCGTTTCTCTTTACTGAACAGCCTATGACCTCTTTTTTCTTTCCAAATATGAGGCCTACAGTGAATTGGCAGTGTATCAAAGATCCTAAGAGATGAATCCGCCTTCTAATCAGATCCCATTACTGTCCTGGTATGTTTGAGGGCACTAGGGCTCAGCCATCTTCCATCTTAACACCCTCCCTCCCCTGCCTTCAAGCCACTATTCATGTCCTTCAGTCATACACAGCAGACCTCTTAACATGGAAGACGCAGACTGCTTAATTTGACTGCTAATCTGACAACAGTTAAGAGGGATTAAAATGGGACTTCTTGAACCTCACATGTCAGATTGATCAGCGATGTTATTGAAATGTCTTTCAGAAGCTTAATGATGAGTGATAGAGAGTCAGAGTTGGTGTGGTACAGTACAGTGATCCTTACAGTAGAGCAGATCGATCATGAAGCTCTGTGGCTTTGACCTACAGGATCTAGGTTATGGGGTGAATAGAGGTCAGAGCAGGCCGGCCAGCCCAAACACCAGTGACTTGCCCTGATTTATTTGCAATCTGGTACAATAGGCAGGAAAACCAATTATATGACAACGAAGCTCTCGAAGGGGATTCATCCACGGTTTGGCTGCAACAGATGAATCTTAACCCACTGTGCCTCAGAATTGCAGTTGCCAGTTGTTTTGTTCTGGAGTGTTCAAAAATTTACTGCCTTGGAACTGTCTGACTCGATCAATAGGCTCAGGAGTAGACGTACTTGAAATCCCCAGCCTGGGTTTAGATGAGGAAGATAAAGAAGTACCCTCCTGATTGTGTGCCAATGCCTGGTTTCGAAATGAAGCGACCTAAAAGAAGGGTTTGTACCTGCCTGCCGGCAGCCGTGGCCAGCGGGAGCATTTTATCAATCTTATTCAAAGTTATGACAGACAGGATCACGGCTCCACTGTATGTGACTGGCCCAGATCTTCCTTTAACTGCCCTACTTCCAACCGTTTGCAGTTAATTTAGACTTCCTTCCGCTGCTACGGTGGAGAACTCCTTGCGAACCTACCCGAGACGAGCAAATTTAATCAGTTAGCTCTCACTTAAAGCAGGTAATGGCATGTGCCGCCCATTTAGTCCAGTTTTGTCCAGTAGAAATGCATTGGCCTGAGCTGCCTGGGCTTAAGACAGTCTAACGTCTTTTCCTCATTTGCTGTCATGTGGTCAGAGTTCATGCGGTCGGGGGCAAGTTGACGGACAGGATGAGCAGCACCTCACGGCTTTGCTGCTGAAACGTTGGCTGGCACTGTGTGGCTCTTGGACATGTATCTCCTGGAAATGTCTAGCTCCTGAGGAAGTGCTGTAGAAGCCTTCCTGTCCGGTCTGGCTGGCCGGTACAGGGCCGGCTTTTTCTGGAGCAGGCTGAGAGGGAATCCATTTAGCAGTAGCGGCAGGACATGTCTGGGAGTAAGCTGGAGGGCTTTGTGAGTGGGAGAGTTTGTGTGTGTGTGTGTGAGGGAGAGGCACTCAGCCTTGGCCCATCTGCATTTGGCATGGGCAGCATTTAAAGCCTGGCCCGTCACAAGCAGCTTGTGTAAGAGCCAGTCATAAGACCAAGGATAACGGCTATATATAACATACCTCAGATAGCTCTAGGCTCAAAGGGAACAGGGCACCTAGATAAGCGCTTATTAACTCACAGGAGCAGGTGATGAATGAACGGGTTATACGTTTAGTCAATCAGTGCTTTTCTCTCCTCTCCTTTTCTTCAGTGACAGAAATCCCAAAAGTAAGAGACTCCAAGAGTTCCCCCCCTTGAAGTCGCTCATGGTGTTTGAGCCGCCGCTCGTGTCTCGGATTACTGTTCTTTATCAGAATTTTCTGATGGCACCTTCACATGGTTCAGGTCGGCCTCCTTTCCTGCTCACGTCCTCTGGCAGTCCTGCAACCTTGCCACTGGTCAGCTACCGCTCTTCCTTGTATGGTTGTGTCTTGGAGGGCTAGAGCGGAACTCCTTGAAGTCAAAGTCAGTGACTTTGCTGCACCTTTCTAGACATTGTTCAAGGGGCAGTTTAGCTGACATGAGTGTGAATGACCTCAGAGGTCATACGGCAGGTTGTTTGTGTGTCCCCTTATCTTGATACCCTTCAGTTAAGTGTTGCTTAATGTACACACTCAGAAGAGGAGAGGCCCTCACTAACTGGTAGCTTTTAACAGCCTCAGGCTCCAAATGTTAATGACAAAACACAGACGGCGTTCTGCATTTTCCCTGTTTAGTTAGGGCAGGAGCTAAAGGTCATCATTAGAGCCATCGGAGACAGAGACAGATAAATAATGCATTTCTTTTGTCAGTCATCCCGTGCTTTTCTTCCTTACGACTAATTCTGAATCCCACTTTCTGCCTGACTAGGCAGCACAGAAACAAGGGAAAGATAAGAAGGTAAGTACCCCTTAATGGAATTTTTTTTAAACGGGCCCATGCATTTTGGCAAAATCCAAATGGGAAAACTCCATTTGTCTACATGTATTTTGACCGTAGTTATATAAATTACATCTCTGGACCTAAGAGGAATTGCCACGCTGCAAAAACCCCACCGGTAGGTCCAGACAAAGCCACGAAGCCTGTTGGGTTTTTGTGGTGAGATAGTGGGCTTTATCGGCCGGTTAGCCTATCAGTTAATGGGCAAAATGGGAGGGAATTCACAGCCTCCGCAAAGAAGGTCAGGCGCTGCTATTGGTATGTGAGTCACACCTTGCCAGCCAGCTCTCCCGTGGCATGTGGCTTATGCCAGCTCGTCTGATATGCAGGAGACGCTGAGGAGCTTTGTATGTTGAGCGGGCCCTGTGCAGGCAGGTGTGTATATGCATGTATGTGCCAGTGTGCGTATGCATGCTCAGTGAGCGACCTTAAACCTTCAGAGCCCAAGGAGCTTTTTATTGATTGATATTGAGGCTCTCCATAACAGATGTGTGTGTGTGTGGTGGGTGGGGGGGTGGAAAGAAGAGGAAGGAGGAAGGGGGTGAAGGGAAAAAAAAAGTTAAAAAAAAAAGACAAAGGCATGTGTGGAAATGTGAGGCTCCGAGGTTATGTTGAGATTGATTAGCCAGAGCTCGTCCACTCCCGTTCCTGTGAGATGGGGATAAGGGGGGGGGGGGGGGGGGGGGTGTGGACAGGGATGACTCAGGGGCACGTGAGGAGGATGTGAGGAGAGTGCTAAAAGCAGCAGCAGCAGCCGGAGCAATGGTTTGTGAGAGTGTGCAGAGCCTCTGGATGCTGGATGAGCACCTGCAACCTCCTCATGCTCACAGACACACAGCCTGGGCTTCTGCAAAGCCCAGTTACCAGGACGGCAGGCCTTTTTCTCTCTCTCTCTCTCTCTCTCTCTCTCTCTCAATTGTCATTAATTGCAGACATTTATCCAGACATTCTATTAGGTCATGGCTGCATCTTAGATTATCATTAACCATATCAACTCATTGTACTGGTGTCAGGTTCAAACAGACTGATGGTGCAACAATAACGACGGATGGCAGATTAAAAACAGCAACAGTCGTGATTAGTATACAGGATTGCACCACAAATCTGTGTAATAAAAGGCGTAACCGTATTTAATTAATAACTGTTTAAAGGCTACCTACAAAGGGATCCGATAACACGTGCAAAAAGGTTGAATAACATGGTTATAAAGCAATATTTTAATATTTGTAAACAGCTTTTATTAGCAGTCACAATACGACGTAAGATGTTTAATGAATAAAATGGCGTTGTGTTAATACAGGAGGCCTTAAACCTAAGTCATTGTTTACAAAACTGCTGTGTATGCATGTGTTATAAAGTGCTTATATGTTAGCTTGCCAGATGCCAGATATGCCGCTAGCATGCGTACCTATTGATTCCACAGGGCTCATTGCATTTTCAAGAGGTAACCAGACACTAACATTGACTGCCTCTGTTTGACTCCCTAACCACTTAACTCCCTAACCAGGGCTAGTTCAGGGAATTGAATGGAATTGGATTTGCTCTGTTGCCGGCCTCCGTGAAAACAGAGAGGAGCTCACGTAGCGCAAAAGCTCATCGAGAATGCATCCGAGTGGCCCTGTAGAATATTCATGCCTTGACCTCTGGTAAGACAAAAGTGGTTGGAGGGTGACCCCACCGTCCGAAAGAGTGGCTTGCATGATGAAAGTGGGGATAGCAAAGCATGCACTGTACCCGTCAAGATATAGTGAGAGGAGATGTGTGGTTTTTCTCGTCCACCCCTTGGGGTTTGAAGCACTTCCCTTCTCACAGTACTTACTCCCTCACATACAAACACACACACACACACACACTCCTACTCATGCACACCCGGTCTTCTTTTACTGCGTTTTCTAGCTCTGCACATGGTATGGCTTTCAGACGGAAGTGCCGCTTGGCTAATTTTCGTGGACATGTTTTAGTCTAGTACAAGCCTCGCTTCATTAACGGTAATGAAGTTGCGCTAAGAGAGTGGGCTGACTCATATGACTCTTCAGTGGTGCTGATACCCTCAGCATAGTCGTTACTCAAGACAACAGAGATGCAGTTAGCTCACCAGCGAGCCTGCTTATTGATTCCTCTTAGCATTCAAAGGCCGAGGTATATTATTAGATGTGGTCTTAAGGGAAAAAGGCCCTTTTGATGTAGGCCTGTGACCTTACTGATTCTCTCTCTGTCTCTCTGTGTCTCTTTCTCAGTATGGGGAGGAGGAGGTCTGCTCCGACCGCCTGGACACCGACTTCCCTGACTTCGACCTCTCTCAGCTGGACGCCAGCGACTTTGACTCAGTGAACTGCCTCAGTGAGCTGCACTGGTGCAATGACCAGTCAGACAGCTCCCCCGCCTCCATCCAGTACAGCGCAGGGGACCCCGAGCTTTTTGAGGTCAGACCCCACACTGTCAGTCCTCTAGCCAATAACCAAAAAGCTCTGATCTAATTCTAGCAAGCTTCATAACTATTCCCACCGGAAGGAGATTTGATTGGTCATACTGCTGTTGATATGGGAAACGAATGGTGCTTGATTGTGCTTAATGGGGGGGGGTCTTCTCAATATAATAAGTGAAAAATAAGTCAATACTTTGGTAAAAACTGTGGTCAAATATGTTGAATATGATAAATATAAACAATCAGTCAAATATCAAGACACTGTCCTTGAGATATCCAAGCTATTAATTAGATTTAAAACATGAGAAAATAAGCCACTTATTTTTCCAAAAGATCCAAATCACCTAGCAGATACACTGTATGTCCAAATGTTTGTGGACATCCCTTCTAAAGAATGCATTCAGCTACTTTAAGTAGCACCCATTGCAGGCACAGATAGCCAAATGCACACACTGCTTGTCTAGTCCTTGTGTAGAAGTATTGTAAGTATTGGCAATAGAATAGGACTCGAATAAACAAATAAACATGAACCTATTGGCACCATGCCTAATGCCAGCCAAAAGTGAGCTGTGAAGCAGTGAAACTCTGGTTTTCTCTGGAATGATGGTGCTCCATCCAGTACCTCTGGGGCGAGTTGAGGGGGTAGCGATTAGGCGTGTGACGATCATCCAACATCCTGACATCACTAACGCTATTGTTGCTGAATGCAGTCAAATCCTCACAGCAATGCTCCAAGATCTTGTAGAAAGCCTTCCCTGCACAGTGAAGGCAGTTACTCCAACAATACCCTTGATTTTTGGAAGAAACAATAAATGAGCAGGTGTCCCACTACTTTTATTAATATTTTTAAATATTAAGCCAACATCTAAGGCAGGGTGTTCAGGAATGAGAAAATTTGTCAAAATAAAAATAATAAAAATAGAAAATAGAATTTTAAATGTTTTCTGTATTCTCCTCTGCCTGGAGGGGCCGAAATTCCAGAAGACTGTATTTTTGTTGTAGGGAAGGACAACAAAATTGCACAAAAAATAAAAGGTTGAAATGTTTGTGGTTATTTACACTGGAAGTCAATCACTGGAATGAACAGTGAAGAGCCAGAAGTTTATATTAGCTTCCCCTGTGCTAACAGTGGTCCACTTTCTCCAGGAATAGTGGCATGGTGCCATCATGCCATCTCTAAAGTCAAGCTTTGAATCTGAAATGTGTAATGATAGAGGTCGTGTCCAAGTGCACATCTGTTTCTTTAGACAGCGATTGATCCCACGTTTGTTGTATCCGGCGCTAATTCACTCATCACTTCATGTAATTCTGTGCTGCGATTGATTTTTTAGGCAGTGAGCAGAGAAGTTCCCTATAGAGGTTTATTTTGAGATGCTAGGGAAGCCATTGATCTCCGGGCCAGGTTCAATTAACCTTCAGGTGGGGCAAAACTCTGTAAGATGAAACCTTCCCATTTCCTGTGGGCTTCTTCAGCACAGCACTACCCTGGGCATGCCTACATGGGAGTTATGAGTAGCTGCAGACATGAGTTTAACTCAAAAGAAGATTTTTTTTTTTTGAGGGTGGGGGAGATCGATCCGGTCAATGGTGATACGATATCTGCCGCACTCTCCCCAGAGTGGAATGTGCAGATGGACAAGTCTCTGTGGCTCTTCAGTTAGAGGTCACCACCAGCAGAGCATCTCATATCTGCCCTGTCTCTTGTGCCCCCTACAGATAGAAGAGGAGAATGCGGCGCTGCTCGCTGCACTCACAGACAGCCTGGACGGCATAGTGGAGGATGGGGTAGGGGGGCTGTCTGTGTTCCCCTCGCTGGGGGAAGACCCTGATGAGGATGAGGAAGAGGCGGAGGAGGAAGATGACCTCCTACTGGACAGTGAGCCAATCCCAGGCTCGTTGAGCCCAGAGACTGAAGACACGTCTCTAGTAAGAACCCTTCCTTCCTGTTTAAGGTGGATTTGGATGGGCCTCTGACTACCCCTCAGCATGGGTATGATAGGCAGAAACAGGTCTGAATTTTTCTCATTTTGGGCTTTTCAATTCTCTTTAGCAACCGCTTTAATAAGAATACTCTTCACAGGCAGGGAGTCGGAGCCACAGCCACAACTTACTGCTGTAGTCCATAGACTGTCTTTCTGCCTTCTTTTTTCTCCCCTGTCTTTCTCTGTTAGGGATGCACGATATAGAGTTTCTGGACAGATAATCAATCTTTATATAATTTATGTTTGAAAAAAAAAGGTGCAGGACAACTCAGATGGATCACATGGAATATTTTATAGATACTATAGAGCTAAAATTGGACGTGACAGTTATTGTAAACATCTACGTTAACAAAAAGGACAGGGAATCAAACCTTTAGTCTTTCATATGTGGGCCATATGTTTATCTATATCCATCTGAACTTGTTGAATTACATATACAACAGTTTCGCAGTTGGTACAGCATAGTGAGAAACACTGTGGTCCTCCACACAGCAGACTGGGGCTCAAAAACCTTTTATCTCCATTTTTGCCGTTTCTCACTTTTTGGCGTAATGTGAATCTGGATACGTTGGGTCACAATTTCATGACAAATGGACCAGGAGAAATGCTCCAGAATGACTTGGAATGGAAGCATTTTGCATTGACTTTCATTGAAAGAGCTAAACATATGGCAGCAGTGATCAGTTCTCTTATTAGTTGTGCCGACTGCAATTCCACTATCAAAACAAATATACTAATTATCAGTGAATAATATATTGTCCACCGATATCAATATCATGCACTCCTACACTCTTTCCACCTCTTCGCTTCAATCAACACCCCCCTCCCACTTTTTCTCCCCTGTCCGGTCTCCCCCCGCAGCTTTCACACCTGTTTGTGAGAGTCTCCATTGTCTTTTCTGTAAAATGCCACTTCCAGGAAAAAAAAAACTTTTTTTCACCCTCATTCTTACTGCTCCCTACAGTGTACTCCAGCCTGCCTGTCTGCTTTGAGTGCATTAAGGAGCTTTCCGGACCCATTTTGTTCCTGTTCCATTTCTGTGTGTTTGAATCAGCATGATGTTACACTCTACCGAGCAACATTAAGACATCTTTTTCAGTCCATTAAATGAATGATGATCTCACAGTCGAATACCTGCTACATTTTGCTTCTTTATTGCCTCTCGTTTCATTGAAGCTGGCATAAAAGCTTTAATTTCTCAAAGCAGGAGTCCAAATCAACCGCTGGATTCAGACTTTATTAAAAGGCCTAAAGAGGACTCGCTTTGTTGAAGGTTACAAAGGTCTTATTGTTGCCTCAATGAAAGCGGCTAACTGAATGCCTGGTACCTTGGCCACCGCCGCTATTTGGTTCTGAGCAAAATTGGACTAAATTACAGGATGGAAATTGGAGCAAAGTACCTTAAGTAAGAGGAGCCGAGTGGATAGGGATCCTGTCCCAAAACTGATATAAAAATTGCTTTTATCAGCTTTTTAAAAGTCTTTTCCAACTGTTTTGTTGCCCTGTGTGTTCTTGCAAATGTTATTATTTAAATTGATCAAATCACCATCATCATATTGGCAACACCATTAGTTTTCTATGTGCTTGTTGGACTCATGAGCATGTTTTTGAAGGTGAAACGTTCGAATCCAGCACCCACAATTGTTTAATCTGTATACTATCAGTGTGTATTCTCCCCTTCATACTTTGTCTACATGATTCATTTGCAGTTTGGATCCTGAAAAACTGAGGATTAGTTTTGGCTGTGTCATAAAGATGCAAAACAGATGCTTCCCCATATTTAACATCACAGCTCCAAACTGCATTTTGTTGGTTCAGTCGTTTAACTCTGGTCCTGCATAAAACCCCCTGCTGAGGAGATAGTGGTTCCCTGATGCTGCTAATCAACTAACTAAAAAGCCCATCCCTAGTTGAAGTGGGTGCGTTAAAGCAGAGCAGGGCAGGGGTTGGGAACCTCATTAAAAAAAAGCCATATATTAAAACCATGGGGGACTACTGATGCCCTGTCGCTGATGGAGCTTTCCTCTATGTTCTCCTGAATACCTTCTGAACCACCTAGTAGGATTCAGAGCACCCTCTGCTGGCCTGAGCTGTAACTGAGGCTCGACCCCTTCAGTGAGGCCAGCCTCAGTTTTGGGAACAAGGGGTGCATTGAGGATTTAGGGGCAGCGCTGGGAGGGAGAGAGCCGGGCACATGTTTTCATGGCATAGATGGCTGTGGCACGCCGGTAGCGTTTTGTATGGCGAGCTGGAAGCCTCTGGTGCCCCTTCAGTTCTTTCAATGAGCCCTGCTGAGAGAGGCATCGCAGGCAAAGCTGCCAAACTGGCGCGTTAGCCGCAACTACGGCAACTCGGGCAGCTCGGGGGGGGGTTGTTTCCTCCCCTCTGCCACACCGGTTTCATCATCCTTTTTCAGCAGTGTGCAGCATCCCGGATCCTAGGGCGAGACCCATTCAGAAAGCGAGCGGTCGTTAACCTGCGTTCCACCCCTCTCCCCTGTGTTTTCTCCTCCCTCCTGCTCGCACGCTAGGCCTGCTCGAAGGGGATTGCTGCCGGGAGCGGATTTGTGTCAGCTGTTGATTCATATGCAGTGTTATGTTTCAGTGATGAAATACTGAGGGAAAAAAAAATAACATAAAAATTCCACCAACACACAGCAGCTCAAACGCGCTGGATGCCCAGTGGAGCTAGGCATTAACATTGCTGTTTGATATAATTTCCCCTCCTCCGTGCCTCCTTGCATTTCGATGCTGTGTTTATGATGCCGGGCTTGTTTGGCAGGAATCAGGCAGTGAACACACCATGTGTTCATGTTGTGTTGCATGGATGTACTGAGTGGCATGCCTGCTAATTAGTTGTCCCCTTCTCTCTCCTGCTCTCTCTCTCTATCTCTCTATCTCTCTCTCTCCTTCGCTCACTCTCACTCCACAGCTGAAAAAGCTCCTGCTGTCCCCTCCAAATGTGCCTGTGGGTCTGGACTCACACAGAGAGAGCACCACGCTCCGCAAGACACAGCACTACAAGCCTGCCCGGCCTGTCCTAAAGGTGAGCAGTTGGGCGGAAATGAATAATAGCTTTGTAATATTGATGAATCGATTGACTGTTAATTGATACATTGAACTGTTAGGCCTTGTGGGGTTTCTTCAAACATTGCTGTCATTATAGCACCACTGTCATTCACCAGTCTGTGCTGCAGATGGAACCAAGCCACAACTCCTGACACATCCAGACCCCCATGTCCGGCCCTTTCGTTTTTGAATAAAGCACAGATTTTCCACAATCCGTGCCGCCGCTTATCATTGCAGCCGGGCCTCCTAAATACCCCACACTCAGGAAGGCAGGGTGGACAGAACCTCACACACTTGACACTTAAAGGTGCCTAGCAGATGTGGCTCCAATGTAAACGCTGTAGCAGCATAATGTCGCACCCATGCACCATCTGAAGCTGCAGAATATCTCCACCACGTCTCCACTCCTTGCCGTGTTCATATTGTAGTGTGGCCAAGGCGAGCACGGCATTAGCGCTGACTGTGGCCATCTGTCACGGCAAAGCCACGGCCCCCAGCGGGCTAAAGGGCAACCCTGCCTCAAAGCGAGAGCTTACATAAAGCCTGATTCACCATCTAGTTCCTCATAGCCTGCTCCCAACCTTGGCACATCCGTCACTGTAGTTCCACAGCAATGCAGAATAATTCTCTGTGTAAGTGAATTATTTAGATGGTTTGGAGACGGAGAGCATGTGTTGGGGTTTCAAGTTGCTTATATTGAGTTGGTTCAACACATATAGAGTACAGTCATGGACAAATGACTGGGATAGTGACTACAGTGACTTTAGCAAATGTACATAAATACCTAGTGATTGCGCTTCTGATCGGTTCTGATCGCCACTGATACAGTGATCTAGTGGGCAAACAGTCTAGTGTGATATTGCAAAGATGTATGACACAATAATACACATCGTCAGAAAGTTTATCATCCCTGGATTTATGAAGCATATTCATAATATGCAGCACCACATCCAGTTTTAAAAGGTTAATTGCATTAACCCCTTAAACTTAGTGGTTACCATAGCTGACTACTCAAAGCTATATCCTCAAATCAAACCAAATGTCCTTGCTCTTGTGTTTCTACAGAGTGATAGGATGTGTCCGGCGGAGAGAAAGCCACGGGTGGTCAGGTCTGCGGGCCGCCTCTGCACTGAACTGCACCGCCACCTCACCACCACCAAGGAGGCTGAGACTGAGGAAGCACCCTCAGCCGACACAGAGGAAGACGAAGAAGAGGAGGATGAGGAAGAGGACAGTGACTCGGAGGAGGACGAGGAGGAAGAGGAGGAAGAGGAGGAAGAAGTGGAGTCAGGATCCAGCAGTGAGGTGGAGAGCCAGGCGTGCTCCGAACCACCCAAGCCCCAGTTCACCTCCGAGAAGGAGCTGCACTCAGTGGTGCAGCTGATCAAATATATGCACACGTACTGCCTGCCCACGCGCAAACAGGCCAGCTGGGACCGCAGAGAGCGCGAGGCACGCAGGGCCAAGGCCGACAATCCTCCAGCCCCCCGCAACGGCCCCTCAAACAGCCTAAAACCTGCTGCCCAGTGCGCCACACCTGCAGCCAGCAGCAGTGGAACCAAGCCCAGAAACCCCTTTGCCCGCAAGAGGGAAATCAAAGCCCATTCGCTGCTCAAGGAGCTGCTGGAGGCCGTGACCTCTTTTGACGTGAGCAAGCCTTACAGACTGCACAGCCCGCCCTACAGCCACAGCAGAGGGGCCGCCGCAGTATACCAGCGGCCCAAAGCCGAGCCCAAAGAGTCTAGCAGCGAGGGCTCGCAGACTGCCGCCAAGCGGGCCAAAAGCCCTGAGCCCGAGGAGGAGGGATCCTTTTCTGTTCGCCGTTCCCGCCGCCTGGCTTCCTTTCCTAGCCGCTACGCCAAAAAGCCGCGACCGAGCCGTTCGGAGCCCGCCGGACACTCCAGTGAGGATGAAGATGGCTTGGTCAAACACCCTCCTGCTTCTATGTGTCTCGTTGACAACAGCGCCCAAAAGAAGAACCCCCCGAAGAACACTGAAACCCCTAACCCCTGCTGCAATGATGGTAAGGGACAGGATGCTTCGCTAATTGCCTGAAATGTGTGAGGAGCAAACCTCTTCCTCAGCTCTTACTCTCTCTGCAACACTCAGCCTGGGTTCTGAAGAACACCAGTCCTACATATTTTAGTGCTTTCTATTATTTAACACATCCACTTTAACTTCTGAAGAGCTTAACTACACTCTTTAAAAGTTGTTGTTTCTACAATCATCTGTTAAAGCCAAGAACTATTTAGGAACCTTTTATGAGCATATAAACCCAAAAGAATCCAAATCCTGCTTCAAGTGAAAGAGTTGGCCAATTTTAGGCACACCCCTTATTGACACAGGTTTTATATTACACACACATACAGCTGTGTAACCTCTACAGAAAAGCACTGGCAGCAGAACAGGTTGCTCTGGAGCAGCCACACTCAAGCCCAAGGTCACTATGTGCAATACTGAGTGGTGTAAAGCTCACTGGCATTACATTCTTGAGTGGCAATATGTTCTCTGGAGTAATGGAGCACCCTTGAACGTCTTTGGGATGGGTTGGAGTACTGTTGCTTGACCTCACTAACTTCACTGTGGCTGAAGAGAATTGAATTTACGCAACAGCGTTCCAACATCTAGGGGAATTCTTTCCCAGAAAAGCAGAAGTTGGTACTTCTAAATTTGAAATTCAGCCAAATTCAGTTAAGGAACTTCCTTGTATGGCCTGAGAATCTGTAAATAAGAAATCAAACCTTGTACATGAGGCCACTGATATTAACTCCAGTTTGCAACAGCTTACCTAACTTTTAACATAAATAAACAATAGAAAGCCTCCAACCTTATGAAAGTACAATATCTGAAACAAATGTGGTGCATTATAAAGGCAAATCTAACTTGAATTGTTGCATCTCTTTTATTGAAGTGAGGAATAGGGCAAACTGCTTATTAGGACTCTTGATTTTGGCAAAAGTTTTGGAAGACCAGGTTTCTGTATTTCTGGAGCTAATTAGAGTAGCAGGGGGGATGCATCAAAACTTGCATGAGTGGGCATACACTCTCACAAAAATGTTTAAAAGCATAATTACGGTCTAGTAGCTTAATTTAATATATTCAAAAAAATGTAGCATGTGATTTTAATTTTTTTTTAAATGAACGCGTTATAATGTTATAAATATGTAAATATGTATAATTCAGAAACAATAATAGAAATTGGGTTTAAAATGCACAGACTATGTATAATTTATGTTGGTCTTGTTTCTTGTGTTAAAAAAGGGTTCTGTATAGTTCCAACAAAGGTTCTGCTGCTTTTAAGAGTCAAAGAACCCATCGTCAGTGCTATAAAAAACCCTGTTTGCTAACAATGCACTCCAGGATTAGGATTGAGAACAAGTGCTCAACAGTAAAAGAAAAAAAAGCCATATAGAACAATACTAGGTATATATATATATATATATATATATATATATGAACTTGGGCTTTAATATATTTGTGTATATATATATATATAGCACATATGAACACCATGTTATCTAGTACTATACAGTACCATGTTTGCTAAGAGTGTACTAACGGACTAGGATTGGGAACACCAGCTCTACAGTAGAAAAGAACATCCCCTCTGTGTTTGTAGAATGTGTGTGTGTGTGTGTGTCTGTATGTCTGTGTGTGTGTGTTGAACTACTTGATAATCTGTGGTGATCTCTGACCATGTTTGCGATTTTCTCTTTCTGTTCTGATTGCAGAGAAACGCGCCTGCCTCTGTCTGCCGCTGACTCCCAAATCCACAGGGTGTGTGTGTGTCCCTCACTCCTAATCTACTTTAGAACGCTGGAGGCAGTCCAGGCCGAAAGCCTTAGAACGCGCCTGGACGTTTCCCAAATGACTTCTGGGAGCCTTGTAGTGATACTACTGCTTTAATATCCTAGAGCGCTCCACTGGCCTCTCATGGTAACACTGGTCTATAAATAACTTGGAGCCAGTTTGTTTTGCTAATTATAGCGTATTGTTGTGAGTCTCAGCCAGTAATGCAGAGTTCAGATCTGGTGATAAGTAAATTTGGTGTATTGAACACTTTCCAAAGCTGGACCTCTTCAGTCAGTGAATCTGACAGCATTTATCTTCTGAGTCAGCTGTTCAGACTTTATCTCTCTCTCTATCTATCTCTCTATCTCTTTCTGCCTCTCTCTCTCTCTCTCTCTCTCTCTCTCTCTTTTTCTCTCTTTTTCTCTCTTTTAAAAGCCTTGATGTTGACTGTGCAACGTCTCCCTCTCTCTCTCTCTCTCTTTGTCATGATCAGAGACACCCAGTACACCAGCAGGCCCTTTGAGCAGACTCTCTGCGTGGAGCTGTGTGGCACAGCAGGTAATGTCGAGCTCTCAGTCAGTGGGACTCGAACTGTCATGGCATTAGGGGGACTTCGCCACTCATCTCAACCCCCAAGTTCAAAAGCATGCCAGGGGGTGGGGGGATGTACATAGGATTAAGCATGTGCTGGGGAAGATAGCAAACTAAATGAATAATGAAGCAGCGTGTTCTCTTACATGACCGACACTCAATTAGCTAGCCTGTTTCAGGTCATGACATTTACATGTACATAGGGAGGACTGGGGAGTTTTTTTACATCTGATAGACATTTGAAACATTCATGTACACTTGTCCTGTAGTCGTCAGTATAAGCCGCATACACTTTCATTTGTGATTCCTGAGTAATTTCTGCGTTACGTGGTTGATTTAGACATTTTAATTAGGGATAATCGCACCTTCTTTGTTATTCAAATACCACAAACCCTAAACCAGAACCTTGTGGGACTCCACAATATATGCTACACAAAACAGTTACCAAATAATTTCTAATGGTTTTAGCATTTGGACTAAAAACTGAGTGATAAAGCTTGTGTTAACCTAAAGCAGTAGGCTATAATGTGCAGACTAGGCAAACCCTCTGCTACCCCACAGGAACAAACACACAGCTAACAGTATCACTTTACACAATGTGTGTGTGCTGTTTCTGGCTAGATTGGATTAAATTTTTGATTTTAGATATTTTTTTTCTATTCAGATATCCAGCATTTTCTGCCACAGCAACAAAATGCATCAAATTAGCCATTAGCATTAAGCTAACATTAAAATGCAAAAGCATGTGTAAAGAAGAGCTGATCATCCCAAAACACTGCATAGCGCCACCTACTTTATGTTCAGCACTTATGGTAAATTGATGGTAAATTCCAGCTGGTGGTCATGTGTGCAGGTGATTCATGAGCTGTGTTCTGTCTTCTAGGACTCACTCCCCCCACCACACCCCCCCACAAGCCCGTAGAGGAGGAGCTCTTCAAGCCCGAGGGTAAGCCCGAGCCACCCAGCAAAGGCCTGTGCCCTGCGCGGGGGCACATACGCAAACTTCCGGAGCAGACAGAGCTGTACGCGCAGCTGCGGCGCATGGGCCAGGCGGGCGAGGGCGAGTCCAAACGCACCTATGGGGACCACGACTACTGCCTGCTGAACCTGGGCCACAGCTGCAAGAGGCCCGCAGAGGCCCAGGACCGAGAGGAGGAGGTGAAGGACAGGCAGGAGGAGAGGTCAGAAAACAAAAGAGGGGAGCAGCAGGCCCACTCACCCCCAGCCTTATCCCCACACCACCCGGAGGAGTCGGGACAGCCCTCGCCCGCCTGCTCCCCGACTCCAGAGGCAGAAGTCCAGTCACCAGGCTCCTGTCAGCCACCCTCACCTTGCCACCAGCTTACCCTCAGGTACTTCCGGACTTTTTGCCTCCAATGTTGTTCTGATTCATCATCATTTGAGACTGAAAGTCATACAGGAACAGTTAACCTGGCTCAACTCCAAAGTTGGAATACATACAGAAAAATAAAAGTAAGATTTTCCATCAGCTTGAACCTTAAACACACTTACAACCAATCTCTACCTTTTACTGCTTTTACAGTGTGGCTGTAAAGCCTGTCTGCAAATGGATGCAAATGCAGAACTCAATAGCCAGTCAGTAAAACTCATGAGCAGGTCTATAAAACACAGTGCAGGTCAATGTATAGACGTTTAAGGCTAAATCCATGGAGACAATACCAAGAAAACACATGCACATACCAAAACCATCAAGCCTGTAAGTGTTCTAATATAATAGTCGGTGGCGATCACTTGTGATTAGTAGTAGTTGAGGGTGAGAAGCAGCTGGTGATCAGAAGCCCAGGGATGCAATTGGGGTGGGGGGTATAACAGCGGTCAAATAGCTATGCAGCTAAGAAAGGATAGCTAACAGCTTTCCTTAAACATCATTTGATGAAAGAATAAATAAATAAATAAATAAATGTAAATACAGACATTAAACCATGTTATATACTTTTCAAATAAAAAAATGAATAACAATGGATTAAATTCTGGCTCAATATACACTATATGTCCAAATGTTTGTGGACCCTCTCCCCTTCTAATAAATGCATTAAGCTACTTTAAGTTAAATTGCACCCATTGCTGACACAGATGTGCAAACGCACACACACAACTTGTCTAGTCCATGTAGAGAACTGCTGCCAATAGGATAGGAGCAGACAAACCTGAACCTATTGACACCATGTCTAATGCCAGGAATGGGCTAGAGGGATATAAAGCCCCCCAGCATTGAGCTGTGGAGCAGTGGAACTGCTGTGCTCTCTGGAACACTCTGATGCTCCATCCAGTATGTTTAGGATAAGTTGGGAGTTTTGGGATAGGTTAGGGGTGGTGATTATCCAACATCCTGACCTCACTACTGCTGTTGTTGCTAAAGGCAATCAAATCCTCACAGCAATGCTTCAAAATCTGACAGTTACTCCAACAAAAGCAGGAAAAACTCCTTTTAATACCCTTGATTTTAGTAGAAACAATGAATGAGCAGGTGTCCCAATACTTTGGTCCATATAGTGTAGCTAATCAGTTAGCTAATTAAATATGCCTTAGTCCAATCTAATCATTTAGACAGGCTTGGGCCATTCCTGTCTTCATTCTGTCTGTAATCCTTTCCCTCTGTTTTGCTCTTTGTAGCTGTGAGAGCTCCGAGACGTACCGCCGAGACAAGCAGAGGAATAACACTAAACATGGACAAGAGGACGGGGTAGGTAGTGTTCTAAGGATGCATGTGCTAGAATCCTTTCGGACAGCGTAAAAAAGCTGTCATATGCTCAAAATCAGTTCTGTAGCTCACACATGATATAACAATCTTCGTTGCTTTTGATTTTGCAGGACAAGTGCCAAGTGTTCTACATTCACAACTTGCCGAGCAGCGTCACACAGGCCATGCTGCGCAAGCGCTTCGAAGCTTTCGGTGACCCTGAGGACTGCCAAGTTCTTGTCAAGAACGAGTATGTTCAAATCCTGCCCAGTTTCTTCTGTTCTAGTAATCAAGGGCTGCACAGGACCCTCGAAAGCTAACCTCTGTGTCTGTGTGTGTGTGTATGTGTGTAGAGAGCGCTGCGGAGTCATCACTTTCAGGCAGAATGAGCTGAGTCCGAAGCACAGGCGGGACTCTGTGGGTCAGCATGCAGGGAACGGTGGCCGGAGGTTTGCCAGAAAGCGCTACATAGATCTGGGTAAGAGCACAGAACAGGCAAACACGGCTGACGAGGCATGAGCTAGAGCAAATGACGTAGTGTTCATTTAAATATGTAGTTTGAACAAATTTGACATATACCCTTACACTGTTTGTCCAGATGTTTGCAGACACCCTTCTAATGAATGCATTCAGCACCCATTACTGACACAGATGTGCAAGTGCATGCTTACTTATCTAGTCCATGTAGAGAAGTATTGTCAATAGATTAGGACTCTCTGGAACAGACTAACATTAACTGATTGGCACCGTGCCTAATGCCAGGCGTGGGCTAGAGGGATATAAAGCCCCCCAGCATTGAGCTGTGGAGCAGCGGATCTGTGTTCTCTGAAATGATGGTTGGTGCTCCATCCAGTATGTTTTGGGATGAGTTGGGGATTCAGGGAGGAGGTGATCATCCAGCATCCTGACCTCACTAACGCTCCTGTCGCTGAATGTAATCAAATCCTCACAGCAATGTAGAAAGTCAGCAATCCTTCCCTTGGCTGTTGCTGTTTTTGGTCTCTTTGTTGCTGAATATTTATTTAAAGCAATTTCTAAGTTTAGGCATGTGTATGATGATTGAGGCATGCAGCTTTCTGCATTAGCCTTGTAGCGTAACTACAGAAGCTTTGCAACTTTGGAAACTAAACATGGCTTGGCTGATCAGCTACATTTGGGGCCGCTGGGGTCTCCATCTGGCCTGCTTTTGGCATAGACCAGGCTGTAACAGCTGCTACGAGAACTGAGGAGTTGTGTGATGAGAATAAAATTGTAGATTTCTTTTGTTAGTTTGACTTGAATGAGAGGTAAAACACTTACTGTATATCCTTCACTTGTATAATTAAATAACAGACAGATTAGTTTTACAGTAGTTAATGGATAATCCATAGTGATGAACTGAATATGGCTAATGTTATTAGCTTTATTTTACATTATAATAAGCTTTGGGGTCAAGGCGTGAAACAAAGCCAATTGAGTGATGGAATACGCCTGTGGTTTCCAAATCTGACCTGGGATGTATGCCCTTACAATGGTGTACAAGCGTTCATTAATACAATAAGCAGTCAAAAGTATTGGGACACCCGCTCATTCATTGTTTCTTCTAATATCAAGGGTTTTTAAAAAGAATTTATTCTGCTTTTGTTGGAGTAACTGTCTCTACTGTCTGTACGGGAGGGTTTTCTATCTGATTTTCAATCATTGCTGTGATTTCCATTCAATCACAAGAGCGTTAGTGAGGTCAGGATGTTGGATGATCATCACCACACCTCATCCACAGCTCCACAAGTCATTCTAAAAGTATTAGCTAGAGCACCAACCATCATTCCTAAGAACACAGTTCAGTGAGCTGTGTCAATGCCTGGGGGGCTTTATACCCCTCTAGCCCACGCCATGGTGCCAATATGTTTGTGTTTATTTGCTTCAGGGAGTCTTATTCTATTGGCAATATCTCTCTTTATTGGCAGGGGTGTCCACAAACATTTGGGCATATGGTATAACTTGTAACACATTGGTTTCATAGTAATTACTTCACTGCAGTATATTTCCAGCAGCCACAGTGTAAAATAAGGATTGGGGAATAAGAGTAGTGAGTGATTCATAGGGGTTAGACAAATGTTGGCAGAGTAATATCCTACTCCAGGGCCAGGGACTGACTGTGCTGTGTTTATCTATGCAGATGAGGCGGGACCAGGCCCAGTGAAGAGCAAGTACGACGCTCTGGACTTTGACACTCTTCTGAAAGAGGCTCAAAGGAGTCTGCATCGCTGACACGCCTTACAAGAGCGCGCCCTCTCCCGCAGCGCCTCACCACCTCAGCAGAGACTCCACCTCATGTTTACATTTTGAACATTGGAATCAGTTTAAAGAAAAAAAAAAGGACCTCGTCTCTTCTTACTGAGGACAGAAGGCCGCTGGGGCGTGAGGACTGAATCAAGAAATGAAACAACAACAAGAAAGAGCCACGAGGAACGGCGAACCCCCCCCCCCCCTTTTGTGTGTTCGCAAGGCGGCTGCCGCTGGCTCAGAGCGGCCCGGGCTTCTGTAGCAAACCCTTGCTCTCTTCTCTCTATCTCTCTCTCTCTCTCTCTCTCTCTCTCTGTTTGGTCGTTGTGATGTGTGTATGCGTGTGTGTGTTGTTTTTTTCATTTATTTGTTTCTTTTTGTAACCCTTTGTCAGTTTTTCCGGTGGAAATGAGCAACTTTCGCCGTTTTTGTCGTACAACTATATAAACAATAATTAGTAAACCTTTGTGGATGTTCAGCTGTATGTGTTACAATAACAAACAAAAAAAACAGCTTAAAAAACACAAAAAAATCCTGAAAAACACAGAGTTTACAAATCAAAAAGGAAAGGAGAAAGAAATCTTTGTCTTTTTTTGTAATTTTAGTGCTTCCTTATTTCATCTATGCACTCAAACGAGGTAGTAGCTTGTGGTTTCTCGCTCTCCCCCTCTTCTGGCTGGGTTCTGCTGCTGGCTGCCACAAATTATCAAGCAATGGAGCCCCGAGATTCGACCAGTTTAGCTGCACTATTCATAGTTACCCCGGGAAAATACCCTTGAACATGCATCGTGTTTGGGATTGGAATAGAAGGCACTTGGGTGCACGTTCTTAAGCGTTGGGTTCATCTGAAAATCTACCGGAAAGCTTCTTTTCCGTTGTTTCTAAATGGAATGTATCCCTCACAGATCTGAATGTAGTCTGCCCTGTCGATCTGTCTTGGTTTGACTCATCCAGCAGCACAGCCCATAGCCAGTTAGTGTCTCTGAGTGACACTTTTTTTTGCGCCTAGAAGCTGTTGGAGGTTAGCGTTGCTAGCGCTAGTGCTCGAGAGAAGGGCGGTGGGAATCTGGGAGGACGATATTTCCAAAGCTCAATCTCCCAAGAGATACTTGCGTATCTCTACCTTGTTTACATCTCCCTCTCTCACAAACTCTCTCTCTCTCTCTCTCTCTCTCTCTCTTTCTTTCTCTCTCTCTCTCTCTCTCTCTCTCTATATATATATATATCTCGCTCTCAGTTTTTCTACTCCCTCCTGTTCTAATAGGGGAGCGTCTGCGGGTTTTTCTAGCTCTTGCCTCGTAGTATCAAACTCTGATTGTGCTCTGTGTGTTTTTTGCAGTCTACAAGTATATCCTTGTCTACCTAAGCGTGCTGTCTCTGTCTTTTGTTGGGTCCGAGGTCAGGCTTGCCCCCCCCCACACCCAAAGCCTGCTGAGAGTTGAAGTCTTTTCACTCCGGCCTTGGCTTATTTTTCTATAGGGGCGTTTGCCTTAGCCTGTGGATCCTGTACAGTTGAGACGTGTTTTTTTGTGTGTGTGTGTGTGTGTGTGTGTGTGCACGTATGTATGTGTTTCTTATGCATTATCCCTGCCTATCCCCTTTTGTCCTATCGCCTCCCCAGCAGCAACACACCAGGAAACTGAATGTTTACATCACTGAAATCCTCCCTTTGACTTTATTCGAGCGCACACTAAGTACAATACGCCTTATTCAATGTTAAGGCTGACCCAGTCTGGACGTGCCTTCACGGCCTACCCTCCTAGAGGCACTGGACACTGATCTGCACGCCAAAGTGAGCGTCATGTCATCTGAAAAGAGGGAAAAAAAACAGACAACAAACAAAAAATAACCCACGCGAATCCTGAACAAAACCTGAACGAGTGTTTGTGCTTAGTATGTATACTACTAAAGTGGAAGAATGTGCTGGTTTACATAATTCTATATAGATCTATATATATACATATGTAGGTATATAACGTGTACATAGCACTGTGTCTAATGTAAACACGAGAGCGACGAGTTCTAGTTCGTGTTCAAAAGCAGGCGTGACAGGGCGTCAACTGGGGCAATGATGAAGCAACGATGATGATGATGATGCAAGTTGTCCGGTGAGCAAGGTTGAGCAATACAGGGAGGTGCAGAAGGGAATTTTATATGGATGTGGCTTCATAAGTCAAAAAGGAAAAAAAAAAGAAGAAAAAAAAAACGCTGTTGTAAAAAGTATCCCTTTAGAAAAATGTCAGAATATTTTTTTTCATTTTTTCTGTTTTTAAATACTTGTAATTATTATTTTTTTTACAGAATTGATGCAATACATATAATCTAACAGAGCCTTTCTCATAGATGGAAGGTTTTATTTAAGTGGTTGGTTGTTTTAAAGTTATTTTGGGCAATCCTTGAACTGAGATCTTGTACTGTTAGATGCAGTGAAAAACGGCAGAATACGCAACGAACGACTCAAAGCAATCCACGCAGCGCTAAGAGGTGAAGTATGCTTGTGGTTGGGGCTTTTCTGTTGACACTCTGTATAGTATTGCCACTTTCTTTACTGGTACTCACTTGACTGAATCCGTCTGCACTGTCATGCAGTATTCGCGAATGACTATGACTTAAGTGTCTGAACTATGGTGTGAGACAGTAGTGTGTGTTTTGTGTGGGAGTGTGTGTGGGTGTGCGTGCACTTGTAGACCTGCTGAAGCGTAGGACTGTCGGACGGCACTAGGTCGAACGAGGAATATACTGACAGCCCAATCTCACAAGGAGAGCCTTAAAAATGATGGGGGAAACACAGCTATCTAGCTTTTACTAATAGCTTCTACTGTCCTTTAAAACTCCAATCTGTTTTCTTAAGTACTTTTACAATACAGCCATATTATGAACGGTGTACACAGTATGTGTGTGTGAGTGTGTGTATGAGTGCATATATATATATATATATATATATATATATATATATATATATATATATATATAAAGTATGTCTGTATTTGAGTTTATGTAGATAAATATATATAGATGATATATATATATAGATGATATAATTTCTTATGAGGAACTTTGACCGTTGTATTCAGCATTTGAAAGCACTTCAATACATTTCAGCATTCAGTGGCAATTGAGAATGTACAGACTGTGTTAACAAATTTAGGGGAATAATAAAAAATAAACTTCCAAAGGGAACCCTCTTCAAAATGCAATACATCCTCATTTCAGCAATCGCTATCTAATACTATCTAATCTATGAGCTTGAGACAAACTTGACCAAAAAGTATATTTGATGTTTGTACAGGAAAAAAGTGCAGTACCGCATCAAATCCATCTCACGAATGAATGTCATGATCCGCCTGCTTCGCCCTCTTTGTTTGTGCGGGACGTTTGTACGAGCGCGTGTGTATGTATGTGTATGTATGTGTATGTGTGTGGCCGGGGGGTGGGGGTGGGGGGGAGGTTTGAGTGTTGCGTTTTCATTGTTATTGTAATAAACTTAAAGAAGAAAGAAAAAAAAACAGAACATGTCACTTTAAATCATGTCACAGCTGTTATTACCCTTTGAGCTCATCTTTCACAAAGTATATTGCAATATTGGAAAGAATTCGCCCACTGAATCACCCACTAATCGTCGTATTGGGGAACTGTTTATTACTGTGTGTGCTATACCATGATCATGAATATCGGAAACAATTCAATTCCCATTTTGTGTCATTTCGGTGCCAGAGCCTGGGCTTTCAGAGCGCCTCTGATGTCTTTTCGTGTATCCATGAAGCCAGTGATGGTGGTTGTCTTGCTGCTTCGAGACTTTGTCTTTGGTGGAAACTAAATCAACGTCAAAGGGCATACATTAATTTCTTTTGTTGTTTCATTTCTTTTCAATTGTCTTTGAGTCTTTACATCTAATGACTATGAAATTCACTGATTTGTTTTTGTTTTCTTCCCTTTTTTAACTTAGTTTTGGTATATGGTAAATACTGCTAGTAAGATTTTATATTTTTACATATATTGAGTTTTTTCTTTTTTTATTTATATGCCACTTAGATTGGATGTCTTTTAATGGTGGGGTTTTTTTTGTTGTTGTTTTTTTTTGTTTGTTTTTTTGTTGTTTTTTCTTTTGTATTGTGTGATTTCATATGTCTTGAGAATGGAGACAAAATGCATTTCAGTATTTTTGAACTGTTAAAATCTAGTTTCACAGATTATCTATACAGTGAAAAATTATCTGATGTTATAAATTATATTTTAATTCATGTAAATAGTTTAAAAAAACAAACAAGAGAGACGATGGCTTCCTTTTAAACTGAATACATTTCTCTTCTGAGATTGTTTACATTATTAAACTGTAGAAATTGATCCTCATATACTGTAAAAGGTACATATATTCATTGATTTGCCTCCAGAAAATAAAAAAAATCCTAATGAACACATGCTGGCTATCTGCATTTGTACTGTCCCTAAAGCCAAAAGAAGTCAGTTCTAGCTTAGTAACTTAGATATGTTGCACTGAGGACTGCACGCAGCGGGGAGAGTTCAATACCTTCCCCAGAACTGAGAGCCGGTGTTATGAAATGGTTCTGGGAATGAGTATTATGGAGTAGTATTGCGCAGATTGGAGGGGGGGTTTGGTAGGAAGGGGGGGTGTTTGATTGTCAAAACTCCAAACCTCAGCAGCAGCTGTTCTGATCTGAAACCATCACCCGTATCCTCATTCTGGCTGGGCCAATGTGGGGCAAACAGGAAATGTGTGATTGGCTGCTGTGTTGGAAATTCAGTATCCAGGCAGAACATCCAGCCTCTGGATTGGAGGATGAAAGCCCAGCTTGAGCTGCGTAATGTAAAAAAAAAACTCCCTAGCAATGCAGCAGTCTGAAGAACCAATGGCAGCTCTGCACTCGGTGTACTCAGTGCATCAGTCATGTGATTGTGTGCGTCTGAATGCCTTGACATCACAAGGCTCACAAGATAGCCCTGTCTCTGCAGTTCTGTAGCAGTGAGGTAGGTGCAGGCACAGCAAGCCATGACATCACGCTCTGCTGACGTGCACCGCCTGCGTGTTTCTGGTGACGTCAGTGGTGTGGCCGCATCCACCACCAACCCCCTTCCACAATCGTTCCCTGCCAGTCGGCTCGCTTGCTTCCCCACTCAATTATGTCGCTCCCCTCTGGGCATCATCCTGGCTTTTGTCTGATGATTATGTACGGTCCCTGTGGGACAGTTAGCACGCACACAAGCTCAGCCGAGTGTGCAGCATCCTCTAGGCTGAGCCGCTGTTGCAGAAAATCTACAAAGCACCGCTCAGTTACACCAACCCCAATAAGAGCAAAAGGTCATCAGCTGGTCGGGTTTATTTTTGGCTCGCTCAAGTACGTGTCAGGATGAACACGATGATGTGAACGAAGAGCACAAAAACAAATAATAAAGAAAAGCAGATGTCTGCCTCTATATGTACAGTTTTACAGAGTTACACGGTTCCAGGCATAAATACAGCGGTCACCAGTTGTCCGTTTTTTGGGAACACCTACCTTGCGCCTGCCCATATTGGCCATTATTTCAGGTGCACTTGGTATGCAGTCAGTGACTGTATGCCAGCTGTTGCTCCACAATTTGTCACAGCAGTGACTCTGAGGTTTAAACCCTCAGCCATGCTGCTGCGCCTTATTGTACCAGTGTAAGACGCACTGCTGTGGAACTACAGTAGTGTCATTACTGCCATTCTGAGAACAGTTTACCAAGCAATGATTGTCTAGCCAGTGTTTAGCCTATAGAGGTCCCATTTACATTTATAGTCTATTTACAGTCAGTTGCTGAAACAAATTACTTATCTACAAATTAGTAGGGGGATCTGTTAAAATGGTCAGTTAGTGTAGACAGAAGGCAGACCACCAAGTAGAAAAGTGCATTTACCGAAGAAAACACAGAATGGTTGCACAGCTACCACTGATTCCACTTTTAAGCAGTTGCTAGGTGGTTGCTATGGTTTTCCAAGTGGTTTCCTGCAGTGTTGCTAGCTTATTGCAAAGGTGTTCCCAGGTGATTGTTCAGTGGTTGCGATGGCATATCAAGTGGTTGCTGTTGTGTTGCTAAGTTGTTACTAGGTACTTGCAATAGTGTTGCTAAGCGGGCTGCTATGGTATCCAGGCTGGCTGCTGTGGTCTTCCCAAGTGGTTGCTATGGTATCCCAGATGGTTGTGATAGTGTTGTTAAGTGGTAGCTAGTTGGTTGCTTTTTTTTGGCTATGGTTTTACTAAATAGATGCTAGATGGCTGCTACAGTGTGGCAAGGTGATTCCAATGGTATTTCCGTCAACATCATTGCCATGATGTTGCTTAGTGGATGATAGGGTGTTGCTAAGTGGTTGCTAGGCAATTGCTATGGTATTTCAGGTGGATGCTTAGGTGTTGCCAAGTTGTTGCTGTGGTGCTGCATGTTGATGGTTGGGTGTTACAAGTGAAAAACAGTCTTAAGCCCAATGTAATTTAATGTAGCAGGATTTTATTCCAAAGCAATTTTGCCTTATTCCTATCAGCTATTCTATTCCATTTTCAAATGGTGAAAACAATATGGACTGAAAAAATATATACATATTATATACAGTACTGGCAAAAGTGTGAAACACTTATTTATTTAATTTCCACTCGAAACAGCCATTAAGTTCAAGTACTATTTTTTGCAAGAGATTTATCTGGGGTGATTTACTTCTATCTAATCAACTTGCATTCGCAAAAAGGGGAAAGAACGTTTCCTAAAAGGGATTTTAAAAATCCAAGATTTTTTTTATTTATACAGAGTAAATGGGCCCCCTAACAACCATGCAAGACCTGGTAGACTGCCTAAACTGGCTTCATCATCAGCACTCAAAGCTTTCCGCTTTAATACAGAGGAGAAACTCAAGCTCCACTCCCGGTTCAGACCGGGAAAACTCCACAGGCGTGCCTGTCTGTGCCTCCACTATGAGAAGACCCCTCAGGGCTGTGGACAAAAAATTATCCACCAATACAACTGCTGAAGCTGCTGGTGTTCTCATAATAATGGTCTGACTCCACCACTGAGACCTCAACCTCAACATCATTCAATGTGCTTGGGATTACTTGAATTTGAGAAGCAGAAAATGCTCCATCTAAGCTTGAAATGCAGAAATGAGTGAAAGGAGTGGACGCTGTGGAGAAGGTGGCGTGTGGACACACTAAAATACATGTGATTTATTGAGTTGTTGCAGCTTCAGTGTAATGTTCTGTGAAATGTGTTTCCTGGGTTTTGTTTTTTTTCTGAAAAATGAAGACGTTGTGCTTAATGGCCGTTTTGATTTCTGCACAGTACTGTACATTATGCTCATTTATATGAAGATCTTTAAACTTTAAACATTCAGAAACTACTGTTCAGTACGTCAGCGTATTGCCAGTGTCTGAAACGGAACAGTCCATTTCACACACATTAAGCTCTGGTCTGATATCTTCCACAACTTCTAATCTAAAGAGAAGTTTTGAAAGCCTAGATGTGCATTTAGTGAAATACCACTTGAATATCAATGAGCAAATTGCCAGACATATGGAATGCTTCTGCACTGGACCATCTGAGATCTAGCTGAGCACACAGGTCTTGGACTGGGAGGCTGGGGCAGCGCTCGCTGTAGGAGTAGAGAGCAGAGAGAGAGGAGGGGTTAGTTGGACACACTCAGGTTAAGGTCACTGTCTCTCAGATAGAAAATGTCAAATCTGTGTCAAGTCTGCACCCATTAGCTAAAGGGCTTAGAGAGCATTCTGTGAAAGGCCATGGCAAGAAACCACCAAGGTACGGTGTAAGACTCTCTTGCTCCTGCCATTCCATTTAGGTCTTATACATCTACAGTGTGCCATGCTACTCCAGGATGATAACAGTGACATGCTCTGTGAAGCATCACTAGCTTTTTTACCTACGGGATTTTAGATGTTTACTTTGATACAGGACACACTTTTAATGCTTCTGAAAGTTCTCACCTGGCTGGCCAGCTGAAGAAGCATTTGCAGCCTCCTGCTTGGCCTTCTTGGCTTCCTCAAGCTGTGCCAGCTTGGCCTCGTGCACTTCTTTAAGAGCGTTCCACTCCTTTCTGTTGTTCAGTAGTCTCTCCAGCATGGGTGTGATCTCCACATGGAAACGGGAGAACTCCTGCAGGAAAAGATGGAGGAGAGCGAGCTTGAGTGAGATGGGCTTAATGAGTCAACGTTGAGTGCCAGGAGGCACTGACGTTCTTCATGCCAAATCGTCGCATATCAAAGCCATTTTATTGGCCACTGATAGTCTGCAGTTACCTTAGTACCTCTATAATGTTATTCTGCCCATTATCTCTGGTGGGCCAATACATACAGTATGTGGACAAAAGTATTGGGACACATGCTTATTATTATCATTGTTTCTTCTGAAATCAAGGGTATTAAAAACAAATATATCCTGCTTTTGCTGTAGTAAATTTTTCTGCTGCCCAGGGAAGGCTTTCTACTAGATTTTGGCGCATTGCTGTGAGAATTTGATTGCATTCAGCGTCAAGAGCATTAGTGAGGTCAGGACGTTGGATGATCACCACCCCACTTCATCCCTAACTCCTCAACTCATCCCATAAGTATTGAATGGAGCAACAACCATTATTTCAGAGAACACAGTTCCATAGCTCCACAGCTCAGTGCTGGGGGGCTTTATACCCCTCAAGCCAACGTCAGGCATGGTGCCAATAGGTTCATGTTTATCTGCTCTAGAGAGTCCTATTCTATTGGCAATACTTCTCTACAGGGACTAAACAAGCTGTGTGTGTGTGTGTGTTCATTCACACATCTGTGTCAGTAATGCATGCAACTTAAAGTAGCTGAATGCATTCATTAGAAGGGGTGTCCACAAACATTTGGACATAAAGTGAATGTCTGTATCTATAGTAATATTATACAGTACAATATATATTCACTGGTCTCCAAAAACACATTTGACTCTGGGTAGTTTCTCACTGTTCTCTAGTATATACACCTTATGGCTACTGTAGTACCCTTGCAATTTCCTTCAGGGTTAATGAAGCTGCTATCGGTCTATCTATCTCTCTGTCTGTCTTAATGGCGGATAAGAACACAGTAATGGAGCTGATAGGGTGCTTCACAGAAGGAAAGAGAGGTTCAGCTTTAGCCTCTTAAAAATAGCAGTGCTTTAAAGGGATCTTAGAGCGATGCCATAGAAGAACCATGTGTATAAAAGAAACGCGTGTGAGAGTGAAGAACCTTTAAACAGATAAACAAACACAGTAAAAAAAGAACGATCTTAAATCAAATTCAATAAAACCTTTTTCAAGCCTTTACAGAAAAACATTATTTCAGCTGACTACACAGAAAGCTGCCAAGCAACAAACACCATGAAACATTTAAGGACGCCCAAGAGAAAGTAGCCCAGGGGAAACGTCAACTCATTGATGGTAAGTGTCAGTGAGACACGCCCTGTATGTAAATAGATGGTGCCCACAGCCAATGGGAATGGGATGTACGTTTTACTCAGAGTTTGTACTGCAACAAACAAACTCTACAGGTCCGTTTCCCTTAATAAAACAGCACAACGGACTCAGTTACAGGAACTTGTTAAGAAATGATTAAATCCAACATCAGCGCAGTTTCTATTTTTGAGTAAGAATCACACCTTTCTTACTGGCTCCTGACACCAACCTTTTTGTTATTGGGTGTGTCCTTTCCCCAAATTCACCGTCAATGTGTTGCCATTTCCCCAAAGGCTACCTTCTCTTGGGTATACCCTTATGTTTCAAATGATGGTCTATTACTGTCTGATTTTTGTGTACTGGTTGCTTTATTTTGTTAAAGTAGTAATTACGATAATAGCTGCAGTTATTGGTGTTTTTCAATAGAACTCAATAAAAATTTGACTATTCCTGTTTGAATCAAGATATTTTACTTTAATTTTAGGTTTAGTTTTTTTATGTCCTGTGCTGCCAGATATTTGACCAATTGAAATAGCAAAGAAAATTATAATTATTAAGTTATCAATTAATTAAACCTTAATTATCCAGACATTTAATTACAGATAGTTGCTGAAATTTGCAATTACAAGCAGAAAAGTACTACAAATAATATCGTATTTTTTCTTTTTTCTGTAAAACTGACAAAATAAATGTAATTTGTAATTATTGGCATAATATTTCAAATAAAATGAACATAACAGATGTCTGTAAATGGATTTTGAAAAAAAATAACTTGTTGAGGCACCTTTATTTTAAGAGTGTAGCTGGTCACAGAAATCTTGATTTTGAAATAGTGGTGGGGGACATTTACGCAATTACCTCCTTATTAGCTGACACACAGCATCTAGAAATAAGTGATGGAAAACAGCTAGAATGGTGAAAGATTTCATGACATGCATACTTGAGTGTAAAAGGACAGGCTCAACTTAGTTTGACCTGATATTGGCTGAGTCATTAGGGTCATTCACCTTCTTTTGAAAACCAAAGTTCTGTATAAATAATGCAATTCACATTCCTTCACTGTTTCTACACTCCTCTCTGAGTAACTGCAAGGGCTATTTACCGTGTAAGCATTAATAAATATTTAACTGAACAAGACAGCTAATAATAGTCCTCTCTTTTTCATCAAGGTTGTAACAATGTTTACAGAATGGACATAATTTTTAGAATGCATTGGGAATTTACAGGAGAAAAATATGACTGAGATTTTTCTCCCCAGTTTGGTCATTTTCCATTTTCCAATTCCATTTCAAAATGATTCACCCAATCTAGCTTGAATGCAAATCCTTCAAGTCACATAAAGCCAACCACATATTTACCAACTAATGCAACGTCACTGCACAGCAAAAACACCTGGAGGAGAAATGCACCTGCTAGTCCTGTCACATCTAGCATCATGCTCAACGATGGGGGGGTGGGGGGGGGGATTTGGAGGCCTACCCACCTATCATGTTCATTGGTCTGTCCATCATGAGATTGAGGCCTAACCGCCTAGCCGCCTACACACCTAGAGAGATCGAGGCCAATTGTGCTCTCTGGGACTCCCGGCGATGGATGGCTAACCTGCAATCCCTAAAACAGGCGCTTAGATGGCAGGGCCACTCAGGTGCTCATGTAAAGAGGTTATTTTCAGCATAAGTTTCCACCATTTTCATTGGTCCTTCAATCACGAGAGGGAGGCCTACTCGCCTACCCACCTAGAGAGAGCGAATCCAATTATTCTCTCTGGGATTCTCCGGCACAGATGGCTGTGGGATCACAATTTATCAAACCTGCGGTTTCCCAATGACAGCAGCTACACTTAAGGTCATCACACGCCAGATGTGCTGTGCTGTGCTGCGCAGAGCCCAAAAATTCAAACTATTGTTTAAAAAGAAGGTTTGCACACTGGGGCCGACATGTGGCGGTGCTCAAACCTCCAAGCACTGGTCAACTTCTCAGCACAACACAGCACACCACTTTTTTTTTCCTTTAGAGCGATACCACAAAAAATAATAATAAATGACTTGTGAATTGGAATTTACCAGAAATACAAGAATTCC
The DNA here is from genome assembly GCF_030463535.1 of Salminus brasiliensis. Taxonomy (NCBI): domain Eukaryota; kingdom Metazoa; phylum Chordata; class Actinopteri; order Characiformes; family Bryconidae; genus Salminus; species Salminus brasiliensis. Next base: position 9,863,476 of record NC_132896.1, read on the forward strand.
AATTTTGTGAAAGACCTTTTACACTTGGAGTAGGCCGGCCCTGTACAGCTTAATGACATCACGAAACTTCCTTGGGGGTGATGGATGAGGAGAAGCTGGTCAACGAAGTGGGGAAATACCCAGAACTATATGCCATTAATCACAGATTTGTAAAGACAAACACAAACCATCTTGAACTTGAGCCTGAAGTCAGCTTGAACAGGAGCTCGAGTATAGAATGTTCTTTGGAGCTCTCACTTTGCAGCGTCATTGCCACGGTGTATAAAGTAAAGGTACACGTATTTGTCACTGTACTATGTACAGCGAAATGTGTCCTTCGCATTTAACCCATCTGTGGTAGTGAACACACACACACACACACACACACTAGTGAACTAGGGGCAGTGAGTACACGCACAGCCAGAGCAGTGAACAGCCAACTCCAGCACCTGGGGAGCAGGGCCTTGCTCAAGGGCCCAACAGTGGCAGCTTGCAGAGCCCAGAAATCGAACCCACAACAATGTTATCAATAGCCCGGTGCTCTAACCGCTGAGCCACCACTGCCCCGGTGCGCAACAGCCTTTAGACAGCGGTGCCATTCGGGAGCCCATCTAATGACTTTTTATTCAGCATAATTGTGGACATTTTTTATTTGTCTTTTCATCTTGAAATGTTCAGAGAATGTAAAGAGAAGTGACAGCGACGATTTACAATTTATTTACGATGATACACTTTATCTCAGTGAGAAACACTATTTAACAGTAGAATGTTATTATATTATAGTATATTATAGTACAGTATATTACATGTATTATTTTACACTGTATTATAAAATTATGTAAAATTAATGTTAAATGAATTGTGTTGTTGTTTTTTTAGCCATCAAACTTTTAAGAAAGCAAAGAAATCATATATTTACTTGGATGAAAGTAGTCAAGAACGGCATATTACTTCTTCCCTATGGTGCAGTTTAGAGGGTGGACTGTTGGGAAATGTCATTTCTTGTGACATTTAGTTGGACACAGGCATAAATTGAGTGCTTTAAACAATTTTTGCACTTTTGGAACAGTGGGTCTCTGAGGGTTAGTGAAGGATTGATTTGAAAAAGTAGGCATTGGGTAGCAGCTGTAAATACTGGGCTTCCTAAAGGAGAGCTTTGGAAATGGTTAAGGTTTTTTGTATTTATTCTATGCATTATTTTAATGTTAACTATATATATACAGTGGAATTTAATGATGTTATGCATTATATTTGTCATAAATTATCCTCTCACATTATCCTGTAGAATGTTTTAATACACTTGGGAATTCATCATCCCCTCAATGATAATAAGCTGACCAGACCCAAATCATGATGCTCCCTCCACCATACTTTACAGTTGGAAGGATATTTTCAGGGTGATGTGCAGTGCCTTTTTTTACACCAGAGGTAACGCTGCATGTTCTTTCCAAAAAGTTAAATCTTGGTTTCATCTGTCCACAAAACATTTTCCTGTACCGTTGTGGAGTGTCAATGTGCTCTTTCGTAAACTTCAGGTGTGCATCAGCGGCTTCCTTTGTGGCATCCTGCCATAGATACCCTGCTTGTTCAAGGTTTTACCGACTGTAGACTCATGAATACAGATGTTAGCCTGGACCTATGACGCCTTCAAATCTTGAGGTTGTTTCTTTACCTCATTGATGAGTCTCCATTGTGCTCTTGGGGTCATTTTGACTTGGTGCCCACTTCTTGGCAGAGTAACCACAGTCCCAAATTGTCTCCATTTTTAGATCGTTTGCCTCACTGTAGAGTGGCAAATTTCTAAAGTCCTTTCCAGCTTTATGTAAATCAACAATTTTTAGATCCTCTGAAAGCTCTTTTTGTCGAGGCATGGCTCACATACACATATCCTTCTTGTGTGGAGGAAACTCAAAGCCAAAGCAGCTCTAATCCACACCTCCAAACTCTTTTTCTGAAGAAGACTCCAGGTATGCTAACACATGACTCCAATTAGCTTTAACTCAAGGGTTCACATACTTTATCCACTAGCACTATGAGGTTTTTATGATTGTTCTCAATGAAGACATAAATTATTTTTTGTGTTTGTGTATAGTCACGTTATATTTGTCAATACACTTGACTTTGATGAGGATCAGATCACATTTTATGACAAATTATTGCAGCAAACCATAAAATGCCAAAGGGTTCACATGCTTTTTCGTTCCACTGTATATACTACCCAGATACATACAAGGGTTACATGTAATTTTCTCAGGATATGTTAATGAGTTTGTAGGTGAAGCCGTGTGTGTGATGTATGGGCTCATCAAAAAGTGGCATCTCACCTTGTACACAAAGGCGCAGACGAAATCAATGAAACCGCACTGGAGTTTGGGCAGTTCTTCTGCCTTGTTCCTGTCCATCATGGGCTAGAGGGCAAACAGAACTCGGTTAGCTTTGGGTAAGAGTGAAACCAAGCCATCAAAAAATAAATAAATAAAAAAAGCCAGATCACTGGGATTTCAGCAGGAATTGTTGGACTTAAAAGAAGTTAGTAGTCATGTGATGGCAATTTGAAAAACTTGACATTAAAGGATCTGGAGTCAGAGTTGTGTAAAATAGGGGAGTTAGAGAATGGTGCGGCTGACTGGGCCACTACGACCGATCTTTCTGATTCACTGCACCACATAATAGGCAGTACATCATTACGTGGCCCATGGGAAATTTGCCTCTTTTTTACTCTCTCTCTCTTTTCTTTCTCTCTCTCTCTTTCTCTCTCTCTCTCTCTCTCTCTCTCTCTCTCTCTCTCTCTCTCTGACCCATCATTACAGTGAATGTCTCACAATGGGTTGCTGCTCCAGAACAGTCCTCTCCAGGTCACCCTGCTCCCAGAACTCTGCAGCCACAGACAGCGCCACCTGTAGGGTAAAACACATTGCTAGCCATCACAAAGCCATGCTAAAATTCTAGAATCTATTTCTCTATAATTGAAACGTGACAGGAAATCCTGGTGAGAGATTGTACAGTCTTTGTGAGTGGCAAGTAAAAAAAGGAAATGATTTTATGAATAAAATATTATTTCTGAGCAATATGAATATATTTTACCTTGATTATAATCAATGAACAATTATTTAAGATGCTTAAGGGAGATAAGGGAGATTATTTAAGATTAAGATTATTTAAGATTAATTAAGGGAGTTGCTCAGCTTGCTCTGTTTAAGCTTTGCTTAATTTTTGTTTAATTGCTGCATCCACGTCACAGATTGGACAAGGTGGAGTCACGTGACCACACATGCAGTAGTTTGTATTTAAGGGAACAGTACATGAACAGACACAGTGGGGAAAGTACTAACACAATAAAAATGAGGCAGAAACTGAATGAAAACAAAAAACACAATAACTGATATGGGCAAGATTGCATCATTTAGAAGTTCTGAAAGCTGTTTTCAATTCACTTTCCAAGCCCTCATCTTTTATTGTCTGAATAAGCAAAACCTTTAGTCATATGATTTAAGGGCAGCATCATGCACAAAAGAACAGTAAAGTAGAGATAACTGACTGATATTATAATGTACATTAACTTTTTATTGATTTGAAGTAAAAAATATATGGAGGAAATATCAAGTCTCTACAAGACAAAATTTTATACATAAATTAACATATTTCTGCACATTATATAAAACATAACATAATGATAATTACTTCAGCACACAGCACGTTTAATATTTTTTAATAATATGTTAAATTAACCTCTTATGACCCTGAATCCTCATATGAGGACATTACATTTCTGCTTCCCTGCACCATGATACTTTTTTTTTTTTTTAACTTTGACCCTTTTGCATCATACGAGGACATTATTTTTGGCAAAAACAACTTCCTGTACAAAGTTTAATTTCTAAACTTTTTAGGTCCTACTAATCCAAAATAGGAGAAATAAAAAATACACACCAAGCAAAAGTCTGGTTCTCAGGAGGTTAAGCTACCCAAACTAATTATGGTTTACAGTGTGCAGAAGTGTGTTCTCTATAGAGGAGAACATGGTTTAAATTGGCCAAGGGTGCTCAAGGTTTTGCACAAGACTATAACTTGTTAGGTATGGGAGATGTTAGCCCCAACAATTTCTCAGCATCACAAGAACATCAAGTGCTTCAAATATTTCAGACTTCTTGTGCAGAATTGTCAAAAGCTTAGAGCTAAGAGCTAAGATGATGTTAACTGTTGAAGACAGAGCTCAAAGTCATTCTCTTGCTTTTATCTTTTTGCACAGCGACGCCCTCAGGAACTCCCAAGTATTCAATATAATCTGTTAGCCTACAGACTTCATAGACTTCAAACTAGAACTAATTAATTAGCTCAACAGGACAGAAGTAATATTGCTTGACCTCAGACAAGCTCATCTTCTGGGGAGATTGCACATCTCAACTGGAGCAAAACATCATGTTCAGTCATTAGCATTTCTCATCTGATTCTTGCCAGCTTGTCCACATACATAGAGGGAATAGGGTGGAAAACGCAAATTGTCCACATATTTCAGTAGACAGCATTGTGTATAGAACCATCCACAAAACTGTGCTCCCCTAAATGCACACAATAACATAGTGTGAGCAAAACACTGCATTACCATTTGAATAGAGCACGAGTCTCATTACAGTATATTGCCTGGGAGCACAGCTATTTCTTTTGTGCACTCATGGCCTGTTTCCAAAGCAGGGGCCATTGAATCTGGCCCTCTATGACATTATGCACCGGAATGCCATACCTTACTCTGGATCTCCCAGGGCTTTGCAATAGCAGACAAATCACAGGCAGTCATCATCATCGCCCTGCGAAAACATCATCAACACCATGCTGTGACTCGACTTGAAGTCAACAGGATCCATATGATGACCATGAAGCAATTAGGTTAGTTAGCCTACTCCAATAAAACTGATCTCCACAATGAAGCCGCAGTGATTAGTCGTCAGTTTATATGATTGTAATTCATGCTCTAATGCAAGTTCTTCAACTGATCTGCTGTCTTACAATAATCATAAATAAATAATAATTACAATTATTATATTGATGGTGTGATCAGACGTTTTTAATGAAGTCATTTAAAGGCTTCCTTGTAGATCCTTTTACATTACAATATTTTAAAGGTTACTGTTCTGTGGTGAGTTCCTCAGAAGCAACCATTCTTTGTGAATAGCAAACCAGCTAATGAAGGATGTGAGAAAAGAATGAGTGCAACAAGAGTTTTTCACAAAGCTTTGTAAACCAAAACTTAACAAATGAGCGCAAAGAACATCTTTTTTGACTCCTTCCTGAAAAGTGTAATGGCCAGTCGAACTCTTAAACTTTATTATTAAACTCAGAAAATCTTTAAATGTGTTTAAACCAATATAACTTGACTGAGGAATGTTCTCAGCTGTTGTAAAAATATTCATACACACATATATGCCTGCATAAATTAACTAAACTCTATGTTAATAATTAAACTTATGTTAATGCCACCGATTATTAGAAATGCATTGCATTGCATTATTATTAGTATTATGTTTAAGTGCCCGGTCAAATGACATATGTTCATTTTTCTAATTGAAAATAGCTTAATCCTCTGCAGAGAACATACTTTCACATTGTGAAGCATATTTAGTAATTTAATATACAACAAAGTATAAAATAAATAATGTAACATGTGGTAACAAGTGGTGCCAGTAAATATGATTTATATTTTTTTTCTATATGTTACATTGAGACATTTTTTTTTAGATTTTACATTATATTTAAATAAAATTTATGATATTTAAATTTGTTTGAAACAGATTTTATTATTATTCCTTCATTTTTATGCTGATCCCTCCCCCCGAGAATTAGCAGGCCCTGGCTTTTAGGTGCTGAGCTGCCACCAAAACCCACCTAAAAACCATTTGTGTATAACCAGTAGAGCAGTTTACTTGTTCATTTGCATGCAAGTTCGAGTAGTACTTTAGTTAGAGAGATTTTGGGAAGCGCTCATTAATTAACATTCTTAAGAACTAGTTATCAAATTACTTAATTACTTATTCAATGACTTAAATGATCAATAGTGACAGCTGTAATTGTCACCAAATAGGAAATGTCATGTACTGTATCTGCACTAGCATTTGCATAAGTATTTGCACTACAATTGTATTTCTCTTGATGTTGGGCTGAGCAGATTTCACTGGTGTGCATAGCCGGCCAGTACATACATGACTATCTCTTTCCTGGTCGTCTCCAGCATCATGTATTTGGTCCAATCGTTCCAGCTCTCGTAGGTTTTTGATTGATCCACAATCTTCTGAAACATGGTCCTTTTTCTGCAGGTGCACATGATAATTAACTCAACGTCATTCACAGTGAGAAAGTACTGAGAGCTCAGAACTGTTCTTGCAGTATCTATGGAGATATAGTAAAAAAAAAACAAGCCAACATTCTTATACCATAGGCACACTATGCATGCAATATCCTCACTTGAAATACAAGGCCAAGTCTGTTGCTATTATAGCAATGTCCATCAGATGGATCACGATATCATGTTGCCGTCGGTTAAGATTCTGGTAGATGTTCAAAGCCTGGAAAAATGAAATTACAGGAGATGAAAGAACACTGAGAACTGGGAATCGCCAAGAAGACGACCAAAGCAGCTATTTTCAGGGCTAGTTCAGAAATGCCTCTTTCTGGACTGTTTGAAGTTGTTATTTCATTAAGATATTATAAGAAGCTCTGAAAGTTTGAGAAGCATCTAGAATCTCAGGCTCACGTCATCTCTCAGTAGAGTTTTGCCAAACTCCAGATGGTGCCTCTCGAGGATGGACGAGCCATGTAGCTTTGCCAGTGGATTCCCAGACCTAAGAAATTAATTACAGAGATGGGACAATCCAAGACATGCATAATTAATAAACACACCGAAACATATTGACAGAGCTTGATTGATATTTCTAATAATAAAAAACTCGACACATTATATTTACTTTGTTAACTGGACGTCTAACTACACACCCAACTAATGGCCAAATATTAGTTCCCTAGGCCCAATGATTTATTGTTTGACCAGTAAAACTGGCCAATATTTAGATGTCTCTGATTCACCAGTATCAATGAAACAAGGCATTAATAATACACTATATGTCCAAATGTTTGTGGACACCTCTTCTAATGATTGCTACTTTAAGTTACACCCATTGCTGACACAGATGTGCAAATGCACACACACACACAGCCAGGTGTGGGCCAGAGGCATATAAAGCCCCCCAGCACAGAGCTGTGGATCAGTGGAACTCTGTTTTCTGGAACGATGGTGCTCATACAATACTTTTGGAGAGTTGAGGATAAGTTGGGAATTAGCTGGAGTGATGATCATCTAACATCCTGGCCTTACTGACACTCTTGTTGCTGAATGCACTCAAATCCTCACAGCAATGCTCCGAAATCAAGTAGAAAGCCTTGTTCACTGGACAGTAGAGACAGTTACTCCAACAAAAGCAGGAATAACTCTGTTTTAATACCACTGATTCTGAAAAGAATGAACAGAACAATGAAAGAGCAGGTGTCCAAATACATTTGCCCATATAGTGTATTACAAAAATATCATGTCAAGTTTTTCCACAAAGTTGCAGTTTTAGCTCCATAAAATCAATATCAATGCTATTGTTTTTATATCAGTCATGCCCTAGTTATAACATCAACCCGTAGTTTCGCCTGCTGGGAGAACAGCAGGACAGTGGCAGTTTGTGGCAATAATGACTGTGAGCAGATTGTACTTCATCTGGTAGAGGTTGTTGGTCCCGCGGTGGTCGATATCGTGGCAGAGTCCGGCAGTGAGCATGGCCATAGCCTCCAGGTCCGTGTAGTAGCGCTTCAGGTCACCTGTCTGAGAGCATGTTAGAGTCGGTGTTAATGGGCCTCTTGGCGGAACTACGTGAGGAGACCCACCCGCACCCCACGGCTGCCTGTTGTGGAGGAGCATGCTGACTCCAGAGAGCTCATTAGGCTCCGTGACTCCTGGGAGCGGTGCTGAGGATGGCTCATTAAGGCCCGCGCTCATGCCGACTCCACACCTCCGTCCTGCCTGACTTATACGACTCGTTCCCTGTGATTACTGATGAGGGAGCATGGAGCAGTTTCATGCTCGGCTGCCTTATTAGCTTGGCACACTCTCCATTTTAAGGGCTACATATTGGAGGAGGGTCCTATAACAGTACACACTACCTGCACTAGGCACCACTCTGAAATCTTCACAAAACAGATGGGAGGAATTCATCAAAGCTTCCACCGCTGTAGCGACAGGGGTCATTTGTTTGTTTCTAGGCTAAGATGCATGCAGTGAAATCTATTCATAGATGCTTAGCCCCTGGCATGATATGTACACACTGAAATGCAAGGGCCTGTAAGTGGATCCACACCTCAATTCCTTAAACTTGGAGCTACATAACTTGAAAGAGAAAGAAAGAGACTGATGTAATACCTAAACACGGTTTAGGTTTCAGTCCTCAGTAGATACAGAAACTAAAAAACAGAGCATTTGCATACGTCCACCTATCCAGCCTACAGCAGTTCAGCCCCACCCATTCACAATGACTTAATAAATAGTACAGCCTTTAAGGATTTGAAGGGGTTAACCAAACGAACCCAGGGAATGCTGATGACAATAGTGGACAGCAAGTTTGTGTAGTCTCACCATGAGCAATGTGAACATGGTCTGGCCCACATTGAAGCCATGTCTCCAGTTGTGGTAGGTGATTCTTCGGTAGCCCTTACTAAGCGAGTACACGAACCTCACCAGCGCCTGTGGACAAAAAAACACCACTGACCCACTAAATTCTATACATCAATATCTTCCTAAGAATAAAAATATATATGTTCTATGAGTAATTAATTATGTGTTTTTAAACCGCAGAAGTGTTTAATGATGGATCCCACTGTCCTCGTAAATTGAGCAAATCCCAAAGAAGAAAATGTTGCTGAATGGCAGAATCTTTGTGAGGATGGGGTCAGTGGGTTTTAAGCAGACATTACCGTATAAGAACGGTTGGTAAATAAGGCCTGTTGTTATTGGTTACCAATCTGTATGATCATCTATTGGATACAGTAAAAGACAATTTTAGGTTAAAGGCATTTTCTAGATGGGTTCTTCCTCATTTCTCTCTAATTTTGCCATTGATAATTCCCACCAATCATGCTAAGATTCACACAATGCCTCCAGTGCTGATTGGGTGAAGGCCAGCACATGCCTCTGAGCATCTAAGATGAAGTATGAAGAAAGTTAATGACATTTTGACAACTGCTGCTACCAAATGACACTGGACAGCTCAGCCCAGTGGCTATCATCACGCTAAGTGATGGGGAGAGGACTCTTGGAGTCCACTCTTTTGCATCACCAGAAATTGAACCAATGATTCAACTTAATTAATTTAACAATATTTTAAAAACAATCAAGAATCATCAAGAATCTCGAGCTTTGTCCCCTTACAGTGAACGGATCAAGGTACTGCAAACCAGCTTATTCTGAGCCGACTGCATGACTCTGAAACCAAACGAGCAGACAGCTTGTTATCTCCAACTCACCTCACGAGGAATGTGAAACTTGTCCACCACTCCCAGCTCATAGTACATCAAAATGCCACATTTCACCAGGTCCATCTCCGAGTGCTCGAAATCACAGAAATGAAACTCAAAGATCTCACACTTCTCTGAGTCTGGCAGCACCTCAACCTACCAGACAGACAAAACCCAGACAAAACAGCTTCAGGATACACACCTTCCCCACCCACCATAGGCCATAATAAGAGCATCATTGTTTTCACTCTTTTAATTGGCTTTTACCAGAATGTTTTCCAGTTCCTCCTCGTCGCATTCATCTGGTTCTTTTCCATACAACTCGCGTGTATTCTAGCATGAAACACACAGTTCAGCCTGGTTTTAGTGACTTTGGTACTTTTTTAACACCCTATGAAGAGTGATGAAAGCAATGTGGTTCTAGCAGGTCCCCAAACTTAAACACAATACTGATATGCCTGTTAATATTTTGACACTTCCTAAAAGGGGAAAGGTAATATATTTTCATATTCTCATCAAGGTACATTACTGCAGATGCTTAAACCTTTCCAGCACAGGAACCCACCAAGATGTTCTGGATCTCGTCCTTCCTGCACTTGACATGATAGAGGACCATGTCCTGAAAGATGTCCTTTCGATTTTCCAGCTTGTTCATCTTTTCGTAGGTGTCTGGGTTGAGCACTGACCAGCCGAGGAACTGGGTAAGAGACTGAGCCCAAACAGAACAAGAACTGTGGTTAAGGTTCACTTGTGGATCACTAGGATTCAACTAGGTTCACCCCACTGCAGTAGACTACAGTGACGTCCTGCGAGTTATTAGACCCTGGTTTCTTTTGCATGGATATGATAGTCTCTAGATGAAGACTTCATAAATAAATAATGTGGAGCATGTGTATAATAATACCGCTGTGACTCATTGCACGCACCATGTCTGCCAAAACCAAATCCACAAATACCTCCATTAGTGTTTCGTCCATTTCATCGAAAGGCTTCCCATCTTTCCTGTTATAGAACGTCGCCACGCCAACTATCTCCTCTTTTTTGTTCACGATGGGCATGGACAGGACATTTTTTATAGTCCAGCCTGTGACGTCCAGAGGCTCTTTCTAAAAAAAACAAAACAGAATAACAGCAGTTTTAAAAAAAAACAAGCTCAGACACAAACTCATAAAGGTATTAGGCATAAACTGACTGTGTCCCAAATGTGTAATACACACTATAACATATATACTTTATACAAATCTTAATAGTGTGGATTTGGCAGGTTACTACACAATATAGTAATGCATACTACATGCTAATACTATAAGGTGTATACCATATACTAATCTTAATAGGTCTAAGCATGCAATGTGGATATTTGAGTATACTCAACTTTGACACTTTTATTTATATTACACAATACATACTCTACTAGTTAGCATTACTAATTAGTGTGCAATTGGAATGCTCACACTGTAATAAAAACATAACTGCAATTTTACACGATAAAATAATATCTTACTTTCTATTCTAACAGAAGATAATAGTGCATTAATTATTTCAGAAACACTGAAATGTCTTGTGTGTGTAAATTTTACTCTCAAAACTAAATCTTAAAACTAGCTTAAGTATCAAATATTTATTCACATTGTCTAATTGTACAAATATAAATATTAGATATTAGACTAGATTTAAGAGTTGTATGATGCATATATTAGATAATAATATGGATTTTAATGGAGCTATCGTCAATGTAACACAAAAACTGTGAACCCCCCCCTTTTTTGGACAATATTCCAAAATATTTGAACAATAATGTTTATATTGACTTACATAGGTACACAAGATACAAAGTGTTAGCAAGACAGAACAATTTATTAATGCTGAATTCTATTAACATGTACAGCAACAACAGCATTAAGAACAATAATCCGCATCATCATCATCATCAATATTTTTTACACTGCTTTTTAATGTAATGTTATGTCTGTTCCTGTTTGCGGAATGGAAACATTAAAACATGAGCTTACTTGAAACTCAAAATATTCGTCTTCGGCAGCGTTCATTATGTTACAAATCTGAAAGACAGACAGGCAGAGGGTAGAGAGGCAGCAGCAGTGAGATTCACTGGTACAGAGCAGCACTGTTTCATTCATTACTCTGTCCACACAAACCCAATTCTCCAACATTTCCTTCACATCCCGTTTCCCACGGCTGTGCACATGAGAGCTACATGGTCTCATGTTTAATGGTTTTTTGCTCGTCTACCACAGCTGTCAGGAAATACAGAGGGCTCTCACCAGGCCATTTTCAGCCACGTAGGTGGGCAGTCCACTGACCAAAGCCCAGTGGTCAGCAGGAGGATTTCTGGAGAACAGAGTAAAAACACACTGGTTTTGATAAGATTAAAGTGGTAATGATAAGATTAAAATCTGAGATAATCGGATATTTGAATATTTATTTATAACAGGATATTCACACCATGGTTATCATTGTGTTATGATGGCTTCATGATGGCTATTTTAATCAAACCAATGCTTCTTCAAGACAGAAGCAACTTGCTTGACTTTAGAAGGCCAAGTAATTACATGCTGGACTTACGGTATTACTTTAATGTCTTCCTTTCCATGCAATATGTAATCAATCACTTTGTAGAAGATAATTTCCTGAGGGGAGAAGCAATATCATATCTGAAGCAACATGCATGATGTATTAGCTGTAAAGGACATGGCTCTATAAATGATGGTCTGAGAGGCAGTTTAGGTCTTATTCTTTGACACTCACTCTGCCGTCGGGGGTCCTTGGTCCTGAATATGGAGGCACCTCGCCCATCAGAACTGGCCAAAGGTCAAAGAACTCCTAGAAGCATGAGAGGAGATGCTTTCAGTCATGACAGCTGCCATTGATTTGCAGTTGTCCAGGGGGGACACAATCTCTCAATGCTTAATCCTAAGACCTTAGAAGAGCTCTGTGTTGCTTACATCTCGACACGCTTGGATTGTCAATTTTTTTGCAACACATTTCATGTTTAAATGTCATGCCAGCTGAAGTGCGTTTGTAAAGCCATGTGTTTGGCCTATATTCTACTGGTGGAGAAAAAGGTACCAAGAAAGTGTACGTCAGGTCATGCTACAGCACTAGACAAGCATGCATCGCATTGCAGGACAATCACTTTTGTTTTGGTCATATCCAGAAGGCCCACAGAGTAGCGGTCACAGTTGAGGAAGGCTCGCACAGTGTAGAGGGCCTTGTGGAACTGTCGCTCAATGTCCGTCAGCTCTTCAAACACTTTGCTGGCAGACCACAGCAAGACCTGCAAGGCAGATTTAACAGAGACCATCACACTCCTAAAAATAAAGGTGTTAAGAAAGGCTTCTTTTGAGTGAGGGCTTGGAAGAACAGCTTTTGAACCTTTCAACTGATGGGTCTTTAACCACCTCTGTTAATGGGATGTGTAAAGAACCTTTTTATCTAGTTTAAAGAACGTCTACATAACTTATGAGTTCTATACCAATTCCTAGAAACACTCTTAAGAATTAAGATGCCATTTGGGTTCCTTGCACAATGCCTTAGAGGAACCACTTTAAAATCACTTAAAGCCTTTAAGTGGTAACAAAAAACTTCTGAAGAACCTTTAAAATATTGCAGAACTTTTAGATTATGTGTTATGTCTTAAGTTTGTGAGTTTCTTCGTACCCACACATCTCATGTTCAGACACGGCTTTCAGGGAAATGAATATGGATCTTCTAAGGCATTGCTTAAGGAACCCAAACCCAACATAGTGTTGCCACAGAACAACCGCTTTTAAACCGTTCAACCAATGGATCTTTAAGGAACCATATCTGTTAATGGGATGTGAACATTTAATGAAGAACATGTAAATAGTTTAAAGAATCTCTATATCATTAAGAATCTGTATGCTAATTAAAGGTTTTTCCTACAACCATATAGCCAATCAGAAAACCTTTTAGGGTGCCAACAAGTTCAGTTACAGAAGTTAGAGGAACCACTTTGGTTCACTTAAACATTTTAGTAGATGATCCTTTGAAGAACATTTTATATAAACTGGATGTGTGAAGAACCTTTTTAAAATAATACAAAAACCTGAAGTTTATCTTGGGATGAACCCCTAAAATACTATACACTATACAGCTTCTGTAAACCTTTAAAAGCTTTTTCACACCCACACATCTTTTTTCAGAGGTCCCTGTGGAATTGAAAGAGGCTCTTTTCTGCCATTTATGGCACCTTTTTTTGCTTTAAAAAAGAAGGTGCCTTTATTAACATTATACTCATACACTACAACAAAATCTCCTCTTTGCTCAACGCTGGAGGCTGAGCAAACTAACCCACAACCCTGTTATCAATAACACAGTTCTCTAAGCACTGAGACACCACTGCCCAATATTAAGAGTGTAGGCCAAACTCAACATAACGCATTTATGTGCAAAAGAAATGGCACGTCTTGTCTCCATCTCACCTGTCCTTTTCTGGTTTCACAGTTGTGCAAGTAGCTGAGGTGAAACACTCGGAGAATCAAGTTGGCAAAGTTCAGATATTTCTGCAGGATCTAGAAAAAAACAGATGATGCATTACAGACAATTACCGTTACCAATGATGGAAGCATCATGATGAAACTCAGCTGATGAGATGGACACAGAAACGTCCACAGTCATGCTGAGTTTCCAGATCTTTCAGTACTTTACATGTCAGCTTGAAAGAGAGAGAATATAGAATGATTTATCTATCAGAGAGAGAGAGAGAGAGAGAGAGAGAGAGAGAGAGAAGGAGAGAGAGAGAGAAAGAGGGGGCACCTCCTCATCCTGTGCGTTGAAACTCGGACCATCAATCTTGTTCACTGCCATGAGGACAGCCACCACATCCTTGCCGTTCATGACAGGAGTGGCCAGCACATTCTTGGTCTCATACTCGGTCAGTGTGTCCACAAAGTCACTGAAGTTGGGGTTCTGAAGAAAGAACCACACTTTTAAAACCGTCTGAACTAAAAATGATGACTGTACACCTATTAGGCCAAAAAGCTGCAGACAGGAGCAGTAACCACATTCATCCTCAGGGCTGCAGTGGGTTCCAGAGACCACACAGAAACACCGGGCACATGGCACATGGACAGGGCACCTTCAAATAGTTGACTGATGCCATAGAAAAGCCTCTTTGGGGTTCACACAGAAACATACTCACACAGATGGTGAGTAAGGGGAGGAAGACACGCCCAGTATGCAAATAGATGTTGGCATGAGCCAATAGGAAAGGTCTGAGTTTTACTAATTAAGGTTGCACTGCCCAAACATAAAGCACGTAAATTTATCCCAAAGTCCAGCAATGCACTCTCAAGCCCCAAAGCATCAGTGGCCAGTGAATTTAGTGGTGGACGTGGCCGTGCTAGAATGTACCTTGTGAGCAGAAGATTGAAGGCAAACAAATTACGCTGTGTCTACAAGAATTAATGAAGTGTTGCAAACAGCTCATTTATTTGGGTTAAAAAACACTATGCATTCCTGTTAACATGCTAAATGTAATTGATATGTGTCACAGCAGCATATTTGCATTATGTAAAACCAACAGCCACTTACTGAGCATACACTACCTACTGCAACACAGTGCCACCCCTATTTTCATACCACACTCGACCCTGTTATGAGTTCAATTTCATTCTTTTACATTGGTGAGAGCAGCTGTGATGCACTGTGACTGATTGCCGTTTTAAGCTGCTAGTTTTATCCTTCTTCACAAGTTGTCTTTTTTTTCAGTCAGTTAGTATTTTGTCAAAGTAACACTACTTTTACTTGAGTATGAGTTTAGGCTAATCAACCCATATCTGATACACTATCTTCAAACCAAACGTGATATTTTTCTCCAGTGTAATATTTTTCTTCTATTTATATAATTTTATTATAAATTATTCTATTTAGACGGCTAAGTGGCTCAGCGGACTAATGTGCTGCCACTATGGCCCAGGGGTCACAGGTTCAATGTCTAGATGCAAACCGTGACTAATATGTGTCACACCATAACATTTTCCTTGAATTTTCCTCCTTCCATGCCTTCCCATGAATCAGAAGTCCTTACCCTCCTAGTGTCAGAACCATTGCTAGTGCTAGGGGAAGCTACAAACGGGTGGATTAATTGCCACTACCAAATTGGGAGAAAAAGGGAAAAACTCAACAAACGAATTGATCATATAAATAATTTTAGACAAGGAGTCAATTTTTTTTCTCACTTACTGTCTGATATGCATCTGATGTGCATCTAATCTTTGCATCTAACCACAACAAAAGAAATCATATGACCAGACTTTTGGACTACATTTATATACAAGCAATTATTTGGGTTATTTGACCGCTTGCCAATGGTCTGCCTAAACATGTGGATCAGATTATATAAAAAATATTTGGCTGAGCATTACAGCCTGCCGTCTCAATGGACCTTGAATTTATACAGGCTTCTCACAATTTGCAGCTGGTCTTTCCTGACAGGTAATAACAACTCCTGTCAAACACATCTGATGAAAAGTCTCATTCTTGTGGAAATCCAGGGGTAAATACAAGGCCCAATATGTTTGCCTTTACCCAGCGGCCTACAGCTATTCAAAGGCTTGCTTGCATATGATGGGTAGTTACAATTTTCTATGAAAAAAAGAGAAGGCAAATGAGATGGAGTCAAGGTAAGCTGCTGCTATTCCGCTGACTTGAAGAACATGGCTTTAGGCACTGACCTTTAGATTTAATCCAGGCTCGCTCTAATTCAAGTGAGATTAAAGAGCTTTATTCCCTGTGCCCAGTAACACCCATAGCCAGGGGAAGGAAAGAGGAACATGGAGTAATCGCACTGTGGCTTTCAACTGGCACTAAAATGTTGTAAAAGTTTCACCTTTAAAAAAGCAAAACTACAGACTCGCGTGATTTTTCCATCATTACAATCTCAAAGCTGTCTATTTTCTCTCGGATGGAGCAACAGCATCAGGGTTAGAAAGTGGAACAAATCACAAATAGCAGTCCACTATTAGATGACTCAAACAGTCCTCACATCGGAAGCTGTTGAACATCTACCCCATGTTCTTTACTGGCCATCTGTATGGAGGATGCCTTTAAGCAATGAGGGAGTGTCACTGCATTCTGCATTCTGCAGACTTTGTATTTCAGTCACACATTACCATCGACAAAGATAAAGGAAGCCAATTTGTTACAAGTGATTATGTGCTGTGGAGAGGTCGTGTTCTACAGAGGAAACCGTTTTCCAGGCTGAGGAGTTTTTGCTTTTCATGCTGACGGAGAGAGAAAGACAGTCTGTTCCCTTGAAAAATGATTGCTCCCCGCTAATCAAATAGAGAGCAGAATTTCACAGCTTTCACCCCAGACCATTGTCATGCACGTCTGGCTAGGCACTCTTTTCTGCAGCACTGTGATTCAGGTTGAAATTAATCTATTGGTCCTGTGAGCAGTGTTATAACATCCTTTAGAAATTGGGCCCTGTGCTGTCTTTCAGCCACATAATACTCTGTACACTCTGCGAGCAAGCGGATTCAGCTTGAACTCATTCCAAGCTATTATCAGTGAGTGTTACACACATTACTGTCATTTTGATCTAAACTGAGACTGTTGTGCTTGCTGCTTGCGTATTATTGCACGTGTGAGTGTGTGTGTTATAATATCAACAGTGTATTTTGGAGAACCCCATGTATTTCATCTGGTGTTCCTTTGGCCACAGCCAGTCCTCGGCTCAAAATCACAACAGAGGACTTTTTTTGCAGTCCTGCACTGCCCTCTGCTGGTCGGTGGATGTGTTAACACTGATTTTATGCAGTAAGTAGAGCACAGTTCCCAGCAATACACAGCCCCGGATGTTGCCTCCTCATGTCACAGTGTTTCAGCTCTAAATTCAGATCAGTTGCATCAAACTCAGTTTATTTGCTGGCTCTTAAGGCCAGTGTTACATAGGCCAGTGTCACATATACAGCAGTTATTGGTCCAAATCTATAGTGCAACTAAAAAATGTATGCATTAGGGAAATAAACTCTTTGTGGGGAAGCAAAACTTAAAGGGAGAACTCTTTCTTATCTGGAATTACAAGTTAAGGAATTAATAAAAATATAATGCTAGAGATTTTTAGCATTTCTGCTGTTTTTAAGTACTTGTGTCATGGAAAGCAAAATTTCCTCCCCTTTAATTGAACTAATCAGTGTCCAGTCAGTGTGGGGAAGATATGGAAACTGATCTACAAAAAAAATAATAAATAAAAATAACAGCCCATTTTGATTTCACTGTTTTTGTGATGTCACATCCTGCAGGAGGGTAGCCCTGCCCATTCCTGCTTGAGTTATAAGGAGCGTTTCAGCCTGGCCTGTGCTTTGAATGAGGCCTAGTACAAAGCAGCCTATACTATATGTAAGTTTTAAAGACACAAAAGCAGTCTGTTTAATTATTAGAGATTTAAACAGATGATGGAAAATGATCATGTAAAAAATCAGTTATCACACAAATGCCATAAGTGGAACACTTATGCCACAAGGGGAGCACAGCACTGGATCTCTGAGAAGACAGATTAACAGCCTGCAGCTTTCACCAATCCTTCCTCAACCTCCCAAAAAACATTTAGAGTTATCGACCCTAGACTACAACAAGACCTTAGATTTAACCTAGAACCGACCAAACTGAGATCTCTGAGATGACAGTTCTACATATTAAAACAACTGATTAAGTGGTAGGCCTACCTTGGTCACATCAGGTACATTAACCATCCTCTTGACACTGGCCACATGACCAATAATACCTGTGTCCAGTGGATAAACGATTTCACTGTCCGGAGGCACCAGACAGTCCTCCAGAGTGGCATCCTTGGTGACATTAAAGATGCGCGTGGCCAGCTCAGCTGTGCCATTCCTCTGCCGATACATGAAGAGGCTCATGCGGTCCGCACGCATGACGAAGCACAGGTGGCGCATGAGGTTGAACACGGCTTTTTCCATCTGCAAGTTCTCCTGCAGGTCCCTCACCATGTCGAAGACCACCTCGCTCTCCTCCAATGAGGTCAGGTTATGGTGCTTGCTGATGTCCACATTTGTCTTCTTTGAGGTGGACAGCAGGTTTGAGATGACCTGGGCTCTGAAGTGACTGTCGTAGTATTCCTTAGCGAAGGCCGGATTGCTGTCCAAAAACTGCTCGGCCACATCTTTGTTCACTGCAGCCATTTGGCCTTATTTGAGAAAAAGATATTTTTAAAGACTTTCCTCCTGGTACTGCAAGCTCCACACCTGAGTGGACTGTGCTGTCTTCTGCACCTAGGCTGAGGGGAGCAGAGACAGACTGGGGGATTATAGGGATTGTTTTAAAGAGGTGTGTGTGCTCCTAATCCTGCATCCAATTATAACTTGGATTATGAAATTCACACGACGGTGCTTACACCTCAGATACAGCGTCAATAAACAGCAGTTTTCTTTAGACAGAAACGGAAAATCGCAAAGCAAATCCATTTACTTGTGGGATACCCACAAAGCAATTTGCTTTGGCATGTAAGACATATATAAGACATGGCCAACTTGTTACAGAAATGTCCCCAGTCTGTGAATCTGCATTCTTTCCATTCTACTTGTATCTGTATTCTACACTGTATCTGTGTGGACTAGTCATAAAAATGTCTTTGACCTTCACAGGAACATATGACACCACATACCATATTGCCAAGCTTGCTGGATCATCAGAATACCATATATACACACTTGGTAACTCCCTCTATGGCTAGTATCACAGCTTGTAAATGTTATACACAAGAAAAAGTATGTGAACTCGTATGTGGAATTTTAAATAATTTTCTGCATTAATTTGTGAGAAAATGTGATCTGATCCTTATCCAAGTCAAGCGTATTGACAAATATAATGTGCCTAATATAATAACACAAAATAATTCTGATCATTCGTGTCTTCATTGAGAACAATTATAAAAACCTCATAGTGCTAGTGGATAAAGTATGTAAACGTTCAGTTAATGATCTCAAAAAAGCTAATTGGAGTCATGTGTTAGCATACCTGGAGTCTTCTTCAGAAAAAAGAGTTTGGACTAGAGCTACTTTGACTGATAAAAAACATTCAAACTTTTTGAGTTTGCACTGCACAAGAAGGATACGTATATGTGAGCCATGCCTCGCCAAAAAGCTGAGAGCTTTCAGAAGATATATGATCAAAACGTGTTGATTTACATAAATCTGGAAGGGGTTACAAAGTTATTTTAGAGACTATAGAAATTCACCAGTCTACAGTAAGGCAAACAATCTACAAATGGAGACAATTGGCACTGTGGCTACTCTGCCAAGAAGTGGGCATCACGAATGAAGCTGCTGCTTACTAAAAAGAACATTGCTGCACGCCTGATGTTTGAGAAAGAGCACATTGACACTCCACAACAGTACTGGAAAATGTTTTGTGGACAGATGAAACTAAGATTGAACTTTTTGGAAAGAACCCGCAGCGCTACATCTTGCGTAAAAAAAGGCACTGCACATCACCCTGAAAATATCATTCCAACTGTAAAGTATGGTGGAGAGAGCATCATGATTTGGGCCTGGCCAGCTTACAATCATATGGGGAAAGATGAACTTCCAAGTGTATGACAAAATTCTACAGGATGAGAGTGTCAGTACGTCAGCTGAAACTCTGTATATGTTGGGTGATGCAACAGGACAATGACCCACCACACCGGAGCAAGTCCACAACAGAATGACTTATGAAAAACCAAGAGGCCAAGTCAGAGCCCAGATTCTCAACCCTATAGCAATGCTATGAATTGACTTGAAGAGAGCCGTACACACGAGGCACATGGACCATGACAGAGATAAAGCAGTTCTGCCAGGAAGAAAGGGCTACAACTCCTCCTGAACAATGTGCAGGTCCATATTCTAGATTAAGGCATTTTCACTTATTCTTAAAAGGCTAAAGTTTAACTTTGCAATTACCGACTCCCCTTTGCAAATTAGGTTTCTAAGCAAATTGTACAAACTTTAAGCTGTTTGCAATAAATAAATCAAACAAGAAAACAATTTAAATATCTTACCACAACTAATAGAACAAGAGCGTTCACCAAGTTTAACACTAAATGCTGCTTTTAATGACGACCACAGTGTCAGAATTATTCAACCCCTGCATGATAAGCGTCTTTAGTACTAAGTTGAGCACCCTTTTGGCTGCAAATGGGGCAAACACCAGCTTCTGGCAGCATTCCTGAGGAATCTTAGCTATTTTCTTTTAATCTGTCATCTATAAAAAATATTAAGCCATATGGAAAAAGTATATGTACAGCAATTCATTCAAATACACAATACATTTCCTGCATTTTGGCCTAACAATGACAGTGAAAAAATAGCAATGAAATTGAAAATGAAAAACTTTACACACACACACACACACACACATCCACATTTTATATATTATATTATTATTATTTATTATTATATTTATTATTTTTTGTAAACATAAATTCAGAGAGAGATACAGAGTCACATTTGACTTATTTTATCTCGGAAAGGAGACACGCGGTTATTTTGTCCAGTCACGTGACACGGGGTGTTTTGCAGAAGTTTACCACGTGACCCTGGAGCTCCATGGTGGCTTGTTACACTGCTGTTACACTTTTAGAAGTGTCGCGAAAGCGAAGAGCGGCCAGGATGAGGGCTGTTCTGCACTGCCTATGACTGAAATGAGGACACTTCTGAAGGACTGTGGTCAGCGTTAAAAGGTGAGTAGCGGTGAGCTGACTTTATGCCTCTGTAAATTCCGCTGGGGGCTGTTTACGTACACGTAGTCCGAGCGAGTCTCAGGAGGGAAGGCAGGATAGTTACACGTTGCAGAAACTCAGCTGCTCATCAATGCTCCCATTCATCAAAAACATGGTGGCACTTACAAGCCAGCAGATTCTTACAGATGTTCTTACTAGATCTGATGCTTAACCGAAATACGAATAAAGTTGCAGTAACTTTACCAGTGTTTCAGTTGAGAACTGTGTGTTTTGCACTTGGTTAGATCAAGTTTCAGATTTTATTTAAAGCTCTCAGCTACTTGTCATAAGAGAAAATACACAGTGTGCAGTCAATGCAGTGAAAAGCTGAGCTGCAGTCTTCTGAGCTGTGCATACACACAAAGCAGCCAGACACATCTATCTAAGTCTCATTAGACAGCAGACCGTTTGTTGTGAATAAGGGAAATTGTGTTATTATTCCTCATAAATGATGCCTTATTGTCTTTTTTTCTTTGCATGAGTCTATAGATTTGTGTCAACTTAAATGACACTGAAATGCATCAGTCTGCTGGGGTATAAGCACATCTCTAAGCTCAGCATTGGTCACTGATTGAAACTGATTAGGTTTGTATGACTGTCAAACATTAAAGCAAACAGTGTAAGTAGGTTAACTATGGCAGATTGTTTCTATTACCGTGTACCCTAACCCTAACTTTTTTATTATTATATTATTTATTATATTATATTATTATTTATTATATTATATAAATTATAAAAATACATTATAATAAAAATATCAAATCTATAAATCATCTATATATATATATATATATATATAACTAGTTACCACCCACCTAAAATACTTTTCTACACTGAAATTGACTCATTTGTTTAAATGCCCTGTTATTATGCAAACTTTTTTATTAGGCAGTATTAGGCAGTGAAAAGCAGATTTCAGAAAGTGTGGAAAGTTAAGCCAGCCGTGACACAGGCCCATTCGCACAAAGTGCTGCTTGTTGAATCATGGGAGGGTGGGTCTGCATTTGGACTGAATTTCAGCCCCGTCTTAGCTGGCCTACAGTACAGCAGGACTGTGGATTAACCTTGTGTGGTCGTTTTTGTATTCATTTATTTTTTTTACTGACGTAACGAAAGAACTTACATTCAGCTTGCTACATTTCAATACAGCTTGCTACATTTCAATGTCCACCTTGCTGTAATGAAACACTCTACTATCTACAGCAGTGAATTTGACTGCGGTGACACTAAGTATGAGTTTTAGTTTTTAAACTCTGAAATATATGTATATTACCCTTTACTTTAATTGGAGCTATGCTTAGATAAAGTTTGTTTGATGACTCATTGATTGTGGAGCCATGTGACAAATATTGACTGTCTTGGGCCTGCCCTAATGAATCCTTGGACCTTGATAAAATTCTTTTATTTGCATTCAAAGGCCATATCACATCCCCCACATTAAACAGACTAATATGCATGGTTTCCTTTGGCTTTGTATCAGGGTCCCAATTTGTCAAACTGATGGTGAAATTTATGATTCCATTCTATGTAACACATTCCTTGATATCGCCGTTAACAGACATACTTATCTTTCTCTAAGGGAGCGCTTTTGGTCAGTGCATGATGGCTGGTGGTGAGGGCAATGGGACTGCAGCAGAAGCTGGGCCAGAGTGTGACCTTCACATTCCCTTCATTCTGGAGGAACGTGAGAGAGAGGAGGAACCCCTGAAGGAGGCGCTGAGTCGAAAGCTGAAAAAGCAATGTTCTTGCAGCTCAGCTCGAGCCAAAGCCCTGCTCCTCGACTCGATACCCATTCTGAAATGGCTGCCACGATATCAGGTCAAAGACTGGCTTCTAGGTGACTTGATGTCTGGAGTAATTGTCGGCATACTGCTGGTGCCACAATCCATTGCCTACTCCCTGCTGGCAGGTCAGGATCCAATCTATGGTCTCTATACATCCTTCTTCTCCAGCATCATCTACACTCTCCTGGGGACATCCAGGCACATCTCTGTGGGGATCTTCGGAGTGCTGTGTCTGTTGGTGGGCCAGGTTGTGGACAGGGAGTTGGCTGTGGCTGGATATCTCACTGATCAGCGGAGCAACCTGACAAGCCTGGGCAGCCTGGAGAACAGCACTGCTCCCTATTGTGATCGCAGCTGTTATGCCATCATAGTAGGGGCCACTGTCACCTTCACAGCAGGAGTTTACCAGGTAAGTGTCTGCGTAGAGGGTTTGGGAAGGGTTGGAATTTATATACATGATGAAATTTTCTTTTTCTTTTTGATATTTATGGCATATATATTAATACGGTACTGCTTTATGGACTATGTTTTTTGTGGACTTGGCTAGGAACACTGAAAAATAATAGAATTGCGTTTATATGAGAAAAAAGGGAAAACAAACTAATGAAACATCCATTTAGTTTCTCAAGAACAAAAAACAAATGAAAAGAATGACAAGGACATCCCAACACCTAAATGCTACTTGGCTTGGACATGAGGTTCTAAAAACCTCTTAAAAACCTTATTCCCAGAAAAGCGATATAAAATTGGCTTGAATTACTGCTTGGGCATCCAGTATGCACATGCAGTTACACTATATCCAAAGGTTTGTGGACTCCCCTTCTAATTAATGCATTCAGTTACTTTAAGCTGCACCCATTGCGGAAACAGATGTGCAAATGCACATAACCCCCCCCCCCCCCCCCCCCCCCCATACGTGGGGTATAGGGGGTATAAACCTCCAGCATTGATCTGTGGAGCAGTGGAACAGGTTTCTCTGGAATGATGCTCTATTCAATACGTTTGGGATGAGGTAGGGTGGTGATCATCCAACAACTTGACCTCACTACCACTCTTGCCGATTAATGCAATGAAAACCACATCAGTGCTCCAAAATAGTAGTAGTAGTAGAAAGCCTTCCCTGGACAGTAGAGACAGTTACTCCAACAAAAGCAGGATAAACTCTCTGTAAATACCCTTGATTTTGGAAGAAATGCTGAATGAGCAGATGTCCCAATACACCCTCACAACGATTCGGCAATACAGCACTATACATAACTGGGTGGAACCAATGATACAGGGAGCCTTTTCCATCTTTTACTAGTTAAGTAGACATGAGCTTCATCATAACAGGTTTGTCATCAATTAATAGATATCCAGTAAACATGAATGTGCTGGGGTGACTGGACGCACATCAATATTTGAAGGGCTGTATAGACTGGACATGAGGGTATTAAGCACCTTCTTCTGTTTTCCTGTGATTCCAGGTGTTGATGGGTCTCCTTCAGGTTGGCTTTGTCTCGGTTTTTCTCTCTGACTCCCTCCTGAGTGGATTTGCCACTGGTGCTTCTCTTACCATACTCACCTCACAGCTGAAGTATCTGCTGGGCCTGAAGCTGCCCCGTGCCCAGGGATGGGGCTCACTGATCAAAACCTGGATCAGTCTGCTGATGAACCTGGGCCAGACCAACATCTGTGACCTCATCACCAGCCTCCTTTGCCTCCTAGTGCTAGTACCCACCAAAGAGCTCAATAATCGTTTCAAATCCAAGCTCAAAGCTCCCATTCCCTTTGAGCTATTCGTGGTCATCATTGCAACCCTGGCCTCCCACTTTGGCCAGTTTCAGGAGACGTACGGATCAGAGGTGGCTGGGGCCATTCCCACTGGCTTCATGCCTCCTCAGCTGCCAGCTTGGTCTCTCATCCCCAACGTAGCAGTCGATGCCTTCTCCATAGCCATTGTCGGCTTTGCCATCACCGTGTCTTTATCCGAGATGTTTGCTAAGAAGCATGGTTATGTGGTGGACCCCAACCAGGAGATGTATGCCATCGGGTTCTGTAACATTCTACCTTCTTTTTTCCGCTGCTTCACCACAAGTGCTGCCTTGACTAAGACCCTGGTGAAGGAGTCCACTGGCTGCCAGACTCAACTGTCTAGCCTGGTCACTGCCCTAGTGCTGCTGTTGGTGCTTCTTGTCATTGCTCCTCTCTTCTACTCACTTCAGAAGTAAGTGCATATTGTAATATAGTACAATCACTATCATATAAGAGACAGGACATAGAATAGATGTTGCTTTAATATTTGTAACTTTAATTCAGTAATTCATCACATGAATGGAGAGTTTTCATATAGCTTTCCATATAGTTTCCAACTGCATGTTTCAACAAATTTATATTTGCTCCTTTTTGTATACAGTACAAAAACCACTGAAGCACACTTAAAGCCCCTGAATTTTTTTTTTTTCTAATAGATTTAGTTAATCCAGCTCCTCATGGCCCCCAATGTAAATATGAATATCTTCTCAAAGTCTAATAAATGTGGCTGTCTTAAAAGTGGGTTTATGTTAGCATAACATTTTTATATACAGATGTTATTAAAAGCAGTAAAAATGAACAAGCATAAGAATCTGAGCATATATTAACAATGGCCAACTTGTGATTGTTAGATGACTGGGTCAGACCTCCTTTTTTTTCTGGAATGCATTGGTCAGTGCCTACCATTAAAAGTGCTCCAACCAAGGACAACTTGTGGACAGAACTCCACAGGATGTGTTTAGAGGTCTTGTGGAGTCCATGCTCTGTCTGTCTTGCTTTCAGATGCGTCCTGGCTGTCATCATCGTAGTGAACCTGCGTGGAGCACTCCGGAAATTCCGGGATGTTCCCCAGATGTGGCGGGCGAACCGTGTGGATGCTGCTATCTGGTTGGTGACCATGGCCACATCGGCGCTGGTGAACACTGAACTGGGCCTTCTAGTGGGGGTGCTGGTGTCTGCGTTTTGTGTGCTGGGACGCACCCAGCGGGCCCAGGCCTTCAAGCTGGGACAAGCTGGAGACTATGAGATTTTTGAGGACCTGGCTTCATATAAGGGCCTTCACACACATCCTGGGGTGGCTGTGTTCCGTTATGAAGCTCCAATCTACTATGCCAACCAGACCCTGTTTAAGAAGTCTCTGTATCGCAACGTGGGTCTGGACCCAGTGAAGGAGAGAGCCCGGCGCAAGAAGCTGGAGAAGCAGAAGAGGAAGCAGGGAACACTGGAAGACGCGGCCAAGCAAGACCACGAGGTGTCAACGAATATTTTCCTGCAGCAAGGTCCTGCCTTTCATACGCTAGTCATAGACTGTAGTGCAGTTCTGTTTCTGGACACTGCAGGTGTTGGTGCTCTAAAGGAGGTGCATAAGGATTATAGGGAGTTAGGGGTGCGCTTGCTGTTAGCACAATGTAATACCTCAATTATGGATTCTCTGCGGACAGGTGGATACTATGACTCCAAAACAGGTAGCCCAGAGATTATTTTTCACACTATCAGTGATGCAGTGCGTTACTCCCAGAGCTTACTGTCACAGAATGGTGACTGTGAGACTGTCTGCTGATACAAAAAGATGCTTTAAGCTTAGGGGTGGGCGATATGGCATAAATGAAATGTGGCAATACACATCCTCGTAATACACAGTGCATATCACAATAAAATGCCCCAGCCAAGGAATAGTGCCAAAAAAAAAAAAAACACTATAGGACTATACTAACACTATATGGACAGAAGTATTTGGACACTGCCTCATTCATTGATTCAACTGAAACCAAGGGTATATAAAAAATATATATAGTTTATCCTACTTTTGTTGGATAGTCTCTACTATTCTGTGTAGGTTTTTCTATTAGGTTTTCAAGCCTTGTTGCAATCAGCGACAAGAGGGTTAGTGAGGTTAGGTTAGATGTTGGATAATCACCACCCCACCTCATCTCTAATTCCCCAACTCGTATGGAGTATCGAATGGAGCACCAACCATCATTCCAGAGAACCCAGTTTCTCCGCTCCACAGCTAAATGCTGGGCAGCTTTAAAGCCTCTAGCCCATGCCTGCATGTGCATTTGCACATCTGTGTCAGCAATGGGTGCAACATTAAGTAGCTGAATGCATTTATTTGACGGGGGTGTCCACAAACATTTGAACGTATGGTGTACCGTAACGCTAAAAAATAGTGGTGTTAGATGTGACAATTAATGATAATTTAAATGATATTTGATGCACATATTGGCATTTAAAGGAACAGTAGTTTCAGGTCGATTAACTATCTGCATTTTATTGATTTTACTGCTTGTTTTAACCCTCCAATTAAATCTGTATATAAATCCAGGTAGATTTTCTAAACGTTTATGTGTCTATATCCACATTGGCGGATAAAAAATATTGACTACAGCCCCCAATTTCAACACTAGACATTTCAGTCTAGTTTAGACTGTAGTCCAATTTGCCATCCGTCAGCTTAAAGCCATATCATGACTTAATGTGTCACAATAAACAAAACACATTGACATATCGCCCCCCCCATCTAAACTCCATGTTTACTATATTTTGGAGTCTAACTTTTGTGCCTTACTGTGATTTCTGATTGACAATCAATTAAATGCACAATTATTATTTTTAATAGCTTTTTCTTTGACTATTTCTTAGTCTTAAAGTGTGTTAAACAATGGAAGGATGTAATCTGGATTTAAGTGCCTGTCTGTTCTCTATGAAATAGGAGACATCATCAAAGACCCTGAGGTCTGGAGAATGATTGCTGTTAAAGACCAAACAGTTCTCTGTTACAGATCAGTCATGTTTGTGTATTTTACAGCACTTTAAATTTGTTTATTTTTTTTTATTTTTCTTTCTTCAATTTCAAACGTTGTGTCTCTCAGGGCTTGTGCTCATTTTTGCGGGTCAAACAAAAGCAAAAAAAAAAGAAGAACGTTACTGATCTTAAGAGGAGGAGGCTTTTTTTGTGTATGTGGCAAAGATATCTGCGCACAAATCATCCAGATCAAATCTTTCCAAAGAATATAGGATGATCGCTTATTTTTAGCCATATTTAATGATTTAATGATCGAATGTGAATAAGGAACTTATTGTTATTTCTGGTAATTCAGGGCTATCAAGTGACTATTCATTATATGAATATAGGGCATTTCTTTAGAACGACAGTAAAATATCCCCCTGATAATGGGTCCAAAGCATTATTTCTATGTGTGTCTGTGACATTTCCTAAGTACCAACCTTTTATAGGTATTCTGTATGTTCCATTTACATTAGAACAGCTTTTTTTTTTTTTTTTTACCTAGATGCCAAAGCAGAACCACATGGAACCACATGGTCTCTCCCATCTAGGCCTTGGCACAGTAATTGTGTTAAATTCAGGATAAGACCTGCATATGCTATGTAAACAGCAGAAAGGCAGGGGTTTTTGTGAGTTTACTGTGTTAACAAGGGAAAGTAATCGAGAAAGTTTTTGCTGTTTCCTTTCCCCAGGATTTGTTACTAAGGTGGTGGTTAGTTTACAGAATACATGGCTTTCACATGGACTTGTTGGACAGGTCCTAAACTGTAGACAACCATGTGACCGCGGTCAGTGGACTCACGTCTGTCTGTGAGCCCATACTCAAACATAGATTTTTCTTCTATTGGCAGAACCCCACTGTCCTGGCAGCTGTATGAGAAACAGAAGAATGGGTTATGCACTAGGCCTTCAACATCCTATAATGCATAGCTTTTATACAAGTGATTGTTATTATAGCACAGTAGCATATGTATTTCTCTGCATTTATATGAATAATATGAATCTCATTTGATTTGTTATGAAGTATCATAGGCCTGGTTTTAAACTGAGCTTTAAAAAGCTAAGAATTCTACTGAAGTTTCTAAATTCCTGCATGAAATGTAAACAAAGCTGTTGAAGAGTTGTTTGATATAAATTCATATAAACCCTTTCAGTGATAGTAATTAGAACCAGAACTAAAAAACAGTGATGTTCTGGTCGGGTTATTTGCCCCACAGTTTAGATAAGATGAGTTGCTGATTAATACTAAAGTAAAATCCCTTTGTTTTTAATAACAGTTCGGATCGTGACATCTCTATGTATATAGCCATCTTATTTACTAAAATCTACAATCACCAGTAGAACTACACATCCTCTGAGTGTTTATATGTAACGCTGAAATAGTGGCAACTCTGAAGTTGGTTTTGGGGCCATGTGTTTACAACCAGTTGGTGTAATAACTTTGTCTAGATGTCTGGTTCCTATCACCACCACTGTGATAGATTCTGACTTGGCAAGTTTTTCTGAAATGAAGCATTTCACATCAAGGCGCTCAGCATGACTTTATTTACTCTGGAATTGTTTAATTATGCAGACATTTTGAACAATCAGTAGACTTTCCCTTTAATTAAGAGCTATATTCCACATGATCTTTTCTGTGGTTCTTTTTCTAATCAGTTCTGTTCTCTTGTTCATCACTGAGGTTAGTTGGAGATGATTGTTATTCATTAATTCTATGTAATGTTCCATCACTGTACAAGGTTTTGGTGATCGTTCCAGTTTTTTGGACACTTTGAGTATTCATAAAGGGAAAGTTTTATATCTGTAAGCACATTTAGGAATCTTATAGCTTGTACTTAATAAACAGAGCATCTATACGACTTGCAGGTTTCTCTCATTTCTTGCCTTGTCTAGTTCTGGGCTGGAGTTGGACAATCGATACATCTTCTAGTGCATCCGTGCTAAAATGTCCTTGCGGTATGTGTTCGGTAATTTGTTCCACAGCTTGTCACCACTTCCTGTGTGCTGCTGCCACACATAAGCTTTTCCCCCATCTCTTTTTAGCAGAAAAGATAGGAAAATTCAGATAGCGCAGCCGCAGCCTGAATTCCTATTTTGTAGCTGTGTGTCCCCTTGCTGTGGGAAGGCAGACTTATCTCTCTGTGTAGGGCTTTGAATGCCAAACAGCCTGGATCAAACCCCAAGCCCTGCTGGCTGACCACTAATTAAACAACACAGCCTTATCTGCTCCTTAATTCATTTCTGCCTCGGCAGGAGTTCTTCAGTCTTACCACTGAGAGGTGCTGTACTGTGGCGTTATCTTTCTTGGCCTGGGATTGATTGGCTTTTTTCCTGGCTGGTGGAAGGATTTACTTCAACTCCAACAATGGCTGTTTATTGTACCATTAATACTGTTTTTAGGCAGTAGATCACGAGTGGAGAGCTGAGGGACGAGGTAAAAGAGTAAAACCGTTTGACTGATTTATCTGCTGGAACACGCTAAGTACACCTGGCAATCACCCGGTGATCTGAATCAGATGTGTTTGAGCAGGAAAATCACCAAACTGTGCAGAAATCTGGCCCTCCAGGACCAGACTGTTCCATCCCTGCAGTAAATGAATGAACCCACGCTCAAATAAAAGTATTGTTATTTTAGTAAGTAAAATGATGACCTCTCCAAAGCAAACCTGAGTAGAAGTAGGTCTACAAAAGTAGCAGGTAAAATATGGGAAGAGTGTGGAGTCCTCTATATCAATGGTTTTCAAAACAGTCCTCAGGAAACCCCGGGATGTTGAGAGATTTGTTCCAACTCAGGACAAACAGGGATATAGGAAATGATCTGCTGTCTGGGGCTCCTTGAGGTTCCCTATTGTGCATCAGTGAGGGGTTCATAGTACATCCACAGTCTGCCTTTATAGAAGAGTGGGCCTTATTCACCAACTGTTCTTATGAAGAAATGTATTCTTAAAAACCCACTTACCCAGTTTATACAAAGATCAGATATTCACCAATATTTTATTTGGAATTTGTTACATTTACGAATACAGAGGGATCCATGATTATTAAAGCAGTAGATCATTAGAGGGAGTGTGTTGTCCTGAAATAACAGCACTACTGTGATGAATCAGACACAAACCGAAGACGATAACACGCAAACTCAGGTGTTTTATTGCTTTTACGCAGCAATAAAATTAGACATAAATAGACATACCTTTTTATAAGTTGTAAAGCTAGCTAGCATTTCCTTCCGCCAAAGTATAGTCCCTTACCCAGCAGCGTGTTTCTACGCCACGTAACGAACTCCACTCACAGCGCAGCCTGCAGCAGTAGGAGGTCCTTCTCTAGCTCTGACTCCTCACATAGACCAACAAGTTAAAATCCCAAAAAGAGTTTCCCACTCCTTTTTTTCTTGTCGTGGTTTTGTTATGGTGTATTCTTGTGTTAATCCTTTTAGTTTCGTCTTAAGGTCGGTCCTGTTTTATTTGCTACTTTACTTCTTGGCTCTAGATCTATAGCGACGGCGTTCAGCGGAGTGATACGGTGTCTGTGATAAAACCCAGCGCGGTTAGACCGCTTCTTAACCAATCAGCCTGCGTGGCCGGAGCTAACGCTGGAGGTCGTGTGTTATCGTGATCTAACAGCACGGCTGCTGTGGCGTTATTTTACGGCAACACACGGCCTCTAGTGTCCTATTGCTTTTATACAACAGTTCGACAAATTAATAAACTACGAAATGAATAAATCGAGCCGTGCGCGTAGCATCTCCTTCCGCCAAATTATAGTTCACAGAAACGAACTCCCCTCACCCACTTTCTTCAGCTTCTGACAAACCAGTTTCCCATTCCCATTTTTTTGTCCGAGTGTTTTTTGTTAGGGTATATTCTTGTCTTAATTCTTTTAGTTTCAATAATAATAAATAAATCAGGCGTTTGCGTTACTTCTTAGTTTGAAGGCGTTCAGCGGAGTGATACGGTGTTAGTGAAAAGACCGTGCCGTTATGGCGAAACGGGAGTAGTACAGTAGAGCTCAGGTATGAACAGTTATGCGGTTTATTAAAACAAAACACAGCATGCATGACTTTATCTTACGAATTTTTCTCAAGAACAAATATAATAAAAACTGATGATACTGGGGATTCACTCTGAATCTAAAACACAATGCTACTCTTCCAGTGAGAGATGCGAGTAACAGCAAAGCAATGCATACGCTCAACCATTAAAATCTGTGGAATTAATAACTACAGTTTAATGATTATTGCAATAATTACACACGTTTCCTCACAAATACTACGCACGTAGCTTCTACCAGCGCGCAGTCCCTGAACACGCATTACCCTAAACTCAGCGCCAGGGGGCAGTGCTGTCCTATCCAGCGCTCTACTGTGGCCAACAGCCGGTTTCTCAATGATGCAGCGCTTAGAGTAAAAAGTCACATGAGAACCGTTCAAAGGCTCTGCTGCTTTATGATACTGCTGACAGGTCTGCAGACTGGAACCCGTGAAGGCAGAAGAGTCTGTCATCTTGAGGTTTGGCTGCAGTCAGAGCAGGCGCTTTGGCCGGCTTCATATCTGTGCTTCATGATGCCTTTAAACTGTCACACTAGTTTGTCTCCTGTCAAGAAAAATTGTATTTTCCCCTCATCTCTGAGTCTGCCTGGGCCACCGCTGTCTCCAAGGCATTCTGTGTCCCAATGACATTAGCAGGTGTTGAGATAGTTGAAGTAAAGGCATCTCTGTCTCTGTCTGTCCCCCCCCCCCAGCTCTTCCTCGGTCCCTTTCTCTATTTCGCTCTCCCTCTCTGTTCACCATCTCTCTTTCTCTCTCCCTCTCCCTCTTCCTGTCCTTTTGCTCTCAGCAAATCAGTTCAGGCAAAGACTTGACAGGCGAGCACCATGAATTCATTCAGCCTATTTGTCAAAGTATCAGGGCCTCGAATCGCCACATCGGATCTAAATACACTTTAGTCTCACAGCCCACGGTGTTTTCACTACAGCATCGAGCCTGAAAACACTTCCGATTTCATTGCAGACTAGTCTGTAGAACCAGCGGCGATGCAGGGGCTTACTGGGGGGTTAAACCAAGGGCCCAGAGTACCCAGAGGCCTTTGATTGCCCTTTATCCACCCATGTACTCACATACACACACTAGTGATGATCTTACTGTTGATTGGCTGGATTAACTAACAAGGTTTTTAATTGTAATTTAATGAGTTCATCAGTCACAAGGGGCTCAAAGGGGTGCTGCAGTTCTCCCTGGAATAAGTTTAGCCTCTGTATTGCATCCCCAATAATATGGGATTATATATAATTTACATACCAACAATTTAAAAAAACAAAAAGCATGGATTTAAAAAAAATGGATTACAAATGTTTTAATAACCTCAAATATAATTTTTTAAAATAGAAAATTGCTTGTTCATGCCGCACCACCAAAGGGCTTGCTAACCTGCTGCAAATTTATCGATGCCTTGTGTTTTATAAGATGTATATCAACAGTGTTTGGCTAACCTGTTAATCTGTTAATCTGTGAAGGTGTAGTGCCTTAATCATGTGCTTTCTACATGCTTGGCTTTGGGTGGACTGGTAGAGGGCTTCCTAATTCAGTGTTGAGATGAATGGCGTTCAGAGACGTCGTTGGTGCTGTATTTGGAGTTTTGGATGCTGGTGTGTGGTAATGCTAGTCCACATCAGTTGTGAGGGAACTCTGCTGTGTCACATTGTGCTGTACTGGTTTTATGGATTTTAACTTGTCCAATAGGGCTCACGGCCACCTGTACCCCTGCAGTCCATGAGCTGGTTAAAGATGGGGAACATTATATAACTGGGTTTTAAATGTGTATTTTCATATATGTTGATAATCCATAAGATTTAGATTATTAAAAGTCAATAACACAGAATCGAAGAGCCAGAGAACTGACAACTAATAAATGTTACGCACTTTTTGATCATTGATCATTTGAACTGGTTGTTCTTTATATTGTGTCAAAATTTCATGATCAATGGGCCAATAGAAATGCTCTACAATGACTCGGAATACTGACTCTTTACACTGACTTTAATTGGAAGTTAGAATAGTTTTTAACCTTCTGTAAAGTAAAATGTTTGGAGATACAAGTTTTTTGTGACAGTGATGATAAGGAAGTGTTTCACAAAATCCAGTTCAACAGGACTACTTATAACCTCTTTTTTTGTGATATACCATGTAGTTGTATGTGACCCTTTGACAGGTACATTCCCATCGATAGGATTTCCAGTGGCTGGTACATAAAAAATACGCTCCCACCGGTGGGATTTGCATATAGTGTTGGAATGTGAACTGTGTGCCCCAAAACAGCTGAACTAAGTTAGCCCTAATGCAACGTGAGAATAAACCTTTTTATTTAATATCAAAGTATTTAACAAAACCAGGTTCCTAAGAACAAATGTATGAACAATCTTAAAATAAAAGCAGTTCATAAGAATGTTCTTATTCTTAAATGCAATTCGCAAACATTCTCATGCATTCTCAGATATTCTCAAACATTTGGAAGTATTCTCTAACATTCTCAGACATTCTTGAATATCCTCAAACATTCTCAGACATTCTCAAACATTCTCAGACATTTCCAAACATTCTCAGACATTCTCAAACATTCTCAGACATTTCCAAACATTCTCAGACATTCTCAAACATTCTCAGACATTTTAAAACATTCTCAGACATTCTCAAACATTCTCAAACATTCTCAGACATTTCCAAACATTCTCAGACATTTTCAAACATTCTCAGACATTTTCAAACATTCTCAGACATTTTCAAACATTCTCAGACATTCTCAGACATTTTCAAACATTCTTGGATATCCTGAAATGTTCTTGGATATTCTTAAATATCCTCAAACATTCTCAGACATTTTCAAACATTCTCAGACATTTTCAAACATTCTCAGACATTCTCAAACATTCTCAGACATTCTCAAACATTCTTGGATATCCTGAAATGTTCTTGGATATTCTTAAATATCCTCAAACATTCTCAGACATTCTCAAACATTCTCAGACATTCTTAAACATTCTCAGACATTCGCAAACATTCTCAGACATTTTTAAACATTCTCAGACATTCTCAAACATTCTCAGACATTCGCAAACATTCTCAGACATTCGCAAACATTCTCAGACATTCGCAAACATTCTCAGACATTCACAAACATTCTCAGACATTCTTAAACATTCTCAGACATTCTCAAACATTCTCAGACATTCTCAAACATTCTCAGACATTCTCAAACATTCTCAGACATTCGCAAACATTCTCAGACATTCGCAAACATTCTCAGACATTCTCAGACATTCTTGGATATCCTGAAATGTTCTTGGATATTCTCAATCATTCTCAGATAGGGACGGGAGAGGCGAGCAGAGGCTGTGGCAGAAATGATTAAAAGAAATAGGCACATATAATATGTGCAGTTGAGAAAGAGGAAGTCGAGAGTGCAAGCAATCAAATTTGAATATAATTACAGTAATTACAATAATTATACAATTTAATCTTTACTATTTTGTAATTATACAATCTTTGATAATCTTTAATTAATTCTGAGGTATATTCTGAACTCCTACCATCCAAGACAAGTGTGAGGCTATCAAAACATGGAATTATTTTTAGTATTTGTTTTAGCATTTAAGTAACACACACACACTATGTTCAAATGTTTGTGGACACCCCTTCTAATGAATGCATTCAGCTTCTGTAAGTTGCGCCAATTGCTGACACAGATGCGCACACACACAGCTTGTCTAGTCACTGTAGAAAAGTATTGCCAATAGAATAGGACTCTCTGGAGCAGATAAACATAAACCTATTATGTTTTGGAGGGCTGGTGTCCAGAACAGTCCCCGCTCAAACTGACCCTCTAAACATGGCAATTAGCAGATGAGTTGAATCAGGTGTACCTGAGCTGAAAAATCACCCAGCCGTGCTGGACTCCTGGACTCCCAGTGCTATAGGTCAGCAGGCATTTCTGCATAAGTTTAAAGAGCTGAAAGGTGATTGGTGGGTGCTGATGCAGTCTGCTGAAGAGGACATGCTACTTGAGTGAAAACATGCTGAAATGGCCTCAAGCAGGAAATGAAGGAGTAGTGTATGTGAAATTGACATGGGATGTACTTTTAACACTATTGTGGATGTGAGAGGAGATGCATTTATGTTTGTAAAATACAAGTGAAAAACTGCTGAGACAATAAAAGCACCGCTGGTGTCCCTCTGGGTTTCTGAGATCTCTTGTCGACCGCCCTTTTCAGATTACAGGTATTATTTTATAATAGTGTAGATAGCTCCATAAGCGTGGAGCTAATTGCTGACCATCAGTTGTCATCAAAACCTTTAAAACTCCCCACTCTGCCTTCTGAGTGATAACACACATGACAGCAATCTTCTCTCCAGCATAATTCACTCTTATGCTCTTATATAAACTCCCTCATTGCTTCCAATCGATGTGTTCTAAAAAAAAAGAAGTAGAGGTGCGGTGGAAAAAAAAGAAAGGAAAAAGCGGGAAAATGTCCATTTTCCCAGCAGTTTCAGAGCTCAGCATGTGGCTGAGTCTGAAAATAACATCTCGCTATTTGATGAACGCATTCTGGTGCTCGTAGCTTTGTGTTGGTGCTAGGTTTTCTATTCTGGGCGCATTGTAGTGCTGTGGCTTTTGTATCGGGGCCTAGCGTTCTAAAGCAGCGTGCAGCGATAAGGGCAGGTTGTTGGCAACTCCATTTGTCTTCTGCCTCCGAGTTACGCTGCATCTGCATAATCCAAACTGGAGGAGTGCCATTTAAAATCACTGGAGCGCTTTGCGCCGTAACTTCTCCAGTGAGCTGCCTTAGATTTATATTCATGAGAACGATGGAGCCGCGATCCTTTTGTCGGTGTTTCTTTTTTATCGTAAAGTAGCTAGAAGGTGCTTCCTCGCTGCCTTTTTGCTTGTCACCTCTGAAAAATAAGTGTGGCTTTGTGCAGTGAACTGAGATCAAAACAAAGCAACTGCAGGGTGATGAAATGGGAGCGATGTTGCAGCGCATTCATCAATCATTTTTCTGCAACTTCTGCTGCCCTCGTGGCAGAAGTGAATGGAACTTGGTTGAAGTGAATGGAGCCTGAGAAGAAGGTGAGTAAGCATTACGAGGTGTCACAAATGGTGGAGATACAACACAGCCCAATGCAGAAATATGATCATGCGCCTGGTGGTGGAGATGAGGGATATTAGGTACATTCTATTTATGATGCCGTCTAATGCAATTGACTCATACAAGCTCCACCCACAAGTGTGTCCTTCGGGTAGCAACAGTTGCATGGGTGGACAAGCTTTACATAGTGTTGACAAAAACTCCATTCATCCTGATCAGGAATTGTACATCTCATTGCCCACTGCCAATTCCACTCGCTAGATAAGATTGTGTCCCAATTGCTAACTAATTAGTAAGACTAACTATATTCTGAATATGTAGTATGTACTATAGATAGACGTGTCAAAGTTAAGTGTACTCAAATATCCAGGATGCATACTTAGAACTTGTTGTTTTTTGAGTGCGGTTACGATGGACACTATTATCCCACAATAGAATGCGCAATAGAAAGGAAACTCACTACTCACGTCTGGAAAAATGAGAAAAAAGAGTGGCAGGAGAAACTTGAACTGACATATGTTGGCATAGCAAGGTTCATCACTTCATGTTAGGGCAAATAATGGTTATTTCTTTTGTATTTAGTGAACAAACCTGTCAAACCCGCACTATTAAGGTTAGTTTATAGTCTATTCCTATTAGTATTAATGTGTATTATGCAATTGGAATGTAGCCAATGTCTCAATGCTACCGGGTTAGGAGAACGAATGCGAACATGTGCTTCCACTTAGGTACATGAAGTGCCTCTGCATCTCTTCAAATCAATACTAATGCAACACCACTTGGCAGCTCAACATGCTTGCAGGAGAACACTAACTGCCAGGTGTGTAACATCAGCTAATAGATAAGCCCTCATTGGCTAGCATTGTTCTTAATGAAGGGGGAGCACCAACAAATTCACCCAAAAAGAGCCACAGAATAGACATCCACCACTTAAAGCAGAGGCTTGAAAATTTATTATTTTAAAGCAATAACTAAGCTTTACATTACTGTGTGTACCAGCTAACTAGCTATATCTTCAGCCATTAATGGAAGTGCATTACTTTTATTGCTCTCATAATGTGGCCTTTAAACTGTTTGTTTATTAAAACTACCTTTTCAGTCATTAGCATGGAGAGTATGTGTCAATAGTACAATTTTAATTATCATGAGAAAACTGGATAAGCTTTTTAATCCAATAAAAAGTATGCATTTATGTCACGTTCCCACTTTAATCCTCTTTAGTCAGACTGAGTGGCAAATTGTTCTGCAACACGGCTGTGTTTATTAGGGAAAATGTCCAAACCGGGAACATAACAAGTTACACAGTTGGGCAGTTGAACATCGATCCATTCAAATGACTAAAGAACCAATGGTCCATGGACAGCGATGACTGTTTTCAGGCATCATATCAAATTTTCATCTGTATGTCAGCAGTTAGTAACTTGAATTTGACTGAATTTACTAATACAGCTTTGTAAAGCAAGCTTTACAGAGACAATGTTGCCCGGAGTGTGGCCCATAGGCCACAGTTGACCCGACAGGACGTTTAAGTGAACTGCTTAACCCACACCAGCATTTAAGGTCACACTCTTCCCTCCATTCTCATTAGTTCAGTTGTGTAACAGTGTGGATACTAGCTGTCAGTCAAATAGTAATCAAAATAGTTTGGCAGTTCTCTGTGTAGTGCTCCTGCTGCACTGGGAGGCTCATAGCAGCAGGTGCCCGACTCTGACCACTGCCACATCATGCCATTTCTCTCCTCAGTGAGGGCCAGATGATGAACTAGTTTTGCTTGGTCAGTGGAGGGTCATCGCCTCTCTCTCCCTATAGGGCTTGGCCGCCGTCTGTCTCTGCTCCTCAGTGCTCAGCACAAATGCATCTGAAAGCCAAGCTACACTCTCTCTCTCTCTCTCTCTCTCTCTCTCTGTCTCTCACTTAATCACTTTCTCTCTTTTTCTTTGTCGTTATCTCTCTATTTATCCCCGTTCTCCCGCTATGTCTTTCTCTCTCTCGCCCTCTATATTTATGACTCTACCCATTATCTTTCTTACTCTCTCTCTGTCTCTGCCTCTCTGTCTCTCACTGACTCACTCTCTCCCTCACTCTGTCTATCTCCCCCTCTCTCCCTGTCTCTTTCCCTTAATCGTTATCTCTGTATTTGTCTTGCCCCCCCACACCTTTTACACTCATTCTCTCTCCCACTTCTCTCACTGACTCACTCACTTTCTCTCTCTGTCTCTTTTCCTTTGTCTTTATCTCTTTATTTGTCTCTGTCTGCCCTCTCTCTCCCCCCCCTCTCTCTCTCTCTCCCTCTCTCCCTCTGCCTTTCACACTCACTCTAATTCTAACTCTACCCATTATCTCTCTAACTCCCTATCTCTCTCCTGCCCTCTCTATCTGTCTGTCTGTCTCTTTCTCTCCTCACTGTCTGTCTATCTCCCTATCTCTCTCCTGCCCTCTCTATCTGTCTGTCTGTCTGTCTTGTCTGTCTCTCTCTCTCTTTCTCCTCACTGTCTATCTCCTTATCGCTCTCCTGCCCTCTCTCCTGCCCTCTCTCTCTCTCTCTCTCTCTCTCTCTCTCTCCCTCTCTCCCTCTGCCTTTCACACTCACTCTAATTCTAACTCTACCCATTATCTCTCTAACTCCCTATCTCTCTCCTGCCCTCTCTATCTGTCTGTCTGTCTCTTTCTCTCCTCACTGTCTGTCTATCTCCCTATCTCTCTCCTGCCCTCTCTATCTGTCTGTCTGTCTCTTTCTCTCCTCACTGTCTGTCTATCTCCCTATCTCTCTCCTGCCCTCTCTATCTGTCTGTCTGTCTCTTTCTCTCCTCACTGTCTGTCTATCTCCCTATCTCTCTCCTACCCTCTCTATCTGTCTGTCTGTCTGTCTTGTCTGTCTCTCTCTCTCTCTCTCTCTCTCTCTCTCTCTCTCTCTCTCTCTCTCAGTGCCCTGTGCTCCAGGCTCTATATGGTCTCCAGCTGTCCTGCTTTTGGCGTTGACCGGACTGGAACAGCTGCTGAGGGAACAGAGTGATGGAGTGATGATGGAAGAGGAATTTTGAACTTGTTGGAGTGAAGCGAGACACAGGACAAAAGAGAAAGTGTGTTCAAAAGAGAAAGAGAACGTTTCGGACAGCGTTTATCGACTTTATTAAATGAACCCACACATAAAACATGTCAGACGGAGCCGAACAAAGCTGAGTGGATCTGGAAGGAAAGGGCCTGAAGCAGAATTCCTCACACTCACCTTGACCAAGCGAGGGCAAAAACAGCATATTCTGAAGAACGAAGAATTAGGTGTCTTTCCTGTTTTACAACAATGACCCAGTTGTGTCAGGTCTTTTATTGAAAGCAGACCAGAATGAAGAGACTTCTGGAGAGCTTCTTTTCCACTGGCAATGCCTGGGATCACGCCATGATTGCTGACACTTCAGGACGTTACTTTTAAAAAGCACTAACCAAAAGCTGTTTGGGAAACATCATCTACCTGTGCTTCTCTGTGGCAGTTACGGTAGATGATGTTTCTGTGTGGCCTTCCTGAACCCAGCGTGCACTCTTGGTGTACTTCATGTTGCTTTTGTGCATTTTAAAATTCAGAGGAGAGTAAAGGGTTTTATTAGAACGGTGCAGATCCAGCTGCTCGGTACATCACATATCTTCCTGGAAAAATCATCCATGCTGATCCACTAACGCCATGCTTTGGGCAGCCACTTGGCCAGTGACTAAGGAGGTCTCAATGTTTTAGCCATTATCAGCTGTGCAAAGATATTATTGAGCTTCAGGCCTGGCGGGACTTATTGGACAGTTTATTTTCACCAGGTTACGAAGCATTTACTGGCACTAGTGGGACTATTTTACAGGGTTTGACTGCTGAGGGACTACTTCAAGACGATATTTATGTAAAACATCTGAACATGTTGTGCATGTCAGTGGCATTTATTAGGTGACTTGTTTTTGAAGTCTAAAAATTGAAGCCATGTGCTCCTGCAGGTCTACTGTGCTATAGCCCCCTGTCTTTATTATACAGCGGCGTTTATTTGTTAATAAAAAAAAAACAACAACAACTAGAATTAGAATAAATACAAATAAACAATACATTGTGGTCTGAAGTGTGAAAGTGAGCTTAACCATTTTCCATAAAACTCTCTGTAATCGTCCGACACATCATTGTCCTCAATAAATAAATGATCAAGTGTAATATTTTGTCTCAATTGTTGAATTCTTTTTGTTTTTACTTTTAGGTCAAATTTATACAACAATTCCAAAGGAAACTCACAAACTTTCAAACACCACTGTAGTTATCTAATCAATAAATCTGGTTGGGGGGGTGGACAAGACTACTGTTACCATAGCAATAGTTACCATAGTTCCCACAATACCATGCATATCCAACAATTTACAGCTTAAGTTTTCCCACTGGCACACGCGCTTGAAATTACCGTATTTACCCTAATAGCATGCACTATGTATTCTATGGGCAGCACTCCTAGTGTCTGGAGTTCATAAACAAGTCGGGAACCAAATATGAAACATGGAGTTCTTCTAATTCTGTTCTTATAGCCAACATGTTAATAACTGATAGTGAGAATGTATTGCTACATTAATTGATTTGTGTTTATCTATAACTGTTCTAATGGTATTTATTGTTTATACAGGTAAAACTGACTGACTGATGACATAAAGAGTTTTTGGTATGTGTTAATGTGTTAATGATTCTGCACACTAAACAAAATGGTGAGCTTTGTTTTTGATTTTTGTTTCTTTAAACCAAATACTGCGTTTAGCGTATTGGGTAATTTTTTGGGGGGTAGTTTAGTATGGCTGGCAGACTAGCATCGCTCCAGATGTGTGTGTGCTCTGTTTTAATGTGTAGCCTCACCCAGTAAGTAATCCATGTTCTGACAGATTTAATTAGAGCCCATATAACTTCAGTATAGCCTTTGTATCTCTTAATGGTTGGTAAGCTATAGTGAGACTGATGTGATCAAATCTAGCTTCTAAAATCTCATTTACTGGCTAGTTTCCTTACCTTCCTTAGTTTTTTGTTTCTCAAGCACTCTAAGCAGTATATATATATATATATATATATATATATATATATATATATATATACATATGCATACATACATGTGTACTATTTAAAAAGTGTTTCATTTTTTTTCTTAAAAGAGCCAACTAAAATCAACACAATCTTCCATCATAGAGAAAAGCAATTAACCAGGTGAAAAAACACTCAAACGTCTGTTGAGTTGGCATTTAATGCACAAGCTTAATTTGTTGTTTTCTAAAATCAAGACAGAGTCAAAAGTACACATACAGCACAACGAATATTTGGTTAAATGTCCCTTAGCATGTTCCACCATGACCAGATGCTTTTGGTATCAGCAACTTTCTGGCTGAATTCTGGTTGGATATTTGACCACTCTCCTTGGCAAAAATAGTTAAATTAGATTAGTTGGTTTCCCGGAACAGACACAACTTTCAAGCACAGCGCACATATTTGAGGTCAGTACTTCTGGAAGGCCATTTCAAAAGCTTCAGGTTAGCCTGCTTTATCCATTCCACAACTACCTTTGAAGTGTGTTTGAGGTCATTGGCCTGGTCTAAGACAGAACACCCGATTGTGTCCAAGTTTCAGCCATCTAGTTGAGGGTCTGAAGTCATGCTGAAGAATTCTGAGGTAGTTCTCCAGGACATGTTGCTACAACCATCATGCTTAACAGTTGGTATAGTGTTCTTGTGGTTGAATACATCACCTTTACTACTCCAAACATCTAAGACTTTATTCCAAATAACTTTTCTTCTTTGTCCATGTCAGCTGAAAACTTCTTTCTTAGAGGCAGCCTCTCAGTCCATGTTTATGTAAAACTCATTTGACTGTAGACAGCGACACTGGTGTTCCAGCAGCTGCCAGTTTATGGCAGGCCTGTGTCTTGGTGGTTCATGAGTAATTCCTGACCATCCGAACCAATTGTCTCTCAGCCGAGGGGGACAGTTTGGGTCTTATTTTAGATTTTGGCAAAGTGTCTACACCACCCAATAACTTGTTTGAACTGATGATTTTGGAATCTGCAGCTGTTTAGAAGTGGCTACCAAAGACATTCCTCACTTCTGTAACTCAGCAGTCATCCTTCTCAGATCTTCACTGAGCTCATTGGACTCATTCTGCACGAGAAAAAGAACTGTTAGCCAAAACTCAATACTGCCATGACATTAATGTCCATGGTGAGTGTGTGTACACTACTGAACACAACTGTATATACAGAACTATTGTCTTTGCTAAGGAACCCTCAAATTACATGTTTTCCAAGGGATTGGAGATAAATAAATTTATAAATAAGGGGATTATAAATAAATAAATAAATAATATATGAATAATAAATGTCCACAAATGTTTTGTTAATATAAATTATTAGTGCATTTGTGTTATAATTTTTAATTTTATTTATAGAAAACATTATTTACATAATCCTATGCAAAATACTACAGGGAAGTTAGAAAGGAAAATATGAATTCATATATAGGATTTTTAATAAATAACCATAAATAACCAAATTTATAACCAAAATATGGCCCTCAAACACACTTTTTTCAGACTTTCACGCTGACTCATAACTTTTTCAGACATTACTCGGAGGAGCTGTATGTGTGCACACAAATGTCCAGATCAATTGCACAGGACATTTCTCAGACTTTACCCTGCCTGCCTCCTAGGACAAAGTCTGGGTAATGTTCAGGAGAAGTCACAGTGGACGTGTTGATGACATCATTATGGATGATCTTCGATGGGCCGTGCCTCCTGCACATGCTTCCAAAGAATAGGCTGCAGCTAAAAGGTAAAGGATAAAGGTGCACGTATTCGTCACTGTACAGTGTGGACTGTACAGCGAAATGTGTCCTCCGCATTTAACCCATCTGGTAGTGAACACACACTCACACACACACACACGTGTTAGGGGCAGTGAGTACACACACACACCCAGAGCGGTGGGCAGCCAACTCCAGCGCCCGGGGAGCAGAGAGGGTAAAGGGCCTTGCTCAAGGGCCCAACAGTGGCAGCTTGCCGAGCCCGGGAATCGAACCCACAACCCTGTTATCGATATCCCGGCGCTCTAACCGCTGAGCCACCACTGCCCCACAGCTGAGATAGGGTGGGTCCATGGTAGTAGTAGCCTATTGGTCACACAAATTGCACAGTCTGCGTGATGCAATTGCCTTTTCATTTCTTTATAATTATAAAAAATGAAGGGCCCTTGTCCTTGTACACTACAGTGTGAAGGGGTAAATCCGGATTACGTCCAGATAACCGGGCCTGATTCTCTG
This sequence comes from Salminus brasiliensis, assembly GCF_030463535.1. Taxonomy (NCBI): domain Eukaryota; kingdom Metazoa; phylum Chordata; class Actinopteri; order Characiformes; family Bryconidae; genus Salminus; species Salminus brasiliensis. The sequence continues at coordinate 9,907,781 of NC_132896.1, forward strand.
GACATTTCCCTAGAGTTCATAAATGAAAATGGATTATGCATTTTACTGCACTGAATTTCCACCCTGTCTGTGTTTTGTCCCCTACTGTACTGTCCTCATTTGGTCCTATGGTTGCACATGTCTTTTCAGAGTACCTCAGTCAATTCCCAACAGCCTGGCTGATGCATCAATAAAGGACTGAGTTGAATTCAAATCCAGGTGTCTGTGTGTGTATGTGTGGGGGGAGGGGTGGTTGTACATTTTGCACATCACATCCACACCATCTTCATTTCATGTTGTTTACCGCTTGTCCGGGTAATTCCTGTTTTCATTTCAGGACACTCTCGCCGCCCTCATTTCTGAAAGCTTTGTAGGCGTCAATTTTAGGTCTGAAAAGGTCAGTCAGGCATTTGTGTGAGGGATGAATGAACGCGGTTTTAGAGAGCTAATCAGACGGACAGGAAAATCAGCAGGTGTGGTATATTTAGCGCCTGACTCACACATATTAGTCCTCCTTGCGCAGTCAAAGTCAAAGCCACACATCGTTTCAAATATTGGGTGAGTCATGCAGGTGTTCTATAGGCAGTGCACACAGTGATGTACAGCAGCCCTCTTTAGTGTGTGTGTGTGTGTGTGTGTGTGTGTGTGCGTGCAGCACCTCACCACTTCATTAATGTCACATCCTGCGGAATGAGTCAGACAACAGGTGGTCCGGGGCTGCTGGAGTGGGGGGGGAGGGGGCAGTGGGGTTGGGGAGAGGGAGCTTCTAAAGGAGCCCTAAAAGCAGAGCGACACAGACCTCTGGCTTTGATCCGCAAATAACCATGAAAAAATTGTGCCCTAAACCCCACTGTCCACCTCATGGCTCTAAAAGCGAGGTGAAAATAACAGGATGACAAATTTCACTTTCTGTTCCCCCCAATAAGACCGTGTCTTGATCCGTGATCTGTCAAAAGTGCCCTCGCTACAGCCTTCTTGATTTGTTGTGAAGAAGCATCTGTGTGTGTGTGTGTGTGTGTGTGTGTGTGTGTGTGTATGTGTGTGTGTGTGTGTGTGTGTGTGTTATGTGCACAACACAGCACAACTTCCTTATCGACTTTTGTTGCTTGGAGGTCTCACCATTAAAACAGAATTCCATCCAACTTTGTCAAATGTCTGCCTAATCCTTAAACTCAGAGTGGTTTGCTGGGAAATGCTCTGCTCTAGAGAAACTTGGGGGATTAGAACCAGACGTCATGGGCAATTCTAGACTCTTTCCTTCTCAGCCACTCCTGGAAATGACATCTTTCCCAAAGATGTAATTTCCAAAGATTTCTTTTTTCTGACCTGAAGCTTTCCATAACCCTTCTTAGTCTGAACAACAGGAGAGTTCATCTCACAAAAAACCTTGCTAGCTAATATTGCAGACAAGTATCCTCTAAACTTTGAGAGTTGGTCTGGTGATTTCCAATTGTTACTCAGTCATGCAGTTAAACTTGGACGTGTTTTGGCTCATGTTGGCCCAGAAAGTTCACTATCGTGTAAAACACAGGGCACAAAACATGTCAATTTTTCAATTGAGAACAATTCAGAGACAACACACCCACACACGCTCACAAAAATCATGCGACAGCTTAAGCTCTTATCTCTGCCACACACCTGACTTAGGTGGACAAGGTGGATCGTTAGGTGGACAACACACAGCGGCCAAACATTTCAAACCAGTGGTTCTCAAACCAGTTGTCACGGACCTGCCGAAGGCCCACATTGTTCCTCTAGCGCTATGTGTTGCAAGTTGGGGAACAGCAGAAGTGTGGGACATCTGTGGGTCCCTGAGGACCTGTTTGAGAACTCCAGCTCAGACCATATTCTCAGCTTAATAGTGTTCTTCGCTCTTTCAGAAGTTTGTAAAGTACAATTAACCAAGAAGAAACACGGGCATTATTGGACATGCGACTTGAAGTTTACACTGGGAAAGATCTATAACTGGTCTGTAACATCTATAATGTCTTAGGTTGTGAAAATTGCCTGTAATGTCACCTTAACCACTCAAACTAGTCAGTGAGTAGAGAGTAAAGGCCGTAGAATTCCCATGCTAACCCTTACTGGCTTAGATCAGGGAAAAGTGACTGCCGACGACTATGTAAACACTACAAATAGTGTCCAAAGAAAAGGTTGTTTTAATATTTACCACTTTTATCATCACCACTTCATATAAATCTTATAAGACTTGTCCTGTAGGTTCACTGGTGGTTTTGGATAGCAAATAAAATGGCTATAAATGGTGTCATTCTTCTTCTCAACAGCTGAGTTATGAAGGAAAGAACTAGTGGAATTCTCCTTTAATGCTGTATTTTAGTACACGTCAAAACAACAGCAAAGGAATTAGCGTTCTAATAGAGACATTATTAATATCAAGCTCAAAAGCTCAGTTTTCAGCGGAACCGTAACCTTTAGCTGGAATCTGAAATGTCACACCATCTGCTTCCCTGTTCAGTGCTTCTGGAGCCTGATCTTCTTAGGTGTTTTAATGTACCTCCAATTTTAAAATAATGACCTAGTCTGGGCTATTAAATACACGCGACAATGTCTTTTCCGTTCCTGACACGAAGTCTGGCGCCGCTGTCGGATCATAATGAAGTCCCTTCTGGAGTATTCTCCATTACCGTTACTGCAGGTACCTTCCTGTCAGACAGACAAGAACGTTCTTCTACACAAGAAGAAGAAAATTATTCCAAGAGCTCTTACTAAAGCTAACTATTATCTGACCTCAAGCAGGAGAATCTGAGTAGATTATTGAGAGTGGTCTCCAGAGTAAATTCTGCATTCCTGCCCTTAGTAAAGGGCTCAGTTTATATCTGGTTAGGATGCTACTTATGGTATAACCATTAATGGAACGTCCTCTGATATTTTTATGACAGTGTGAAGTGATCTCCACTTCTAGGAATATCCAGGGCCACTTTCGGGAACATCTCTCCACTATATAGCCTCACAGTAACGCTCCACTTCGCATTTGATTTAAACTTTAACTATGGCCGAATGAGTCAGGCTGTGTAGAAGCTGTAAATGTGACCTTTGCACAAACCTCTTAAGGAAATTACACATGTATTGCACTCTATGGGTGAACTCACACTAGGCCCGGCTGCCTTTTACTGTGCCTGAGCACGATTGTCCCATCTCCCCATTCCCCCTGCAGGCCTGCACTCACATTTTGCTCAACGCTCCAGGCCAAGCACGGTTATATCATCGCAATGCAGCTTTTTATGTTAAAGAAAAGCACTGCTTCCCGATCTGCCTCACCTGCCCAATTTGGACTACGCATGCACAGAACTTCACACAAAATGATAGTGGCCAATCCAAAGAAATCAGGAAGGGTTTACTACAAAAATTAGTGAAATTGCTGTATACTGACACACATGGTGCAAATTGGGCTTATTTGGAGTGCTTTTGAGCATGCTTATCCATGGCTCGCTTACATGTCGTTCTGTTGTGCTGCATGTATAAGAAGATTTTTATTGTCAGCATCACTGACATATTGTATAAGTTCTGTGATCAAGTACAACTTTAGGGCATTTTCACGTTAGCCTTTTTTTCCTGACCCAGGAGCACTTACTTTGAGAGTTCGGTACGTTTGGTAAGTGCGAAAGCTGTTATCAAGCTCATAAGTGGCCCAGAGCAACGATCTCTGGTCGTCCTGAAATCAATTCAGTACTTTTTAAGTGCACTCTGGTGCGGTCTGCTGCAGGTGGGGAAGCTCTACGCTCCCATTGCTGAGTGTGGGGTTGTGTGATTGGTTCATTTTGTCACATGACTGTTTCAACTTATCGCCTGCATGGCAAAAAAATCTAAGAGAATGACTCCTTGTTAGCAGGTGTTAACAGCAGGACTGCGGAAAAGCGCAGTTCTTCCCTGTTTGAATTTTTGAATCCAAGGAAAATCAGCAAAAGCAATAAATGGGTGAATTTAGGTCCTGGAATTTTCCAGAAATGTGCATGTCAAAGTGACATTTGAAACTGTGTGATCGATCCACTGCCATATTCTGTGTGAAAGCAAACCAGCGATAATGAGCTCCCAGCCCACATACCCCTCTCCCCCCCAACAAGTGTGAAAACGCCCTTAGTGTACCTAAAAAAGTGCATCTGTAGTTGACTGAGCAGCTTTATTATTACTGTGTGCTGTGACCCAAAAGTGCACCCTGTTCCCCCCTCTGCCCTCTTCCTCATGATCCTATCTTATTATGCAGGTCAGCAGACCAGGCACCAAGAAAAACCGAAAAAATTTTCACATTCTGACTTCTCATTTTTATTTCTTCATCTTCATCTTCATTCTGTATGATGTTTTTTTTTCTGTTTTCTTGTGTGAAAAAAGGCTCTTAAGTTTAAGGTGAGTCAACTTGTGAGTCTACAAAACTAATGTAATTCAAACGAAACATTTTTTTTTATTTCTGCTTCTCTTCTGATTGAATTCCTTGCTGGTTTGAGTTTAGCCAATCATGTTGCTCACTGCAAGAAGCAACAAAATCGATGGCTTTGGATGGGAATGAAATGCGGTCTCTTGTTGATAGCAGTGTAGTAGACAGTGCGTGACTGAGAAACTTTGTCTCCTTATCAAAGCAAGCAAGTCATTTTTGCATTTAAAAAAGTAATTTGTGTGACTTTTACAGCACACACGTTTGTCTGAATGTAAACTCAATTTTTGTGAAGATAAAACTTACCCAGACGAAACTTATCATAAAAGGTTTGAGTGTCTAGAATGTAAATACAGCGTGAGGAACACTGGAGACGAGGCCTACAGTAGTAAGTATTCAAAAGAAAGAGTGTAGATGTGGCGGTGAGCTCCACTCTTTTATGTATCGCATGACATGGCTGCAACATCTGGCCAGAAAGTACTGATAGCAGAGCATACATCTGGGGGTAGTTGCAGCTAAAGAAATGATGAGTTCTTTGGACTGATGCTATTGATGAACCACTTTTGGTTCCCTAAAGAACCAAAGTAGCTTTGGTCAATGTGAAGCCCATTTACATTAGGCAGCAGTAGGGCTGCACAATATGCACATACAATAGTGATGATCATTAAAGAAAGAAGAGACATCTGACTTTTATGTTAAACATAAAAAATTACATTTCATTACAAAGTCCCACTCATTGTGCACAATGAATGAATGGTCACTTACATCACGACTGCTAGCAAATTTTTTGTCAGTTGTAAGGCAATAAGAAAAATAGTTAGCATTCCCTGAACAGCTGTTTTCGAGAGGCCACAAAACACAACACACCACTAATAATTATGCTGCCCTAGTCAATAGATTTTCTGTTATTTTTCCACATGCAAGGATAGATGATAAGCAAATGTGTGCTACAGATACAGCAGACAGAAGAAAGGCTGCGGAAATCCTACAGCATACCTTTACAGGACCAAGAAAAACCAAATAAGTTTTCCTGTGATATGAGCCATTTGAAAGTATACTGTTGCAAAAACAGTGGTTTAAGGGCACTACAAAATACGTGAGTACTGAGTGTCCGAACCATAAAGTGGGATTAGAATGGGATTTTGAGGGCATTGCAATCTCCAACAATGTGTTTATAATTTTTAGTGAACAACACAGCTCACTACATGAGCAGAATGTATACCAAAATGCTTTGCAAGACTCAAAAATGCTTTGTTACTAAGCAACAGCCAGTAGAATGAAAAGGATCCGATGACATTTGCTCTCCTTTGAAATAATTAATTAATCTGAATATAGGATAGTATAATAATAGAAACAATAATTTGTTTGAATATAATGATAGTCCACATGAACTAAATGCAGAATAATAACTTTCTACTTATTTAATCTGTATTTCTGTATACTAAGAAAGTGCTAATTTGGTACTGGTGATAAACTTCATAAAAAATATATGTATACTTAATAAATGTGCTTTTTTTCATGATAAAACTATACTTTTACAAAAGTGTGTGTTTTCCTTTAGTGACTTTAAGTCAACATATTTTTTTCAAGTTGGTCTGACAGCAATAATGTACAGTATTACGAATTACAATACTTCTAAATAAGTATTTGACTTACGCTACACTAAGCATATTAGAAATACATGACATACTACACTAAGCATATGTTAGAGTGTACTTGTAAAGTATATGTACATGTAAAGTATATAATTCAATATACTGTTTAGTCGGGAAGCTCAGTCAAATATACTGAAATTGTATTAGACAAGTGGTGAAAATAACAAATGACCTGTATACTCTGTATATATTCAGTGTAACATACAATATTTGTAGTTAATATATAGTCATAGTGAGCCACTGGATGCTGTGATTTACAGATTTTTTCCAATGTATCATCATCTGTGCATTCCAGTGCCTTCCAACAGCCAGTTATATCAAAATCAGGAGATACTCAACTTTTAAAGAGGTCTGCTTATGATACTTTGATGGATTTATTTACCAAAAATAGTGCTGCTGTCACAAGGCAGGTTGGGTCCATGAATTCATGCTTGTAGCACCACATTCTGACCCTACCATCTGCGTTCCTCAGCAGAAACCGAGATCATTAGATCTCATTTTCTTCAATTGTCCAGTTCTGGTGAGCCTGTGCCCACTGCAGCCTCAGCTTTCTGTTCTTGGCTGACAAACTTGGAACTACACATGGTCTTCTGCTGTTGTAGCACATCCTCCTCAAGGTTCGTTACCATGTGCAGTACTTCTTTATTGTTACCGTTCTAGGTAAGTTCTATAACAGCAGGCTTGTGTTGCAACGCAAAATGATGGTCAAAGATTATTCCATGGACAAGACAATGCTTTTTTAACAATAATTCAGAATTCAGTTTTTTTGTTTGGAGCTTTATACACGGCTCGGTTTTAAAAATAGCTTTTGTTTTGTTTTAACACAGAAGTTATAAGGAGTTTTTCAGCTTGGACTGCTTTTTGAAAGAAGCCCAATATAGGGTAGCCAATCAGAGCAGCGTTCATTTGCATGTCATCACTGTCCAAATGTTCATAATTGTAATTCATTGGAGAAGGTAAGAATGTTTCTCATGTTAAATATTAGTTAACCCCTTAAGCAGCCTAGGGCCTGTCAGCGAGCTGAAAGTGTTATTACAAACTCCTATTATCAGAGAATAGCCCCAGTTTCTACTGAAGTCCCTGTAGTTACTGAGAAATACGCCTTAGTGTGTAACAAGCCTTGAAGTGTTAAGGGCTTAGTGGTAAGTTAATGTTTAGTGATTTTATTACAGGTTATTTTGGAGTGTTTTTATTAGCCCATTCATCAGAAAATGCTCACATAATGTAAAGAGCAGCTGCTGTGTTTAAGGGCTGTCGAAAAATAATACTAAATGCAGATGAATGAGCGTTGTTTTTCTCAGTGATACAGGGGAGTTGGAAAAAGGTCATGTAAAAAATAAATTCTGACTATTTTTGGTACACAAATGTCATTAGTGCACCTCAGGGAAAAGAATAACAAATCATGCATTGGAAGGGTTGTTTTTAGGAAGCCATAAGTAGTTCTTGAATGTTCCGAAGTGCCCCTTTGTTGCTTTTAATATTGAGTAGACCTTCAAGATAAGTTTGAAATGAATAATTTGGTACACTATTTCTGGCCTAGAAGCTACTTGCTCTGCGCCCTGTCCCAGGCTAGAACACCAGAGCAGGGCTGCGTCCCTGTTTTTATCACACAATGTGATAGCTGTTCTAAAAATAAGATGATAGACTTTGTGTACTACCATTCGATCAGAGGGAGCCTCCTGAAATTGATGTACTGCTCAGTAAATTTCACGCAAAGCAAAAACAAATTGAAGCTCATTATGAAATGACAAGCCAAAAATGAACCGATAACCATCAGGTCCAAGATGTTTTTCTTCTTCAGTTTAGTGAAATATTTTTTTGTCCTAATATTTTAGTCCTGTGCTTAAAGATGAATCTGCTACCAGAGAAACTCTCTTTTTTGGAAAGTTTGAAGGACATTTGGGCTGAGGGAAGTCAATGGCGTCTGCTAAGGTTCCGACCGACCGTCTGTTGCTGAAAGAATGCAAAAAATGTGTGACTGCCGTTTAGTGCTGATCATCTTGTGGGTTTCGCTAGCAGGCTGTTGGAGCTTTTGCCAGTCCTTTTGCGGGCCTTAACCTTCAGCGCTTTGTGTGAATTGGCTGGTGCTGGCCATTATGTGTCTAGTTAAAGCTCAAATGAAAAGTCAGCAGAGTGCTAATTAACGGCCTTCTCCAACCAAACTCATTACGGCAGCTCAGCAGAGGCTTTGGGGTGAAGTGACTCTCCATTACAGCTAACACGTCTTCTCTCCTCCTACTCTTCTCCTCCTCTCATTGGGGAGCAAGTAAACCAACTGTTCTGTGACTCCAAACATCATGACTGCACCACGCGCCCTCAAGACCCTTATATGGTCAAGCGTAGCATGGCCTTCACGCCTGACCGTCAGTCCAATCCCTAGAATGAATCAGAAATGACAGTGTTCCAATGGGAATGGCATGTTTGGCAGCATCGTATTCCTTGGGTGCAATTAAATTAAAGTTTATAGTGGTATGAGTGTTGGAAAAATTTGCGAAACTATGCATGTGTAATTCTCCCACTGCACCATGGTGTCTTACTTTCATGTTGCATGTTTCTTGTGAAAATAATTTCTGTGAAATTAAAAGATGGTGAACAACAGATGTCCTTTGCCATGGTTGTGTGTATACTTTGTGATGAATGCTTTTTTATTTAGTTTGAATACTCAGATTTAATGTTTATCTCGCAACACATTAACATTAACACTGGTTCTGTCTTAAAACCTTTCTGAATTATCATCTGTGCAATCCAGTGCCTTCCAACAGCCAGTTATATCAGTTAAAAATAAGAAGTTCATAATTCTATTAATTTTTGCTGAGGTCTGCTTATGACATTGGGTGGGTTTATGATATTGGGTGACATTGGGTGGATATACCAAAAATAGCATGGACCAGGACTCATTTTTCAGTCTTCAGCTGTCCAGTTTTGGTGAGCCTGTGCCCACTGCAGCCTCAGCTTTCTGTTCCTGGCTGATAAACTTGGAACTACACATGGTCTTCTGTTGTTGTAGGCCATCCTCCTTAAAATTCATTTCCATCTGCATTATTTATTGTAACCGTTCTACAATAAACTCTAGTGACTGTAGTGAAAATTCCAGGAGATCAGTTCTGGAAACACACAAGCCATCCTACCAACAACAATAAGCCACTGTCAGATTTGGATAACTGACTTTACTGTATTTTTGTGCTTAAAAAGAAACCGTGTACACATGTTTCTAACCCTCAAATCCACTTACTGGTTCCTCACATTGTTATCCCTAAAATGCTGTCTCGAAAAACCCACTCTTCTTGTACCAGAGTGGAGAAGAGCCCGTTTGAGCATTAAAACCCCTTGGGGTGTGTCAGAGTGTGTTTTCAACTCAGGAGGAAGTAGTGCTAAGCAGTTATAGTTATTTGTTACTCGTATACCTTTTGATTGCTAGATGTGAAAAATTAAAGCAACATTATGAAGCATTTTTACATTAAAGTAGCAGCTTCAAAACCATACTGATGCTACACTGACCTGTAATAAGGAGAATGGTGTCTCTGTTGTTGCTCTGCTGAAGTAGGAAAATGCTCTGTGTAACGAGTCATATTTGTGTAAAATCTTGTAATATTACTTTACTGCCTCTGTCCACATGCTTCTTTCAATTCAGATGCCAGTTCTGAATCTCTCAGCTTGCAAAAATGCATGTGAAAGCATGTCATGTAGTGGTTCCACTTCCCGACTGGAAGGGGGAGCCCGCATCCAAGAAATGCCAATTCTCGCATAATGCTGCTTTAAAATCTGGAATATTTTATAGAGTTTTCTCGGTTTTGTTTATTTATTTATACTTTTATATTTAAAAAATAAAGATCAGTTATTTTGGGTGGGCCCATGACAACAATGAGTAAGCTTAGGCCTACTGGATCCAGTCATACTGTTACAATTACATGTATGACTGGAAATATCTGAGCAAATAAAAGAAAATGAGTTATGGCACAGTTCTGGGTCTGAAATGTCTAATCCCAGAGTTCCAATGCCACGACAAACCTTAAATGTGCCTGCTAGAATACACTTCACAATACGCTGGCTATTATCCTAAATGGCCCGTTAAGTGCCTTAACTGGGGCGCATTTGGCTCCCCACTGGCATACAGCCCAAAAAGAAGAACTTCAGGGGAAAAAAACACTACAAATCATCAGCCCAGTGATGTTCTTCACCTCTCAAACTTCTTCATGCTCAGCGAGTCAGAGATTTTATGTGTGGCAGACCGTATTTTATGAGTGCCTCTCTTCTTGCTGCTGTGAGCTATCAACATGTCCCTTTTCGCTAGTACAGAAGAATTGGCCTTGCATTATGCCACTTTGTGAAATGACAGCTTGGCTTGGTTTCCGTGACAACCCAGGCTTGAGACTAAGGCAAATGGGAGGGAAAAAAACGTCTGCTGGGGAGAAGTGGTGGGGAACAGGCAGATAAGATCACTTCAGGTATTCATCAGGCATGAGCAGGCATTCTCTCTCACGATGACCATTAATAGCTCTTGAAGGGAGGGAGGTCGATTGAGGGTAGGGGTGGTTGAAAAGCAACAGAGCCACCAAAACTTCCCAGAGTGAGAGAGAGAGAGAAAGGGAGACCACCGCTCAATCACATGTTCCCTGCCGTGCACGGCTGAAGGTATTATCCCGAAGTGAATAGGGCAGGTATGGGCTTGGGCTATGGCAATTTGCACTGGCATTTGGTGGGGCGAAGTCATTTGCGCGTGATTCATAGCCGTGCCCAGTCACTGTTGATATCTGGCTCTTCCAGAAGCATGCTGCTGTCATGCAGCCGGTGCGCCTCATTGCAGCATGTGGAAAGCGAAGCACCCAGGCTGCTGGTATATCAGCAATGGCCTTTTCTCATGTGACCCCTCTGGATCCGCGGATTGACTTCCGCCGAGCTGCCCCAGGAGTTGGCCAATGCGTGGGCCTGTCACCACCCACACACATGCAGAGGTAGAGAAGCGGCACCATCGTTCATCTATTCATCACCACTCTCTAAGGTAATCAATCCTTCCTGCTCAGAATGTCAAAAGGCTTTAGTGTTCGCAGCACAAAGGAAGTTGTTAATTAAATCATGCCTGTCATTTCTTTCTAAGTCTATATGAGATTACATAGAATTAGCAGAAATCTGGTATATAAGACTATTCATCTGCTCAGATTTTTTAGCCTGCAATTGATATATATATATAAAATATATATTTTATATATATATAAAACTCCTTTAAGCATTTGCTCTACCTTAGCATAAAACACATTCTGCTGACTGCATTCTTCAATATTCATGTATGTTCAATGCCTTCCAGGTGGAGTACATTATACATTACTAGGCAAAAGTTGCTGATCATTGTCTTAAAAATATTTGATCCAAATGCTAGGGCGACCATATTTTTATTTTCAAAAAAGAGGACACTGGGGACACACAGGGATCCATCATAGATAGGATGTCATGGCTGGTTTCAAGTAGACCTAGGTTGTAGGGCTGTGGCAGTGTGTATTTGTGAGGGTGAAAATATCCCTTAAACTATGCATCTAGTATATGCATCAGTATATGACCAATACATTAATTGACCAATGACCAATGAATTAATAGGCTACATGACAAAATCATCTCCTTTTAGGTCAGCATACTACGTAGATTCTATCAAGCAATCTAGCAAATGTCTTCCTTGTCCATACATCCATCCACCCATCAACTTCCTGGATGCACATCCAGAGGTAAAGTAAATCACTTACCTTCTTTAAGATCAGAACTTTCTCTGGTGAAAGAAATCCTTTAGTAGCTGGTGAAAAAATCCAGCATATGAAAGTACTTGTACTTATGTTCCACATAGTGATGATGGCAGTGATGATGCAGTGGTGTGAGAGTGCGTGTATGTGAGTGGATTGTAATGAATATGGCAGCTCTGTGACTCATGGTGACAAGGAGCATATGGGAGAAGGCACCTTCACTTCCTCTCCAAAGCGGACCTGCAGCTGGGGGCCCCTGGAGGACTACCGACTGAGAGCTCTCTCACAGACAGCTGTAGCTATGAGCAGAGAGAGACCTGTAGATAATGTGTGGCAGACCCTTGCACAAAATCTACCGTGTGAGGACCAGCTGTGAGTAGTAGCTTGTTCCATTTACACACTTTTTACATGGTTTTACATGAATGTGACCCGGGTTACGCAGTTCTAGCGATATTCTCCCTATTACAGATCATTGGACTATCAACATGATTTGGTAAATTACGTATTATGTATGTGAGTATTATCAGGTATCTTACAAACATTTTACCAAAAAGGTACATAACTACGATCCCGAATTCATTGTTTTTCTAAGCATAATTACAGATTATCACAACTTATTACACTGTGTTATGCTTATCACAACACCGGTTTCCTTCCAGATGTAGTGAATTTGCTTGGCGATAGTGGGTAGAGAGACCCTAAAGTTCTTTGTAGATTCTTTGCAATCCACAGCAGTGTCCTGAAGCCGAGGTGCTGCAATTCCAATACCAGACAGTGAGACAGCTGCTCAGGACAATCTCTATTGACCCCATGTAGGAAGCAGCTGGTATAGAAGGTAGGATAACTGTGCTCTCTTTATCCTCCACAGAAAGTGTTGAAGTTGCTGCTGTTCTTTCTTGGCTTTTTTGGCAGGTGGTGGTAAGGGTCCAGATAAAGTCCTTGGTGATGTGTTCTTTGTTTGTGTACTTGAAGAACTTCTGTCAGTCAGTCTTTCACTGAAGTAACACAACTTTCACTTGACTCTGAGTTGAAGGTACTGGTATGACATTTAGAATTTCGTTCATTTAGACTTTAGTAGATTGTTGTCGAAATAAAACATGAACAATGTGAACGATGTGTCTGCTCTTCTACAACTGACTGGCACACCGAAAGTCTTATGGGCCGAGAGTAATAAACTGAAGCCATGGCGGTTGTAAGAATCCTGTGTTTGTTAGTTCATCGTTCTCTGCTCCATGTCCCCATGTCATGTGTTTTCTCGTTATCAAGCTTGACGTGACAGCATGTTTTCCATTCTTTACACTTTCCCCAATGCAACTCTTGGAGTAGCATTTTGTATTACAGCCTACTCAAAAGGGTCTCTCAGCTCAATCACTACACAACATCAAACTGAAAGGAAGCCTGTGATTAACTGATGAATTTGACCAACTCTCTTGCATCAGCAGTGAGAATTCCTTTTTTTTTTGTTTCTATAGTTTTTACACCAACTGTCTTACATATGACATTTTACATATTTCAGTAGAAACCAGAGTCTAAAATGTCCTGTTTCATGAAGTTATAGAAAAACAAGGGCACACACAATGAAATTGAACTGAACCCGGTTGTTGGTAGAGATGCTGTCCACTGTACAAATGAGGATGATAAAAAAGGAGCTGCACCATTCCTGAAGGAACTGCAAAACCAAGGCAATGTGTGCAGCAGAGGAAGCAAACTCCTGTTCAGTCTCCCTGTTGTGAAATTAATTTTAATATCTGATGTACCCTTTGATCCCTATATCTACCCACCTGATTAAACAGCTGGGTAGAATACTTCAATGTGTATTCTGGTACAATACATAAAAAGCCACATATATAGGATACATTCAGAATACATCTTCATAAAGCAAACAAGAACAACTCAAAGCATTTTCTATAAACAATCCACCATCTTCCAAAAACAAAATCTAGCATATTTGAAGTGATTTTCTGGTACTGACGTGCAGTATGTATCATCATGCCATGAAACATCTATACTGAGCTTATCAGTGATTAATGTCCTCTATTATTGTCTGCTATTGAGGAAACTGTTCAGTTACATTTTTTATTTTCTTTTAGTAACACTGAGATAAATAACTGATCAGAGCTGGGTTTCCCGAAAGCATCTCTGCATAACGATAATTCTTAATTGGCTGAGTGAGCATCGCACTGAACACATCAGTTAAGATGATCTTAAAACTAAGATGCTTTTTGGGAAACTGGCCCACTACAGTGATTTATCAGTAATTTATCAGTATCATGTAATTCAATTCAGTTCCAGATGGATTTAATCACATTTCAGGAAATCCCAAGAGAAAACATCATGCCTTCTGTGAGGAAGCTGAGGCGTAGAAGTCATTGGACCTTCCAACAGAACAATTATCCCAATTACCTCAAAGTCCACCAAGACTTGGTTTCAGACGTCCTGGGAGATTCTAGAGTGGCTGTCACAGTCGCCTGACTTGAAAATCTTTGATGGGATTTGAAGAAGGCAGTTGCAGCAGCAAACCCAGAAATATGAAAGAACTAGAGGCCACTGTTTATGAGGAATGGCCTAAGATTCAGGAACGCTGCCAGAAGCTGATGTCTCTGGCTCTGCATTACATTTGCAGCAGCTCTACTGTATGTATTGAAGACGCTTGTAATGAGGGGGTTGAATAATTCTCAGGCTGCAGTAGTCAGTAAAAGGTGCATTTTGTGTTGAATTTGGAGAAAGCACTTGTTCCATCAGTTGGGTTGAGCTATTTAAATGTGTCTTGTTTGATTGGTTTATTGCAAACAGCTGAAAGTTTGTACAGTTTTCTTAAAACCTAATTTGCAATGGGTTAACATTCTGGTTCGAGCGTCTCTTGAGCAAACCAGTGGCAACAGTGGCAAGAAAATCCTCAAGACTCAAAAGGGGGACACATCCTCCTGTGGTCGACGTGGGATAGCACAACAGATAACACGAAAGCAGTAGAAGAAATGATAGGATGAAGTGAACGACCAATGTGAGAGCAAACCATGTGTTATGAGATTGATATTCCACTTGCCTTAGCGTTTGTAAAGAAGCTGTTTCTTAATAATCAATGTATTAATTTAAAGATGTATGTATGTATGTTTTTTGTTAATTTACTCCGCAGTTATTCTCCTTAAACACCTATACTTTATTTCTGTATTCTAAATATCTACTCTGAATGCTTGTATTCTGTCAATTCCAACCCAGCAAATACTTCACACTTAATCTTGGCCAACAAGCTGAGAAGCAATAAAGTTAATTTGAGTAACAGGGCTGTGCTATGACAGTGACAGTAGCATTTCATTTACTCATTGGATGCCCAGTATTTTGCCTGTAGTGGAAAAGGTGAATTGTAATTGACGGGATGTCTCCCAAAGGACAGCGAAAGTGACATGAAGTTGGATTACTGATCAATATTCAATCTCCTATGCAGCATTTCGGTACAGTTGTCTTACTGTTAGAGAGTAACCTCATGGACTTTTGATCCTATGACCTACATGGTAAGGACAACTGTATATTGACATCAAACCCTGCCCACAAACTATAGATTTAACCTGACTTCTGGTGTTTGCTCTTGGTTGTCCAACACTGGGCAACAAGGACAAGACACCAGGGTCTGTGAAGTGAGAAATATGATCCCTCTGTTTTCTCAACACTTTAACATAGTGCAGTGACAACCATATCATTCCAATTAAACACTTCGTTTGAAGGCCTCTGACCCCACGCTTTCAGAATGGGTAAGGCCTGGAACAGAGTGTATACAGGGATGTCATTTAAATGCTAATTTTCTTCTTAAATCCAGTTGAGAATTTTTTTTTCTTATATCAATGTAGTTTAATTAACTTTCAATTGTGTGCCATAACCCATTCACCTGAGGCCATATAACCTCCGACTAACCTTGCTAATGCCCAATATTAGTAATAGGGTAAAGTATTGATTTTCCGGGGCACTTTTTGGGCTAGCATCATTGATACAATGCCCTGGAGTCAAGCGAGCCAGAAATAGAACGATATCACATCGATCTGGTAGCCAGGGCCCTCAAGTGGAATGCATCCATCTGAATTAAGTGGAGGACTGTCTGTACCACTGCAAACAGCTGTTTGCAAAGCTGGCGAGAGGGTTTTTTCATACACTACCCACAAAAAAATGTTTATTTATTTATTATTTATTTATTTTCACATTGAAATGCATTTGCTTGTCACTTGTTACACCTGAACATTTTATTAGCCAACAGTTGCTGTTCTGATTTTGCTATACTGTCCCAATTCATCATAATACACTTTTAGTTTATATTTTGCATTGATAGGTTAAAATACACCACTTTATTCCCATTTATGTTAATGCCAAATAAAAGCAAAGCATAAATGTACACTTAAACAGGTATTATTTCTGAGGCCTCCACTGAAACCCATGCTGTAATAAAATTGTACTTTTACAGCATCAGCTTTTTTAGGGGTCCTATCACTCACAGAATTGCAATATCTTGCCCCTCCCCACATATGGCACTCCTGCTCCAATTTACTCTGTAAAAATCGAGACCAGGTAGGAACATCATACTCCTCTTCTTTACTCCTGAGGGCTAATATGCTATAGCTAGCTCATGGAGCTTTTTTGAGCTGAACACTTTAATAAACTGAAAATGGAAACATCAAGATAGATCTTTAGGAACATCTTTTTACTGGGCACAAGGCAGGAATAGCCCCTGGGATGAGTGGCAGTTTATCACAAGTTACCACACACAGCAATTTACTCAATGTACTTATTTTAACTAACAAAGCGCATTTTCACACTTATAGTTGGTTTGCTATGGTCTGAATCAGCTGCCGTTTTCCACCTTGGTTTGTTTTTACACATGAAAAAAAAATCAAATGCACTAAAATATGCCTCAACAAATCACATAAGAACATTCTCTCCACGTATTGGTCAAACCTGTCTAGGCTGAGTGCAAGAATGTGAGTAACAGCATAGATGGCATGTTTTCATAGCTGTAGTAAATGTCTGGACAGACAAGGTTAAACTACGGTTTAGCTTAAACAGGTGGAGTACACCTGATGGTTGGGTCGGATCGAGGTCAGATTATGTTCTCACCACAAACGAACCGAGCAAAAGTTCATTTAGAACCAGACTGAGTCCATCTCTTCTCAAGGGTGTCGGGGTGGTTGTTTTGGTTCACATCTGAGTGTGATTACTGTTATCACACCTGCCCAAACGAATCGCACCAAGGGTGAAAATACACCAGAGTCTGATTTAACTGGACTAAAAAGTGCAGGTTTGAATTGAATTAGGATTTGATTAGAATAATTGAATGTTGTTATTTAAATATTTTAGAAATTTTAAATGTAACTAATTCATTCATTCATTTACGTGAGTCAACACATGTCCCAACCCAACTCTTGGTGTAGTATCATTAAAATAACTGCAGTTTTGTAGTGATAAATGTTCTCCAGCAGTGAACTATTGTAGGCAAGCCATTCCACAGAGAGAGATTACTAGTACGTAATGTCCTGTCTTGAGGATATTTCTGGGAAAGTGTGAGATAGCTCTTCCCCTCGTAAAAATTGTCTCTAAAGAGACGTACACACGGCTGGATTGACTTGATGAATGTACATTTGTGCTGAGAGCCTATTGTTGAGTGGTGACATCTGTCAACACTTAATATGAGGGCCATGCAGTTCTCATCCAGGTTCTTTAACTGAGGAACAATTGGATGCCTTTCTCCAGACAAAATATCCAGCAGTGAGGAATGCTTAAAATATATGCTTGGTGTGGTTCGGTCATACGACTATGAGATTGATGACGCCCACTTGAAAAGACCCGAAATAGCAGAAGCAGAATTTTAATTAACCATCCCTGAGAAATACTGTAAGCATCTCCACAAGTAAGGGCTGAATGTTTATCTCAAACACGATCGCCTCCTCCCCACTGAATGCCTCATGCTAGGAGAACATCCTTTTAAAGAAGGGTCACAAAACCACTGCTTTCTAATTTCACTGCATGCCGCAGATGTGTGTCATGTGCCGCAGTGGAGAGTGGAGTGTGAAAGATGAATCACGCTGGACAATGTGCTGAGCAGTTAGGCCTGAGCATTCACGCTTAAGAGTTCCCTGCAGGGGCGTCTGAGGGATCAGGACCTCTGGTGGTGCGGAGATCAGAACAACTGGCCGCATGTAATGGGGGGGGTGTGGGGGTTATACGCCTCAGAGCGCCATGTTCCCGGGGGCAACCAGGAGTGTAATCTGTGTCATGATGTGATGCTAGGTGGGTTGAATCAGTAGACACAGGCCGGACAGAATGACCTTCTGGCCCCCATGAAGCCTTGATACCTTCTTGGGACAGTCCCTGCTGTCATAGCAACAGCACACGTCTGGCTCACAAAGGCGCCTCAACTCATTCCAGGTTTAACAAGCGCCATTAGCTCCAAAGTCTGCAACGTCCTGTCCACTGGACCAAACTACAATGAATCTGTCATGAATCTACTACCCTATACAGCCTGTCACAAAGCCTGTGCATAAGCCTGCTCACTTACCCCTGCCTTTCCCGTGTGTCACTTTGTTCATTCAAGCTTGGGCATATTGTTGTGGTCAAAATAAAACTCTGTAATTAACTGTTTTGGGGTGGAGTGGAGTGGGGGGGGGGGGGGGTGTTGCCTTTTACATTATTTAAACACTTTAAGCAGTTGAAACTAAAATCTTCAAAAGCATCCCTCTTTAATTTTTTTTCAATAATTACTAGATGTAAAAAATATTGTGGATGTCAATCTGGCTATAACTCAAACTGTGAAAAGTGTGTGCTCATGTGAAAAATGATCACAGTGGGAAAACACCTGATCACCTGAGAGACAATTGTAGAAAAACATGCAATCATGAAAAAATGCACGATCACACTAAGAAAACACATGATAATAACATGTCATGAGGGAAAGCATGTGACCATGTAAAAAACGTGATTGTGTGGATAAACAAAAAAAGATAATCATGTGGAAAAGTGTGTGATCTTGAGGAAAACGTGATCATGTGGAAAATCATGTGATAATGAGAAAAAAAGGTGATCATGTGAAAAAGCGTGTGATCTTGAGGAAAACGTGATCATGTGGAAAAGCGTGTGATCTTGAGGAAGACGTGATCATGTGGAAAAATGTGTGATCTTGAGGAAAACATGATCATATGGAAAAGTGTGTGATCTTGAGGAAGACGTGATCATGTGGAAAAATGTGTGATCTTGAGGAAAACATGATCATATGGAAAAGTGTGTGATCTTGAGGAAAACGTGATCATGTGGAAAAGCATGTGATCTTGAGGAAGACGTGATCATGTGGAAAAATGTGTGATCTTGAGGAAAACGTGATCATATCGAAAAATGTGATTCTGTAGAAAAACATGATGATATTAAAAAAGTGATCATGTGGAAAAACGTGATCATATGGAAAAATATGTGATCTTAAGAAAAAATTTGATCATGTAGAAAATCGTGATAGTGTCGAAAACCGTGATTGTGTGCTTGCATGTGAAAATGTAATTATATGATCACATTAAAACACATCAGAATCAGAATCAGAATCTGACTTTATTGGCCAAGTATGCTTACACATACGAGGAATTTGTTTTTGGTTACAGTAGCTCACAGTGCACGATAACTGACATTACAGAAGTAACAAACACACCCAACCTACACACACACACACACACACACACACAGTGACATACACGCACAGACACACCTGTAATACATACATGAGCTACACCAGCTAAGAGATGATAATAAACATAATAAACATGATTTTAGTGTGTTTATCTGTGATCGGTTGGTTTTTAGACAGAGGTTTTTAGCCCGTTTCCATTGTGAAATATATCTGTCCTTTCTGTAAGGTTTTCACAGATCTGGTGTTCCCAATTACCTGTGACGGTGGATGCGCTGCAGGAGGTCTGTTTAGTGTTTAGAGAGGTGGTTTGGTGCTGATTATATGCATAACCTACTTTTTAAAAAAGCATTTACATTTCTTATTGTCCTCCTCCTTTCCTATGACAGCGATAATATCTTGTTTTAGCTACTTGCACACCCACACCACCCTGGTCACACTGAGCCTCTTACATCATACCGTGCAAGTTCTCTCTCTCTCTCTTTCTCTCTTTACTAAACTTCTGCCATTTGCATCTCATTACCATGTCCTGACTTTGTCCTTCTATTACTAAGGTCTCATCTCTAATTGTCTCCCAGCCCAAGCCCAGTTCCTGTCCCGGGGTCCAGATACGCAGCCCTGACAAATAACCTGCTGTAGCCAGCCTTCACTTTTCAATGACCTTAGAACCTCTGTGTGAGCTTGTATACTACCTCCTTTCCTCCTGGCCATGTCTAACAAAGGTGACCGCTGACCTTACATCTTCATTCGTCCAAACATACTCTGGGTTCATTTCACATGTTATTAATGGTTTCAAGTCCATTTAAACGCAAGTTAACGCATCAGCTCAATCTCATCAGTTTCCTCCATAATTACCAGCAGCCAATAATCATTGGTTGTCTTTAGCATTGATTGGTCATAACTAAACTGGAAAATCTGGCTTCACAAATGAAAGATAAAGTTAGGAATTTTGGTTTTATTGATATTGAGTGTCATAGCATAGCATAGCTTATTGTTAACCCAGTAACAAGAGCATTGTAATTGTTTTTGGTTCTCGAGTCTTAGATAATGTGGCTTCTTATCTTCTTGGTATACCATCAGTGTCCTCTCAGCACAGTGTGTGGTTTGCTAGCTGAAGAGACAGTAGCCAAGTTAGCTGTTAGCCTAGCACCTGCCTACCATATACCTACTTACCTAGGTTTGTCTCGCTTGTGTAACAATTAAGCAAAAGTAAGCCAAAACTGTCTACTCAGAGTCTACTCGGTAGCCATCAGTAGCAGAGTCAGGCTCGTCTACTCATTTGGTAGACCCACCCTATGGGTCCTGAGGTCCTATTTAGAGGAATTTAGAATTTAGCTACAAATCATACTGCAACCAGCCAGCAGAGGCGCTAGACCAGTGGTTGCTACACTTGCTACAGTTGCTAAAAAGCTGTTGTGCTGTACATGTTTTCTACAGCCATTGCTCTAAACACTCTTCCATCGCACAGTTAGCCGTAAATGTTACACAAGATGTTAATCAACCAATAAGAAAACTGTAATGCAAAAATATGATTCAAACAGCACTATCTATGGTGAAATTCTGCTTCTGCTATTTCGGGTCTTCTCAGCACTATACTATGGTATTTGTGGTGAAACAGAAGCCAAACAACAAGCAAGGTCCAGATGATGAGTGCAGGTAAGAGAAAGTAGGTAAAATAAAGGATGAAATAGAGGCTTGGACCAAGATTTCTGTAAAGCTGGTTGGTGACAACGCCTGTAGTGAAAAGCGCTATACAAATAAATTTGAAACGAATTGAAAACTATGTGTGGTGGAAGACTATCTTTCCACCACATCAGGAGACTGTAGGCATCGTTTTGCTGGGAAAGATATTGTATGTGATGTAGATGAAGTAGTTTGGTCCCAGCCCACAGACAGAACGCTGTGGTACAATAGATCTACCCGGTTTCATTTCTGTCTAAAGAATATATTATATCTGTAGGACCTGGTGTGGGTACTTTGTCCCCCAAAAGTGTGTGTCTTAAAAAATAAAAGTTAACAATGTGGATGTGTTTTCTTTAAGGATGTAAGTTCTTGTTCCTTCAGTGCTCAGTTTTGAGATTTTACGTATATGTATATTTATATATGCAATATATTTTCCCCCTCTGTGTGTGGGCATCATTGATAACAGTGTGTTCAGATGAATGGACCAGGGTATCATTCATAATTAGTAGTGTTTATGGATTGGAGTGAAAAATATTCATTATCTTCATCTACAGTGGCATCTGTCACAGGGTGGACATAAAGTTGATGTGTTAAACATAGGAAAAAATGGGCAAGCAGAAGAATCTGAGACACTTTGACAAGGGCTATATTGTAATGACTAGATGACTGACAAGCATTTCCAAAACATCAAGCAGGTCTTGTGTTTTTTTCTGGTACGCAGTAGTCAGCATCTACCAGAAGTGGTCCAAGAAAAGTCTACTTGCAACAGGGTCATGGGCACCTAAGGCTTACTGGTCCCCCTATCACTTGCTACCAACACTGGGATGATAAGGACATATGTGTTTGGAGCATCACACTGGCCGGCACACAGTGAGATGATGTGGGGAGTGCCATCGACCCACCTGGAGAGCAAAGCCAATTGTGCTCTCTCGGGCTCCAGCTGCTGATGGCTGGTTTTTATCCTGTGTTTAAAACATTTTAAATTGCATTTTTCTGTATGAAAGGTTTTCTGTCAACTCTGGAGCTCACTGTCTTAGAACCACATGTCTGTTTTGGGAGGCTTGGTTTCTTTTAGGGTTTCTTCTTATTCTTTCTCAGGAGATTATTTATTGCCACCGCTGCCTCTAGGGGTTAAGATATTTGTTGGCCAGTATCAAGTTGTACTATTTCTCAGCTGCCAGAATGTCCACAAATATATAGTTTCAAATATAAAGTATCTTTAAACAGAGAAGCATGTGAACATTACAGAGTGACACCACTGCTTTGACCAAATGATAGCTTTTGCTGTTTCTTTGTGAATGCATAATTAATACACAAGGGCACACAAAGGTCTCTGGAAAATGTCCATTACATTCTTTATCAAATTCCATCATTGTGTGGTGGTTGGGGGAGTTTTCTGCCTGAACAAAAAATAAAAACATTTCCAGTCCAATAGCGTATAGAATAACTGTAGCCCTCATTTATCAATGCTGCATGCCCAGACCTTATCACGCACAGTTAATAATGACCAGGCCATTGAGATTTGTGAGATATAGGGGTTCTAGGAGACGGATCTACTCTTTGGATATGCTCTTTATTTTTTGTAATATCACAAGAAAAAATTTTCATCTTATTTATAGGCAAGGCACGCACATCGATTTCTAAAGCTTCACAAAGTTTCTTTCAATTCTTTCAAAATCACGTATTAATAAGGGGTAGGACTGACACCTGCTGTCATAACAGCCTGTCAGCCAAAAAGACTTCATTATGAAGTGAAAGGGCTTTTATTTCAGTCATTCATTTCCTCAGTGAGTATTGTGTGTTGGCTAGAGCAGAATTAAGGAACTACCGTAAAGGATCTAATGCTTTTTTTAACATTTATCCTGATTCAATTGTTGAGAGTGGCTTGATGTACTGCGCTGTCAGAAAAAGGTACTGTACAGATACATTGTTTGTCTCGCAAGGTACAATGTATACATACCCTCAAAGGTACAGCATGACCCTTAAGGGGGGAAAGTGAAGTCAGGATAGAGCATATGGAGCAACTTATATAACTACAGAGGACCAAGCACTATAACTGCAAAGGACCAAGACACAGTTCTGTTCCCTAATTTAAAGTTCTGAGGTCAAGCCTCTGGAGGTACCCCCCTACCCCAGCGAGGAAGAGTGTTGGCTGGTAACCTGCTTGGGTCAGTACCAAACTGGATTTCGTTGTTTTGCACTTGTCCAGAGCAATGACAAAAAAGTTGAATCTATCTATCTATTACTACATTTATTTAAGAAACTTCTTGACCTTAGATCATCTAAAGCTTGAAATATTAATCAACTATATATATATATGAGGGAAATAAACATTTTAGTAAGAAGCTGGGGAATAATTCCAGCCTTGTTGGTGCATCTGTGCTTGTAGAAATGTTAACATCTAAACATTTTTGTGCTGTTTTAGCAAATAACAAGCCAAAGACATCACAGTAGTGTATACTGAGTAAAGAGTTTAAATGAGCTTACAGATCTTTAACAGGCACAGAGTTTAAACAAGCACAGAGCTTAAACTAACACACTAGGATTAAACAAGCACAGATCTTAAACTAACACACTGAGATTAAACAAGCACAGAGCTTAAACTAGCACACTGAGATTAAACAAGCACAGAGCTTAAACTAACACACTGAGATTAAACAAGCACAGATCTTAAACTAACACACTGAGATTAAACAAGCACAGAGTTTAAACTAACACACTGAGAATACACAAGCACAGAGCTTAAACTAACACACTGAGATTAAACAAGCACAGAGCTTAAACTAGCACACTGAGAATAAACAAGCACAGAGTTTAAACTAACACACTGAGAATAAACAAGCACAGAGCTTAAACTAACACACTGAGATTAAACAAGCACAGAGCTTAAACTAACACACTGAGAATAAACAAGCACAGAGCTTAAACTAACACACTGAGATTAAACAAGCACAGATCTTAAACTAACACACTGAGATTAAACAAGCACAGAGTTTAAACTAACACACTGAGATTAAACAAGCACAGAGTTTAAACTAACACACTGAGATTAAACAAGCACAGAGTTTAAACTAACACACTGAGATTAAACAAGCACAGAGCTTAAACTAACACACTGAGATTAAACAAGCACAGAGCTTAAACTAACACACTGAGATTAAACAAGCACAGAGCTTAAACTAACACACTGAGATTAAACAAGCACAGAGCTTAAACTAGCACACTGAGATTAAACAAGCACAGAGCTTAAACTAGCACACTGAGATTAAACAAGCACAGAGCTTAAACTAACACACTGAGATTAAACAAGCACAGAGCTTAAACTAACACACTGAGATTAAACAAGCACAGAGCTTAAACTAGCACACTGAGATTAAACAAGCACAGAGCTTAAATGGGCACAGAGTTAAAATGAGCACAGAGTTTAAACCAGCACGCTGAGATTAAACAAGCATATAGCTTAAGTAGGCACAGAGTTTAAATGAACACAGATCTTAAACTAGCACACTAGAGTTTAAATGAGCACACGGAGCTTAAACTAGCATTAGGTCTGTATGACTGGCAAATTTACCTTGATTATCACAGGTGTTGGTGTGGTTTATTTTTATGCTGTGGGTTGGGGGAGAGGCAGGTCAGATGAATTAGTGCAATAAAAACTGATTGTTGCATCATGTTCAAAGTTTAGCAAAGATCTCCGCCCAATTAATCCCAATATTAAAAAAAACTGCTGAAAATGTATATGATTTCATTGTCTTATCTGTGCAACTAATTATAATTTATTTCATTTGTTATAGGTTTTTATTATTTAGATAGTATTTCATCATTTTTAAAGGCAATTATTAATTTAAATATCTCACTGCTGTCTCGAGTCTCACATCACATCTAAAGCATCAGGTAATGTATTCATAAGCAGTTCAGAATTATGTATGTTTTAGCTGACTTTTACTCGGACTGACTGAAGTTTCACCTCAAATCACAGCGAATGACTTTGATGAAAGCTTTTTAATTATGCAGAAGCCTGGAAAAACCTTTAAGTCCCCATGAGCTTGTCTCCATTCTTTGCTCATGGACAGCCTGTGAGGAATCTCTAAGCACTGTTGGCCTTACTCAGTTGACAGTCGGAGTTGTGTGAGGTGTATTTGCTTTCTTTCACTATCTTGAACCCTAAATCACCACAAGGATGTTGTGACACTTGGAAGAGCGGAGGTTACGTAAAAAGGAAGCTCTGCTCAGAAGCGCATGGGAACGACTGGAGAAATGTCCTACTGAAAAGAATCTCTTTATTGTCGACAGAACAGGGCATGCGCTACAAGCCACCCTGTTCATCTCTATACCAGGTAATTTCCTAATGAAGCTACTCCAGGACTCTCTGGTTTATCTTGAGGTCTGCTCCCAGGGGACTACCAGCGAGCGGGGTGTGTGAGGGTTCCTAACAGCTGACATCAGACTCCAGTCAGACAGAGCGGAGCCGCCTGGGACTGTGCGTAGAGTGCCGGGACTCAACCCTCTTCTCTTTCCTCCCTCTTCTTCCTCCTTCGTCCCTCCTCTTCCTCCCCAGCAAGGACAGCTGTCACTGCAGCCCGAGCTGTCTTGCAGGAGGCGGTGATTGAAGAGGACGTCGAAGGGGCAGCCTGTGGGCTGATGCTAACCAGGCCAGTACGGTGGAACAGAGACCTCACAACACGTCAGTGCCGTCTCTTTCTCTCTCTCTCTCTCTCTCTCTCTCTCTCTCTCTCTCTCTCTCTCTCTCTCTTTCCTTTTCTCTCTCTCTATGTCCCTCTCTCCCTCTCATTCGGCACAGCCACTGTGGGAGACTCTTAGCACACCCACTCAGCACATTAACCACGTGTGACTCATGCCATTAGCAGCCCAGCAATAATAATGCAATCAGTGCCTCACACTGGCTGTCCAAGCGCTCGTCGCAGCAGGAAGGAGTCAAGAGGCGGCCGGCACGAATTTGCATAGCGACAAGTGAGCGCGCAACTTGATTATCTGTTACTGCAAGCCACCGCTAGTGTCTGGATGTGAAGTTCAGTCCAAAGCAAAATAATACCTACCCGCTTTTCAAATCGCATTCTCCTGTGTTCTCCCCACCCAGAGTCGGATTTAGCCCTGCCAGAAACCGTGTTCTTTCTCTGTGCTTGAAAGATAACAGGAAGGAAGAAGCTCGGATGAGCAGCATGAGGCCGAGGTCTGCAAGGCTGACTGTGCTAATCCTCCCTCTGCATTCTGAGAAGGCAGCAATGTTGTGCAGTCCTTGACCAGCTCTTTGCAAACTGGTGGACGCTTCTGTCGTTATGGAGAGGCAGAAACTTGTAAACAGTGATCATGTTTATGGAAGCCCACAAGATTCTGCGCGTTGACAAGTTGTTAGGAAAGGGTGGAAAGGGTTCTTGAGCGCTGCTAGCAATCCACCAGATCATATCCTTATGACAGATTATATGCAAATATTGCAAATATGCAAATTATCATTAAATGCAAACTGTAGGACCTATGGAACTGTATAGGACTGATAACAGGTCCAGCTTTATTTACATTAAGATTCTCTAATAATTGCAGTTACTTATTAACAATACATGCAACAACAGTGTAACCACTGGTGATGTATTTGACATTATAGATGGATTAGTGAGTACAGCATCTGTGTATCAACTTCAGTTCATACTCATGTAAGTGCACAAGTGTATCGCTATAAGTGTACAAGCAGATTTCCACTCATGCAATTGCATGTGTAATGGTGTGATGGTAACTCCATTTGTATGAACTGCTGTTTTTCCTGCAACAATAGTTTAACGTCTTGAACCCAAGACATATTGTTCAGTTATTCATTCTAATGCAGAAACAACTGAGAACAGTTTGATTTAGCATATCTGGAGTCCCACTGCACCATTGTGCCAGCCACAGTTCAGCTCAGAGCGAGCCAGGATAAAGTACAGCTTCCACGTGACGAGGTTAGTTTTACAGCAGTGTTGCAACAATGCTTCCCAATAAAAGCATTTGCAATGGGAGAAGTCAATATTCCTCCAAATAAATTATTTTTAGTATTATTAAATATTATTTTGAATGTTTTTATGCCCTGATTTGTCAATGGTAAACTATAGATGGTTGAAAATTATAATTTGCCATGTTTGCTTCTTTTCACTAATGGCTGATGGGATAAGCTGTAACATCTGCACTCGCTCTGCTTTGGGCTGAGTTGTTTACAGTCGATAGGAGCTGGAAACAGAGTTTACATTTTCATTAAGTAGCACAGATAGTGGTTTGTGTGCATAAAAAAAAAAAGAATCTCGCTCAGATCCCCATTCTCTTGTGATCTCCTACAGACTCACATGCAGTCATCATTCAGAGACCAGCCTCGGAGCAGAGCTGCACCACGCATTGCGGAAAATCATCCACAGAAATACATGGGAAACATACTTAGGCTTAATGACCTGCGAAGCATGACCGCAACATGTCCCTACGCCCCATCCTACATTGTCCATCAGTGTTTCTCACCAGCGTTTATGCAGTCCCATGTGATGCCTGTGTACAACCTTTTCCACTCAGGCAGAGTAGTTTAGTCCTGATGGCTTTTTAGTCAGCTCTTCGCTTGTCCTTGCTCTGCTACCCTGAAAAAGACTGAGACTGAAAAAAAATGCTACAAGGTTAGTTAAATATCGAGTGCAACAGTGCAAAAGAGCTTTGTGATCTATGGTTCAGTAAGATGCTCGAGCAAATACCCGCATTCGCAACAAACAAATAGAAGGTCATGTCTGGGGGGCTGCGGGCTTTGCGTACAGTGGTCTTACTGGAAGAACACGACCCAGTGCATGAACTTGTTTGCTTCCTGACTTCACTAGATTTGACTCATTAACTTCCAAATACGCATTGGACCATCACCAGGGACTCTGAGCACACTTGTAAAGCCTATTTGCTGCTAAGGCAGGTCTATAAGAAGTGGTCACGTTGCAAAACCAGATGTTGTCACTGCATGACATTGAGCTGCATATTATCGACTTACATTGTGTGCATGTTCTGGAAACCCAAGTACAAATCACACAGGACAGTATTCCTCAACGGGACCCCACCAGAGAGTTCACATTTTCCCTCGTACCTAGTAGTTTGAGGACTGGTATAGTGTAAAAATGGTGGAACCAACTGATGGGCCTCAAAGACTGCACTAAGAAACACTGATATGGGAAAATTAAGAAATTATATATATAAATTCCAAATGTCAGGTGCATATCATGATGCACAATACAAGGCGGCATGTCCATGTGAGGCCTGTATGGGTAACCCAACTGGTGCCTAGAACACTTCATGTTGACCCCACATATAGATGCCCATCAGGGTCACTGCACATGAGGCCTAGATGGGACCTATATGCGATTAAGGTGGGTTGTAACTAGACCACGTTCCACCCATGTGAGCCCCACATGAGCATGTTAGCTGGGCAGGATAAAGATCAGATGAAAAATTTAATCAAACCTTTACTGTTAAGCCTGTGGGTGCTACCAGGACTCATTTATTCATGCCATTAAGTCATTGATATTGCAAATGCCATATCAATATTTACTAATTAAATGTATTGATATCATTTGTAAATCAATGTTGTTCATGCTTTGTTAATAATAGGCTTCATCTTCAATTATGCACCATTTAAAGCATCATTATATGAGAATTGATTTTTTTTAACTCCTGTAATTCACTTTTTCACCACTGTCGTACATACAACCACACTATGACTATGCAGTGTTGCTCGGTTCTCGTGAGATGTCTCAAGCATGCAAGTTACCCTGCAGTAGCAGCAGTCCCGCACATATCGGAAATGCAAGGGACACCATTCACCCTATTACAGGAGAATACCATCAGCATGAATTTGAAGCTGTTATTTTAAGGTCAAATTGCTGAATAATGTTGCTTTAAATGTAATAGAAAAATTCACTGTGATGTTGTTTCTGTGATAGAGAGCAGGTTCTTTTCTTGCCCCAGGCTGCAGAGCACTGGTTCATCCTTGACTGGATTCAATCTATAAAGCAAGGGCCTGGATAAGTAAGCCAAATGGCTTGCTTTCGAGGATGAGTGAACCGGCACACACAAACACACACACACACACACACACACACACACACACACGTGGGATATAACAGCACAAAATGCATGCAACAGTGGATATGTTATTTACTTGCGATTTGTTCAATGTCATGAGTATCTATATCACATTATGGAAATTCAGCGGCGCAGCATCTTATTTACATAAATGTCTTAGCTGCAGATTTTTACTTTCTAGTTCATTACACCTGCCATGCTGCTGTTGAGCACCCAAATGATGGCTAGCATTCAGTCTGACTCTCCAATCTGGCTGTTGGGGCCAACTATACGATGCGATTAGATATTTCAGTGCCCAACCTTGTTTTGCCAGCTGACTGAAGACCAAAATGCAGTGTAATGTACTGTATTGCAGAGCAGTTGACCTTTTGTCCTAGTGTTTACTTCTAGCTCAACACACTTCCCTCTGACCTCTTTCTTTGGGTCAGTCAGGTGTATTAGATTAGAGCTGGGCTTAAACTCTTCAGGGAACACGAGGAGGAGAGGGGGGGTGCTTTGAAGTCGTATGTTATGTGCACACTGGTTCCATGTGAAATACACACTGCGCAGTACAAATGAGGTGTTTCAACCTAATACACTTATTACGCTAATCAGGCTGAGAAATTCGCTGAAATTCAAAGAATATGTTCAAGACAGAACGTAACACTGAGATCAATGTCCTGTTACAGGTCTAGCTTATTTCAAGAAACAACATCCACACTTTTTTTCATCAGAAGAGAGTTTGATGTAGTACGTAAATGTTGTTAAGGGTTCAAAATGCCCTATTAAATGTAAAATGTACTACAGTCTACTGCAGTTTATCTCCATCTATATATGCTGTCGTATATGCTATATGCAGACGTTATATGCAGTGTTTTGCGCCAGACACCTTTGTGAATGATGAACAGAGGTTGGATAATGTTCATCTAAACTAAATTATAGAATCTTGTTTGGTGTATAAATCTATTTAAATATCATTAGTGAAATACAATAAAAATATAGAAAATGTGCCCTTTAACTTCAGTGAAAAATGGGCCATAGAATGGAATAGAATTTGTCACAGTTGAATAATGAGAGTTTGAAAAATAGAAGTTGCAAACACTGCTAGGAAAACAGAGTGTTTTCAGGTCTTGACTATTTTATATATATACTATATAATTACTATATAATTTACATACATCCAGCTGCCTAGTAAAATCCCTTCAAGGCTAAACACAATGGCTATTTCAGGACAATATGGAAGCAAGGCTAAAAAAGGCTAAAAGCTAACACTAGCCGACTGTGTGAGGCACCAGTGGGAGAAGAGCTGACTGAAGGAAGTTTAACCATACCAGACTCTACTACAATCTCTTTAGCTAGCTAAATGCACACAATTAAGAACAAAAAAAAAAATAAAAATGAAAACCATGCTAGACTATTCTATAAATCAGCCAACAAAAGTAGAGCTTTCTACAAGCCCTCCATAAAATAAAAATCAGCATGTAAAATGAAACTGCATAGCACTGCTGTCCAAAGAAAAACATGTATGTACATTTTAAAGTTTGTTCATTGCTTTGAACCCTGTAGCTGCTCTGTACTCTGTGTGAATAATTCTGGATGAGTGGATCAATAGAAATGCTTTAAATTGACTTGACATACAATCTTTTTGCATTAAATTCCTTTGGAAGTTAAGAAGGCTTTTACCTTCTCCTGTAAAGTTGTGCTTTCAGAGACAAATGTTTTTCTTTGGACAGTGATGATTGTGTGACAATTACTATTCATACATCAAAGAAAAACTTAAAATACTCAATATATTTTTTGGCACTTTTCAGTTAAAACACCAGATTTTTTTCAGTGTGAAGTGTTTTATTCCAAATCCCTGGATAGGGACATTCTGAACAATTCTTATTATGGTTATTGATTATTGCATATAAATTAAAATAAAACAAACACTAAACACCTAAGAATGTTTTTAGTGAAAAAAATCATTTATGGCTTTTAATGCATTTTGCAGCGAAATCCTTAAAAAGTCTTTCAGTGCAGTTTTGTCTTCACTGTAACTTACATTTGGCAGTAGTAGCTGTATTGATGTATTTCTTTAATAATTTGGGACCACTGTGTTCTTTGACTGTATCTTAGGGATGTTTTACCCTACTGGTTTGTGCAGGGTGGCCTATTAGCTAAGCATTATTACTAAGCCATCATGCATTTATAGGCTTTAAAAGATAAAAGACCACAGCTACTGGATACCACATGAGTTTAGGTGGAATTAGTGAACTTACCTAATGGACTAATAAAGCAACTCAGCTGAAGATGATGCAACATACTGTAGGCCTTTAAAAAATCACAGAAAAAAACCCAGCCCTCAGTTGCGCTTAAGCTTATTGAATGCTAGTGCTGTTATAGTTGGCTATGTGAATGAGCAAATGTGCGTATGTTACAGGGTCTGGACTATTCTCCTGAGCTGGGTTAATTTAGGATAGTCTGAAGCCAATTCTAATATAATGGCATTTGCTATTTTTTCTGCGTAGGTAATGCCCTGTGTGCCAGTATTGATTAATTCTGACTGACAGTTGGGTATTTTTTAATTAGTTTGAAAATGAGCCCAATGAGCCCTTGCCCACTGTTTGCCCAGGTTCCCCTGCCCTTCTTGTCAATATCTGGACCTCAGCCCTCATCAATATCTTCACAGAAATCTGGGTCCAGGCCCCTAATGAGCAGTCCAAGGTTGAGATTGGCAAGAAGGAACCCCCGCTCAGAGCATAACTCAGAATTGAAACCCAACCTCCTCTGTTGAACATTGGATAGCAAAGGAAAAATTACGACCTGAGCAATAACAAAATACAGGACATTGATTATGTATAATAAATAATGAATAAAGAAAATATGAAGGAAACTTAATCAATTGGCAGAAACAGTGGGAGGCAATGGCCTATGGGTCACTACCTCTGGTCACATCACTGCACATTTTGATAACTATGCTGGCATTACAATGAGAGGCTTTAAGTAATGACATAACTGAAAGCAGATGATGTTGGGGAGGTCAGCCGTTCTCCATTGACCTCTCTCATCAACAAAGGTGTTACTGTCTGTAGAACTGCCAATCACTGGATGTTTTTCTTTATTGCACCATTCTGACTCTAAAGACTGTCTGTTGTGCAGGAAATCAGCAGTTCTACCAGAAGACCCCAGACGCAAATATGTCCTGTAACATCTGGACCCTCGCAGATCCTGCCACACACGGAAAGCAAGGGAAAGCCAAGCCCCACGGGTAACCAGATGGGACCTCGCTGATGAAAAGATGAAACTCAGCATCTGAAAACTTTTAAAGTCAGGTTGAAGCTGGTGAGTGGTCGAGGTAAAGGTGACGTAACATTAGTGTCTCCTGGTAGAACTTTCTAGAAATACTCCAACTATGCCTTCTGGCACCAACAATCATGCCACTCTCTAAATTACTAAGATCACATTTTCCACATTAATTTTGATTCTGATTCTACAGCCAACACCTATACACCTACTTATAGATATATATAGTTAGTTAGTGATATACAGGTGTAGAATGGAATACTTTCAGTTAGACTGAACAGGGGTCAGCCGACACAAACAGTCCATAGAAAAGAAAGTGATGGACTGTTCACTAGTCCCCCTGACATCCACCCAAGGTTTTCTGTCCTATTAGTTGTGGCATTCAGTTAAATTATTGCAGACTGTATTGAATACTTGACCATAAGTGGGCTGTGATTAATTGCAGCAAGAACAAGTGAGGTCTGATTGTTAATAATAATAATAATAATAATAGTAACAAGATTATACCGCTGTGTCTTGGTGCAGAACTGAACAAAGCTTCACAGGAGTGGAAATTTTATTTAAAGTTTTATGGCATGATGAGACCCTGATCACAAGTCACCCGTGGCCTAATTTCTGAAGGCTTGGACCTGGATGAGTGCACATTAATGCGATCGCTGCAAACATCTTTCTGTGTACTTCTGTCTCAGCAGGAATGTTCAAAGGGCCTCCTTGCACTTTCAAACAGGCCCAGTGATCCCTAAGCCCCTCGCTAGCCTTGTTATCTGTTTTGAAGTCAGGTTGGATTTCATTCAGTCATGTCATGCATGCGATAGCAGGGCAGAAAATCACACTCAAGCACCTTGTTGTTTCATGTGCAAACGCACCCGCACATATTGGCCATAGGGTCACTGAAAATTAACTCGTCTCATATACTCATAAAGCTGCTTATATTACCTTTTCTCTGCCCAGTGAGTTATAGACTTATAGACAGTGCTGTCATAGCTATTCCAGGTCAACAAAGCTAGGGACTGCAGACATCCGGAAAGCATCAGGCCCCAGGGGCATCTAAACGCTGTCTACTGATTTCGTTCGGCTGCTCAGCCATCGGCTTTTAAGTTTTGCCGAGTTTGCAGGCTCCCCAAGGAAGCCTTCAGCAACAGTGGAAAGAGGCTATATTTTTGGAGAAAGGGTGAGCTGTATGTGTCTGTGTGAGAAGCCAGATACTCTATCTCAAATTTAGTACAAATAAGATTGAGGATAGGTTATGCTTAACAAAATCTATGTGGCATCAAATTCTATGAAAAGGTATTTTAATCACAGATCAAATAAAAAAAATTGTCTTCTGAAGGATAAAGTATTGTAGTCACAGTGCAGGTTTGAATGATGTACCTTTTGTGTTTAACTAGGGCTTTGTTCAGACAGATCTTTCAACATATCTAAATTGAGCAGAACAGACTATCTTAGGTCTGAATGCCACTGAATGGCAACAAACCACATTAAATTAAAGATCAAAGAAGTTTAAAGATCTGAGTGACAAGTTGTGGGATGGTTAGAAGACTGTGTCAGAGCATCTCTCTCAGAGCATTGGGGGATGTTCCCAGTATGCAGTGATCAGTACCCACCAAACGTAGTCCAAGAAAGGACAATCGGTGAACTGGTGACAGGGTCATGGGTGGCCAAGGCTCATGCATGTGATCCATGGAGGCTCCACCTCACAACTTACAGGACTTAAAGGATCTGCTGCCAATGTCTTGGTGGTAAATAACACCGGACACTTTTGGAGTCAAGTCAAGTCAAGTCAAATTTATTTGTATAGCACTTTTAAAGCAACTGTACATACCTCAAGAGGTCAGAGCTGTTTTGGTGGCATGAAGGAGACCTGCACAACATTAGGCAGATGGCTTCAATGTTATGGCTGATCAGTGTAGATAAACTGATGATCAAACTACATTGTCCAAAGTTCTTTTTAATTCCTAGAAGCCCATCCATTTGTACAGAAGTCCCTGTAGATACTGAGTAATACACATTGGTGTGTAAGAAGCCTTACTGTATTAAGAGGTTAAACAAATAAATGAACACAATAATATAATATAGATAAATAAAATAAAAATAAATATGATTATGCTAGAGGTATCCTGGAAATCTTAGTCAACTAAAAGGATTATAAGTAGCCAGCAAGTCACTTATTGGGTAAAAAAACCCAAGTTTAAATGCCAAACAATGTGGATAATGATTATAAATAATGGTTCCAAGCTGAAATATATGCTGTAAATCATTCTTAAAAGAGAACATCTGTTATTTATGAGCTTATAAATGATTCAAATAAAAAAGGATTCTGACTAAAACAACAAGTGGGCTTATTAGGAACACAATCAAGCTCATTTAAGCCCAGTCTAGAGTTTTCATCGTCTCTGTTCATTATGTCATTATTATTTAAATAAATTGTATAAATATCTTTTGAAGTATATGCTTGCTTAGATTGAGATGGGCTTATTAGGGGCTTTTCATGGTTGATAAAAAAGTTCAGTGGTGTTAGATTGTTCTGTTGGCTAGTTATCATTAGGTCATTAAGTAAGGGCAGACGTCACAATCTAAGCTCATAAATGTGACACTTTGCTTGTGTAGTTATGTGTGCGTCATTACAGGCAAACAATGTGGATATGTGAGCACATGCGACTACAGCCTGACCATAATAACACTGAACACTCGAAGCAAAGCTTAAAACTTCCCTGATTTCATGGTTTCATGCTGGGTTAAAGCTTTTCTTTTTGATTATTCAAACTCGTTGTAGTTTACTTGTTTTGCCTGTTGTGATTTGGCCTATATTTCTTCATTTATGCATTTTAAGGCCATAACGGAACTGTTAAACCCACTTCTATAATAACTGCTTCTATGCTTAACATTATCATGTTGCAATCAGGACGTATAAGTGAACAAAATAAATTGGATTTTTCCCAATTTTAAACTTTATTAAAAAAATGACACAGTATAATCTGTTGACTACGCCACCTGTTATCCCCGAGCATAATTGAAGTTCGCCCCTAATTGCCTTAGCCATGCCGCTTTCATGTCAACATGCTGCAGAAGGCTTGGCCAGACAAATGATTAATGTGGTGAACCATCCCTAACACAGTGTGCAGCAGCTTTAAATTTAGCAACCACATTAGCCATTCTCTTCCCGTTACGATCCACCAGCAGCTCTTTGACAGGCAGCCAAACATTTAGTTGTGACAACAGTCTAATGATCATACTCTTGTATGTAAATCACTTAGTATAATGATGCGAACCTTCCCACTATCCTGACCCTCAGCTGACAACAGAGGCTCCATCATCCCACTGGAGACTGCACTTCAGCTAGCATGGGAAGAAGGTTAAGAGGAGGCAAATTAGGCGCCATTTTTGATACAGGAACAGCTTTAAGAGCAATCATGTGGTCAACCATAGATGCGTTGTTTATTTGACAGCGCTTGGCTTGCTTAGCCATGTCTGTATTTAGTGGTCGAGGAAGTTAAACACAACATTTAAAAGCCAGTGAAACATGTTTGCTTAGCTCCTGGCAAATTAACAGCCTCCTGTTCTAGCCTCCTATCTATTTAGCACTGTTGCTGTTTCAGGCTGGGTAAAAGGTCTGAAACATGAGTGGGCCACCCATGCCAAGTCCCTCCCCTCCCTGTAGCTGTGGCTATATTGTTCTTCTGGCAATCGAATTATGTTCCCATCTCTGTAGCACTGCAGGACACCATGTAAATTCATGAACGCTCCTTTCAGACCCACCGCTTGTCACAGCCCCCATTGTCTTCTCTGTATTCCCTCTTTTTTCCCTCAAAGACAAACAAAAGGGTTGGATCTTGGATATGAGTGTTCAGGCCTGGCCTGTCAGACTGGATGCTAACAGGACCCTGTGCCAAGTTCCTCCCCCACTGGAGTAATGCAAATTGTCCCTAAGTGGGGCCAGTTGTACTGGGCTGCTGAAGAGTCTTTAAAGTGAGACCCTTGACTTCTAGGTTTCTCTCCTTGCGCTGAAGATTTGGCACCTAACGTGTGGTGAACAGCATAGGGCTTTACCCAAAGCCCCTCTTAGAAATGTCAAGGTGCTGTGACACATCTGTGGGTGGCAATAACAGGGCCTCCCCTGGAGCTCTTGAAAGAGGCTGAGTTCTCTTTAGAGCACACTTAGTCAAGCACATCCAGTAGCTACCAGCAGCAGGCAAAGCAATCACACTGGTATCACACAGGTGGGTCCATAGTGCCCAGGTTTCCCAGAGTCTTTATTGAGCTCCTTATAGTGCTTCTCATGCAAGTGTATACATCAGTGTAACTATGATAAGTCAACTATTAGCACACAATGGAGCACCGACCAAGCAAGTTACATCAATTTGTCTGGTATATTGAAAATGGGACCTATCCATGCTCTGCTAATGTTGAGTTTCCAGCATAATCAAAACAAGGTAGGTTAGAAATGACATCAGATTTGCCACCATGGTAATGTCAGCTCGATGAAATAACAACAAAACTAGACACAATATATTCTGTGTGATATATAAAGAAGTAATGCAATCCCACTCCACACCAGACATGACTGTGAGATTCACTGTAAACTCCCCTGTGTCTAAATGGTTTACTGAAACTTCTTCTGAAATTCTGTTCTCATTTTTTTTGCATGATCTGTATCACGTGGCTTCAGAAAACATACTGACAGAGCTGACTAGGATAAGGATCCACATGGTAACCATATCAGGCACGATTTAGGAAAGGATGTTTCAGTAAAGTATTCGGATGTAGCTGGCCTTTATTGGTTTGCTCCAGTTGCCTGACCTACATACTTCCGGACAGAGATCCAAGACAGAATCATATTTCTACACAAACGGACAAAAATACGCATTTATTCTCATTTGAAATATGTAGCACATAAAATACAATTTTAATTTAACACCCAGTTTCATTCCTCAGCAGAACTCATGTGCTAAACATAGCAGATTTCTTCTAGCGTGTTCATTAAAAAAATACATTTTATATATAACATTCATCGAAAAAACTATGTTTGCTCAAAGCTGTGATGCATCTGTGTGTCCAATCATACAGGCATAATGAAATGCCTCCTAAAAGACTTAGGAAGACAAGGAAACTTCAGGTTTAAGGTCTATTCACACAGAATCCATTTTGTCACAAACAAAAAAACACACACAAGGTTTGCATATAAACAAACATATGAATGATGTCTTACACATCGAGTCCAAAACCCACAGACTGTGTCGCTGTGTACATTTTTCAAGCCTATTTTAGGCCTTTAAAACAGGCTGACTAATCAGAGCACTGTTATCATTGTTGAAAGCCCAACAGATAAGAATCAAGATGGCAACAGAACAGCCTTTTTTTGTAGCCATTCTTTTTTTTTTTACGTTTGTCTAGGTGCATCTTAGTCTGTTCATGTCCACAGAGACCCGCAGACTATAGCTTCTCATGCTAATGAGCAGAATTTAGAGCTTCTAGCTTGTTAACAGAGCACAGAAGACGAAATACACATAATATGTGTTGTGAAGGTTCCACAATGCAAAAACTCATTCATTTATTTGGTCTGAAAAATTTGTTCTTGGTGTGAATAGGTCTTCAACCTACGCCCTCAAGCAGCTCAAATCCGAATACAGATAGATATTTTGAGCACAAACAAATACAGATACAGATCATTGCATTGCTGTACACCCCTAAGGTAAAATAGACACCATATGAAATTGATTTCAGTTTCTAATTAGGATTATATTTTCTCATTAGGTTGAATTGGATGTTTGCCAGTGTTATGTAAAGCCTATCTAACTTTGCAACAATTGCAACAATAGGCCATGTTTGAGGGCAAAGCCTGGGTCAAATATTCACATGGAACTCCCTATTTGTATTTTTATTTTTGTACAGTGATCCACAAAATTCTTGTTACTCCCCTGAACAGGCCTTCAAACTGACAACAGGCCTCTCGCATCATCATGTCAGTGTGCCACAACCGTGGAGTGTTTCATAGAGCGCATGTCTCCCAAGATCGCTCTTGCCTCACGGAAGAGCCTGCCTTCGACAAAAGCTCTCCACTCTGCTCTTTTCACAATGACTACAATAAGGGAGCTCAACATTTTTTTGCAGATGACTGGCATATACATAACCCTGCATCAGTGACATTTGGCTGAAGGAACTATGAATAGCGCTGCCTC
Organism: Salminus brasiliensis; assembly: GCF_030463535.1. Lineage (NCBI taxonomy): Eukaryota > Metazoa > Chordata > Actinopteri > Characiformes > Bryconidae > Salminus > Salminus brasiliensis. Next base: position 9,946,384 of record NC_132896.1, read on the forward strand.
CAGGGCTTGTAATACATTAGAGGTACCCTTTGTTTCTTTGCCTGACAGCAGTAAAGCCTTGCTGTTTGTGGCGGGAATATGGTTGTAGTCAGAGAGGGCCTACATTTTACACCCTCAACCACTCCCTCCCACTCACATCCCCTACCCACACCTACTCCCTGTTCTTGTGAATGCCTTCCAGCAAGGTTTTTACTGCTTGTCCTCTTCCCAATCTAAAAAAGGCTTGTGGAAGTTTGATGGATGGGATGCTTTGTGAGAAATGAATGGAAGAGGTTAATAGAAGACAGTACGGAGAAAACATAAAGTAGTACCTGTACTAGCACTGGCTACTTTCTTTAGGAGCATTTAATGGCAAAAGGCTAGTATGTAGTTATTCCACATTTGACCGAAACTCTCACCCACAGCTACTTACACCTGCATCGTGTTGCACAAGCCCTTACTGGAGTAGCATGGTGTATTTGTCCAGCCAAACAATCGAACCCTATTATCCAACAGGGAAGGCTGTGTTGTAATATGGCGTCATGTGGTCAATCGCATCTTCAGTCAACTTGAAGCAAGCAAGTGACCAGTGGGGGAGCAGATGAAGAGAGAGAGAGAGAGGTGTGAAGAATGAATATGTGTGCACCCCTGTGGAGTTAAAGTGTGTGGCTTCGTCATACTGCTCTTTCCTTTGTTTAGCAGAAAATCTGTCCAGTAGAGGACAACAACGAGTTATGACATTTCATTTGCCCGCATCCACCTACACCACACAGATGGTATTTTAAAACTGTGCTGCAAGCATGCTGTGGGGAATCCATTTCAGGGAAATCACAGATCTCTGAGCACCAACAACAGCCTAGTTAATCACATACAAAATGAGGATCAGGTGTTTTCTTCTCCTTGTCAAGCTCCAGAACGGATATCCTGCAATTCCGAGAAAATGATTGCCTCTAAGTATGAAAATATTTGTCCAACTGGAAGACGAGGGAGACAAAGTAGGAGATGTAATAGAAGAAGCTTTGTAACGTTGGAGTGAGTGGATTAAATGGCATAGAGAACCATCCACAAAAAAGTTCCATGGTAAATGAATAAGGAGGCATTGTACCTTTTCACTGATGGAAAGTTTGCTTGACCCATTACCGAGCATCATCCACATTCCTGTCAGGGTTAACTGTTGGCTGCTTCTTCCATCATGACTTGGAGCACCGTGGCCAAGTGTGGGCGAGCAGAATGGATTATATGAATATCAGGGATAATACCCCCTTGGGGTTTACGCTAGCAATCCAGTCCATCATGTAGAACGAATGCCAGTATCTGTTACCAGCTGAGACACTGTGCAGTTTGCAGACCCCTGAGTGGTGTACGCAGACTCAGATCAATTATTCGATAGTGTTTACATTTCCCCCAGCCGTGATTTAATTCCTTTCCCGCCATCTGCACTTGGCCAGTTCAAACAAACAGGCCTTCGAATGTCCTTAGCCATCGCTGTGGCGCGCTTCCATTTTTCCACATGGTTGCAGTTGGTCGACATGCAGGCGGTCGGAGTTTGGGTTGCCCTTTATATCCCCCCGCAGTTTGAGGCCAGGAGGTCTGATCCATCCCGTCAGCCAGTTTACTCTGAGACAGACAAGCTCCATTTGTCACGACTGCACAGGAGCAACAGGGCCGGCAGCCCCCACAAGAGAGCTCCTCATTCACAGCCACTTTCGCTAAAGCTCTTCTGCCAAACCTTGTATACAGTGACAGGCTTCAAAGCTAGAGTCCTTTCAGCTACAGGTTACTGAAGATTAGCTCATGAAGTAATTTGCCTCAGCTTGCAGGAGGTAAGTGCGTGTAGCGTGTTTAGGAATGAAGCATTGGCTTTATGCTTTTGTTCCCTGATTGCTGTTCATTTTTAAAGAACAGGCATTTTGGTCTGACCACCTCAACTTCTCTTAACCATGTATCATGAGAGCACAGGTTCCCAAACCTGGTCCAGAAGCACCCTTTGCCCTGCACATTCTAGTGTTTTCTTGCTCTAACATGCCCATTCATGTCCAACTCAGGAATAGCGTGTTAATTTATTGATCGGTTGCATCTTAGAGCCGAGCAGGGGGTACACCCTGCACTGCTCTGGGAACCACAGAGAAGGATCTAAGAAAAGTGTAATGTCAGGGCAGAGCATGAAGAAGAAAATGAAGGTTGTAGAGTAAAGTAACACAGATGCAACAGGTCAAGCAGGAGGTGAGGTCAATAGTCATTTGACGTCAGTTTGAACAGCTTCAATAGAAATAGAATGTGAATCTAAAGAAAAACCCTACTGATAATGCAGAGCGTGGTAATACACCTCTGGCCGAAGAGCTTGTGGTGTCATGTTAGAAGGAGTAAACTGAATTTTTTCTTGTTTTACTTTTTTGCTATTCCACACAGGTTGCAGCTTGACCATGCTCCAAGGTCATCACATACAGTATTAGGTGAATCACGAGTGCTGAACTGTCTAGTGGCTTATTCTGCCTTAATGATGTCAAGTGGGGCATAATTTAGGGGGCATATATTGTCCTTTGGCTCCATTTCAGGTCACATGGTGTCATTAGTTTGGGATCTTGTCCAAGTGCCTGTCATTTTGTTTTAGCTCATGGGTGTGTGTACCAAAGCATTCAAGGTCCTTTTAAAAGTACTCACTCAGTACTCACTCAACAGCAGATCTTTTATCATGGACCAAGCTCACCATTATTTCCTGTGCTCAGCACAGGCTGAGTTATGGTATCCAGAGTCTTCCTGTAATTCTAGTCCCCGTACATAACCACAATAGACATGCTGTTCTGTAAGAGCCATGATTTCTTGGACAGCTCTTCCAGCTGTAGCACACTCATTCTTTCCCAATCTCACCAAGCCCATTTTCCGCAACGCTTAAGAACACTTGCGCACTGATAAACCAGCCCATTTTATGGTCCACGGCTGTACTTTAAACTTCTGCGGTTTGATACTGATACCACACGCCACCTCTAATACAAGAGGAGGGAATAATGAAAAGGTTATGATGCCAAGGCAGTGTTCTCCTCAGGGCTGAGATAGCATTTTTTGAGACTTCAGCTTTTACATAACACATAGCTCAACAAAAAGCATCTACATGAAATTATTGGTCTGTTGTTGTTTTTTCTTAATCAGGTCATCCTTTGAACCATTGTAGTGTTTTATTGTTTGGCCGCAGCACTTGAATGTGAATGTAATTCAGCTTCCTGTAAATCTCCTGGCACAGCCTGGCTCTTGTTATATCAGCGTTGCTGTTCATCACTCCCCACTGCTGATGAATGACACCCAATTAACTCAGCAGAGCAAAACATTTCGTCTCCTAGATCAGTTTGCAGATAGCCGTTTGTGTGGCTTTGCTAACCAAATCTGCTCCACTGTCACGACCACTTTTTGCCGTTTTTGTTATTTTGAGGCATGAGGTTGTCCATGAATGCTATTAGTTCTCTTTGCCTGGAAGCCATGTTCTTAACTGAAGGCTTGAGCTTGAACTATTATGCTGACTTCGGCTGGAGCTCCACCCAAAGTCATGTGGGTAGAAGACGTGCTTGCTGTAAGGTGTCAGGGGTCTGTGATAAACCCCTTACTAATCAGCATTTTCTTTTTCAGTCAGTCAGTGTGTGTGTGTGTGTTTGTGCAGGTCAAAGCCTCATATGACATACTGTACATTGAAATCCAAAGAAAAGTCCATGTGAAGTAGCTGTCATCCAAAGCGTCTTGGCTAATAATGTAAACGCAATGAGGAGCTCACAGTCCTCATAAAGTGGTGGTATTTTTACAGTTCTTAGTCATTCTTGCAGGGCTAGATTACTGAGCTAATTGTACTTCTTCATTGTTGCCCACAAAGTGTCTCTGCCAGTGAAATTACTGTGGGAACACTCGGGCCTTTGTTTTGTTTTTTTTGTACACTGTGCTGCCATCAAAAACGTAAACGCTATTATGACAGGCAGCTATAATGACTGTAAAATGGTCATTGTTGTTGGATTGTCTATATCTTAATCAAGAACAATGACCTATCAACATGAATTACATGTAATGTCGCTCCCAAAAAGGCTAGCTTTCCCTGCAATGTGTTCATTCAAAATACATTCATTCGCATGAATGTCATATTTCAGTATTTGTGAGAATGGGGAAATGGGATGAGAGATGGGGGTGGGGGTGGGGGGACGTTTAGGAGCATATTTAGTTTGTACAAAAAGACCTACATAGATTTTGAAAGAGCAATTTCAGTGCTGACTGATGCAGTCTGTCTGTTGGATATCAATGAAACGCTGGCAAAGAGCAAGCAGCACTGCATGAGTCCGCTGAAACGACATCTCTAATAGCCTTGGATCAGGAACACACTTGTGCGTTGATTAGGGGTGAAATGCCTAGCGCACAACACAGTAGCTTGTTTTCGCGTGTAAGGCTTCCGCTGCAGAGTGTGTGTGTGTGTGTGGCGCAGTGTGTAATACTTTCACTTCTTTTTTGGTCACGTTTGTGTCTCTGTCACCTGTTAAAGCGAATAGGTAATATTACCCTTTGTCAGGCACACCTCAGGCTCACTGTCAATCATTCTCCCTGCAAGATAGAAATCAAATGCTGTGAAGAGTCAGAATCAGTTGGCACAAGAGCTGACTGTTTTTTCTAGGCAATAGACCGCATTCTGATTGCAGCAGGCACTGAAGATGGCCTAGGGATGGGAAATTTGAAGTGAATACTGTGGTGATGTTGTCCCACAACAAAAACGTATAATAATACTAAAACTAATAATCATAATAATACCTGCGATGAGGGGCTGCATGGTGGCGCCACAGCATGGTGCATGTTGCACTGTTCTAGGGGCTTGTGAGTTTGTCTGTGAGGAGTGTGGTTTGTTCTCCCTGTGTTTGTATCTGAGTGAGTTTCCTCAAGGTACTTTGTTTACTCCCGCCTCTCAAAAATGCACATGGTGGGCAACTGACCATGTGAAATTGTCCCTAGGTATGAATGAATGGTTGTATGTGGTACCCTAACCTGCACCCTGTCCAGTGGGTATTGCTGCATTGCATCCTTGACTCCGGGTAGGCTCTGGATCTGCCATGACCCTGTCCAGAAGAAGCAGATTAGGAGATTAAAAGTTTTTAAAGGACTGATCACTTAAATAATCTTCAGGAGAGAAACAGTTGTTTTTCTACAACCTAAAAACTGGGACTGGGTTCTTTAGGTAAAGGCAAAAGTTCTATATAGAGTCATTCATCCATTGTCTTATCTGCTTCTTCCTGCTCCGAGTCGTGGTGGGGAAAAAAATGTGTTTCTATTAAAAAAGATGACATCCACCTGTAATGAAACACAGGTGCAGGACACAAACACTTGGGTATTCAGGTAGGTATTCGTGCCTTCTCTTGGGTATTTTTGTTAACCAGTGTGCAGACATGCTTTTTATTTTTAAAGAAAGTTTAACTATTAAATAATAATCATCACAAATAATCGCATCACCTCAATTATTAATGAATGAATGAATTATTAATTATTGCTATACAATTTTTCTGATATAATGGCTGATATTACAATACTTGAAATATAGACTGCTAAGGACATATATCTAATAATCAGACAGGGTGAGATGCCTCTGTAATACTTTTTTATCATTACTGTAAGGGGTTTCATACGCTATAATACAATTATATAATGTATATTTCAAGCCACTCTTAGTCCATTAAAGGCCTTTTTCCTTTTCCTTCAAATGACTTTCTGTGTACACGTGCTTGTGTAAGCGTAAACCTAGATGATGTTAAATGTGATATTTCTGATATTTGCCTCGAATCCCTCCCTTATACAGTAGGTCTTTCCTGTTTCCATGGTGGCTAAGTGAAGAGCGCATGGCATCAACCTGTTGCACTTTTGCTATTCCTGTAGCGTTTATGTAAATCATTATGTCTGCAACTTTAATTACCACTGAACTCCCTACCCTCCTTGTATGTCAACATAGTAACAGCTATGGAATTTCCCTTTCATTGGACATTAGACATGGATATGACTATGTGAAAAGGTAGCCTAGCACACCAGACCCAGAGCCTGCAAGGCTTGTCAAATAACGCTAGTTATTAGTCAGTCCAGCTAAAGCGTCTGCAGAGAGCCTGACCTCATATCAGCCGCATGCTGTACATGCAGAAAAATCAATCAAGATCAAACGGCTGAACAAAACTACTGTGCGTGGGTGGGCTCGGAGAAGCGTGCGCATTTGTTTTGTGGACAGACATCTTTTCTTTTTTTTTTACACCGTCCTTTTGATGTCGACCAGCTTGCTCTGGGAGAGACAGGATTCAGCTGGGCCTGGCATCAGTAGGGTGCAGCTTAAAGGCCAAAATGCTAGACTAAGGCATTGCTGTGAACTTCAGAAAAAATTATGATTAAAGCCCAGCATTCGCAGACACAGCAAATGTTCATAAACCCTTGTGCTATCTCAGAGGATAACATCTGTGTGCATCACATTTATGCGTCCAATTAAACAGTAAAAAAAAGTATAATAAATAAATAATAAACATATCTGTCTGTATTTGCTTAATAGAACCTGGAGCAACATTCTTATTTACTTAATGAGCCTTTACCAAAAGCTAGTTAGCAGGACAACAATCTGCTCACTACAGAACAAATTGAAGACTGGATGATTGAAACCCCACTTATAAACGTTTAGATGACAATGGCTCATGTTGAGCAACTGCTGTTGGACGAACAGAAAAAGCTGAAATTATATTTTTTTTTTCCCATGCTGTTGGATCTGGAACCCATTTTCTAAACCACTACAGATACACTGAGTATTAAACAGGTCAGTGCATGTTAAATAACTGACACGAATGTTGACGAAAGTTATAATGTGACATGTTATTACGACTTATAGCAAGCCAGCTAGGCTTAGATAAGTTAACGTTAGCTAACAGGCTAAACACCGCAGCACAGACAGTGGTCCAGCTAAGTGGGGCTCAGATCACACATGTTTAGAAGATGAAGCCTCATGCCTGAGAGCACAAAGTTAAGTGCCTTCAACTGTTTTGAGGCACATCTTGCATGAATCAATGAGTTACTGTATTTTGTCTGTGCCACAGAACAGAAATTTGACACATCAGACATGTTGTAATCATTTTGGGATACCATCATCATTTTGTACAGTCCAACCCCACATGTGGCTCAGTCAGTCTAAGCTTAGAGGTATCCTTGAATTTGTAGTCTATTCAAACTAGCTGAGATTGTTCTTGGGTAAAGTCCAGACAAGAGCGTCTGTTAAATGCCTTAAATGCAATGTAAATGTAAAATGTAAATGTCAGTCAGATCTATTCAATTTTTAAATGAATAATAAATTCAGTGGTGACCGTAATGAGCTAAACACTGCAGCAGGCATTACATAACTGCAGTATTGTGGTAATATGGATATCATCACAGCCCTAGCTACAAGACTTATATACCCAAAGGCATTTGATAGTTTTTTTAGATTTGACAGTGATTTTTAGATTTCCATTACCTACTTTAGCCTCATAGCATCAAAGCAGAACTAAAGAAGTGCACTTTCAGACAGCAAACAAATTTAGGCTGATCAAATACATTTAGAAAAATTGGAAATCAAATCATGTAAATTAGATATTTCTCCTTTACGTCTGCAAGTTTGGTTGTATAAACACAATGGTTAAGCTATAAGCATTTTAAGGATTCCTCTACGCAGTGTGTACATTTGAGGATGCTTGATCCACAGAGAATATTGTCATTGTGTTTTTGCTAAGTGTTCACCTTTTACCATGTGCAATAGCTTTATATACTGTGTTGCCTTGATCCACAGTTCCACCTCCAGTTCAGGGGGTCTCGGTCTGCAGACTAACCTTTGGAAACATATCCAATTTCTCAGGGTTCTCTAAACTTCCAAGGTTCAGTACTCCAAGGCTGGCAGCCGTGTACTCTGAGATGTTTGCCAGGTGTGGATAATAAACAGCTGCTGGGCAGAGGGGCCAACAAAGAGTGAAGCAGCATCCCAGACCAGCAACCTCACCAGCCATCACCCACTATCCCTGGAGGATCACTAACTCTGCTCGGGCCTGATAAATCACAGGCCTCTCCGATTGTATTCAGCTGGGGAATTGAGCTCCCTGAACTCCCGGCTTCAAGACCAATCCTGGCTGGCGTTACCCAATGTTAACTTAAGGCAGGACGGTGCAGAATCCAGTCAGTGTCAATGACTTTAACTTGAAGCCTCAAACAGAAGATGTGGGTCAACTAATGAATGGTATATGGGGGCTCCAGGCCTTCACAATATGACAGTCATTACAAAGCCAATTAGGATGTATCTGCTGGAGGAAGGTTTCTGACCATGATACACATTAACTGGAAGGCCACAGACACAGGTTCTAAAGATAAACTAATTAAGACTACCTCTCGCAGCAATATGATACACCCAGACAGAAAAGAATTGACCAGGCAAATGCATTAAGTCCGCTTGGCTGAATGTCCAGCTGGCTGCACTTTCAGTCCATTTCTCCATAAGGCTGCCTCAACCTGGTGGTGCCTTGTGTGAACAGTACGGTGCTTTTCACTCACATTTCAAAAGGGAACTAAAGGGCTCATTAAAGGTATTAATTAAACATACACGTTGTGGCTCCCCCTTAAAAAATAGGAGCATGCCTAATCATGAAAGATGCATGGCTAACATTTGCTGATGTTTCGCTCTCACACTATGCCCTACCTGCATTCATGAAGGACGTAATGGCCTATTTTCCCTCAAAGAGGCAAAAAAGCTCTTTGCTGCCAGGGTGCGGAATGTCAAGGAGAGTGTCTTGAGGGTGATCGTTTTCAGCGGTCCTGTCATGTCAGTGGGTGGAGTGGGAGTGAGATTTCTCAGGGACAGTAAAGGTGGCTGTGTGCTCTGGCTCTGTGGCTGGAGCAGCAGAGGGGGACGTGCTGTTCTGAACGTTCGTCAGGGTGAACAGGTTCACTGTGCACAAGATGTTTCGTACTGTCACACAAATGACAGGTAGAGAGGGGCTGAGACAATGTAACAGTAGGAAAACAGGTAAAAGGTTCTTTCAGAGGTGACACTTAATCAAAAGCTCCCTCAGCCCTAGGGCGACCTTTGGGCAGCTGGAGGAAACCCTGCTCCTGCGGCTGCTCTCGGGCCTCCTCCTTTGCAGCTTTTTTTTTTCAATTTCCACACAGACAGATATGGGGTGGCGGAAAGCCACTGCCACTTTCATGTCATGTTTTTTTGCAGAGAAAACTGACTGCTGGCGACAAGACTGGACAGGACTCCCTGACAGGAGCGCTGCAGTTCACCTTGGTGTGTCAGAGCAGTCAGAGAGGATGAGGGAAAGCACAACTTGTGGAATTCAATGCAGGGAAAAGAGAACATTATGCCGTCGGGTACAATCTCAAGAGCTGTACTGTACCTTTCATCCTTGGGAAAGGAAAATATTTAGGGGAAAGCACTAGTGGCTCAGGAGCCCAAAAGGCCATTTGGACTATAATTGCTACTGCTACATCAGCTCTAGTGCATACTTATGGCCCCCTTAATCAAGTATGTGTTTCACTCAAACGGATCTAAATAGTCTGGGTGGGCAGAGGCTGCAGCAGCAGTTTGGAGCTCTATTCATCTCTGATGTTGTTTGTTGTACATCTTCATTTACAAGTTCTTAGATTTCGATTTCAGAAGGAACAGCAATTTAATCCACAGTTGCCTTTGGCATTTAGAGGTTGACCGTATAAGGAGCTTATAGACACTGTTTCATTTCTCGCAGGTCATGTATATCCTCAACAAAAACAGAACTTTGTGGCATGCTCTATTATAGTGATTGATTCTCAGCCTATTCACTCTCGAATGTTGACCAAGGCCCCGCAGAGACAGGAAATGAAACTCCATCTTGGCCCAGACAGTTTGACAACTTCACTTCTTCCTTCTTTCAGCCTCATACAGTCTGACCCTAAATACCACAAGAGCTCAACGGACAGGCTGAAATATTTATACCTGAATTGAAAGTTGAAAATTGTAAAGTAACTGTTAGGATTTCCTCTGGTGAACATCGATTACTGTGTTCAGGAAGAGATGGAAAGCATATCAGATCAGACATTACTTATGGAGAAGCTTAAAGAGCCAGTGGAGGCTCTGTTCCGAAATGGGCCTTCCATGGTACGCTGTGTTTACCTTGACATAGTTGAACAATGAGAGTTTGGTTTATAAAATGAACATACTTTGAACCTCAAACATCTCAAAAATCCCCAAGAACAGGGCTGCCATTTCCAAATTCCCCAAAACTATTACCTGTTACCCAGTCTTGACTTATTATTATATTATTATTATTATATTCACACTCATAACTTTTACATACACCAACCTTGCTAGCGTAAGCCTTTCGACTTTAGGTGAATATGCTGTTGATACTGGAGAGCAGTACATCACCTCCAGGTCACTGTGGGAACCAAGCCTCCTGACTGTGGCTTTTTCTGTGCCAGTGTCTGCAGAAGGGGAGCTCAAACTCAAGCAAAAAGGCTAAAAGGTAATGCAAGCTCACTAGCTGATCTTTCCAACGTCCACTCTCTTGAAAACTACCTCAGCTGGCTTCCAACCTGGAGCTAAACACAAAGCACTGCTTAGCTTTTTTCCGTATGACTTGAGAAGGCCGAACCTGGGGAAGTGAGCAGGTGCTAGGCCTAAAGCTAACTGGCTACAATCTCTTTAGCTACCTGCACACTATGAGGAGAGCAACACTGTCCGGTAAAAATATTTAATATTACAAGACTATACTATAATATGCAGGTTTGCCACAGCAGTCGTCAGTGCAGTTAACCAGCTAGAGCATTTTATTACCCACGATCCCACCATTGAAAGAAAATCGACGTGTTTTATTCTGAGCCAAAGTTATAATAATAGTTGTATATGGGCTTATACAACCACAGCTTAGCATTTATTCCGCACACCAACCAAACTGACATACTCATTATTTATCAGAGAACATCTTGAATACTCAGTAAATGCAATTTTGGCATCTGTACATACAAAGCTATGAGATCTGTGAGGGAAATGCAAATAATTGAGTGGTGAAACATGGGGATGGGGGAAAAGAGTGTGTGCATTTCTTCAGTAAGTTATTAAATGCTACATTAAGTGTAATAAACAAAGCAATAGCTTTATATCTATATGAGTTTGTTTGCCTTAGTAAGTGTGGAGAAGATGGTGGGAACGAGACTGCAGTGTCACAAAATGCTGGTAAAATCATGGTGAGATAAAAGACGTGGTTTTTATACAGAGAATAATCATAAACACATAAAAGATCATAAAAGAAATGAAAGGTCAATAGACAGTCCTCCGTGTCTCCGCTGTGGAGGAATGCGTTGCTTGGCAAAGCCAACGGTCGAACCCTGGTGGGCAGCGCGCGGCGGGGGGCGGGGCTTGATCTACAGTTTGGTTTTCGGCCGTGGAAACGCCGCGCCGCGCGCTCCGCTCTGCTCAGCTGTGGTTGGTCCGGAGAGCCGCGCGCTGCTCTGCGTTGCGTTGCGTTTCGGTTTCGCGCTTCTGCACCGCCGTCGCCTGGAGGCTGGAGGTCGCCGGGGAAACTACTCTGCCTCTAGCCGCCCTCAGCTGTCAGGTTACCGGTTTGAAAAGTTGCTCGTTTGCGTGCGCACCGGTTCTCTGTCTCACATGCGAGGATGTGATTCCCCTCGTGAGGGTTTAGAGCCGCGCCATGGTGTTGACCCAGGGACTCCTCGTGGAAATGGTGAGTGATGCATTTCCTCATTACTTCACACACATACGAGGATTTGTTTCTCTTGTTTTCTTTTTCATTTCCACCATTAATTTAAGCAGACGTTTAATTAATTTAAGTGCTAAATGAAACCTACAAAAATCCATAAATCCATGCGCACCGAAATCAATCCCTCCGAAATGGCCATAGTGATAAACGCTAGCTGCTATTTCTGTAACCACGAAAAAAAGGCTTTTTTTTTTTTGTACGTTAGTGACGCAAAAACTGGCACGTTGCGTATCTTTATGTCAGACTCTGGCGTTTTTGTGAATTGCTGTGAAATAAATAGGCTAAGCTACGTCACTGCGAGGAGCTCCATGCAACTTACAAATGAGACTGGCGTGGATTAGAAAAGACACAGAGCAGTTGGGGGGTGTCTCTGGATGTTATCTGTCTTTGCTATTTTGATCATTCCCAGACGTTTAGATTTTGTCTGGGTCATTCTGAAGAAGAATCATCACCTCAGGAGTGAGAAAAGTCTCATCTCACAAACGTGAAAAGGTCAGTCTTCATGATTTTAGTCTTTATGAACTGCTGGAGATAAGCAGAAAGATCAAGGTTGTCTTTTTTAACAGAATACTGTAATCATTTTTAGCCTACAGCTCTGTTCAAATGGGATAACCTCCTCTTATTGACTTCATTTTTTTCCAACAGGTGGTTTAAGATGTTCGCAGTGCTTCTTTTATTTATGTGTAATGTCCTGTATGTCTCTATGTATCTATTTTTCACGCATCATAGTTCTCAAAGATGTTTGACACACTGACACAGTCTTGCGTAATCTACAATAGTTTACCGGAAAGTACAGTGTCTCCCAGGACAGCTTAAGGTAATGGACCTTGCTCAAAGGTTCAAGAGCCAACTGTCTCAGATAAAATTGCTCCCAAGCGCCTGAGACTCAGATATTCATAGTGGCTTTTGCTGAAGAGCTGAATTGGGATGGAACTAAGATGTCTGAGCAGCTTATTTACTTTGTTATGTGTAATGAAACCTAAAGAAGATCTTTTCTTGCGTGCGACTTTGAAATATTACAGTGCTGAGTTGTATAGCTGAACAATTTTCCAATCAGATTTTTCAAAACGTCTCCTGCCTTCATCACCGTGATTTGCAATTATTACTGTGTTCCCCAGTGGCACATCTCCACAGCACAGCACATTGCCTTGATAGGAAAACACTGGTGTGTTTCTGATTTGTGTGTCTCTTGCCACTGTTTGGGTCTGAATTACAGAGCGGAAAAGGGAGTTTTTTAATGCGGCACCTCACCTCTCGCAGTCAGCACTTGAACAGGAGAGCACGGGCCACTTGCCTGTGCTGATATAGCAGAGCTAACAACGGGAGAAGTTCATCAGAGCCACTGAGGGCTGCCAGGTCAATTTGTGCTTATGCAATGGTGAGTGCAGTGGTCAATACTATCATGCCAGGCATGGAAAGGATGTGTTTTGATGGATAGCGCAGGCCAGTGGGTCGATACACTGACTCTCACTTCACATTAGGTCTGTGCATCTGACTGACCCAAAAGCCAAAGGTGAAACCAGAGAAACATGGTGCAGATGTGCAATTCTGCTACAAGACTGAGTAGCTCAGCGCTGTGTTTACATCCACTTCATGCGTGATGTTTGCTGTTGGATGCTGCTTCAAGGCAAGTGTTGACTAAGGTGTGATAAGGAACCCATTGGTATTGGTTGTCTTTCACGCATGATTGGTCAGATGTCCGGTCACATGAGCTATCAAATCCTCGACTTGACCGTAGTTGAGGGGGAAAATTTGAGACGGCATGTTAGCAACGTAGACGATGAAGGGGGTTTGGCCGATATGGGAAGAAAATACTGGAGGGGATGAATCCAATTCAGTCCTGTTAATTTAGCCATAAATAGCTGCTATAAAAAAATAACATGAATAATATATAATTAACAGGAATAACCACTTTCAACAGGTTCAGTTGATCAGCCAAGACGGGATTGATGTCTGAAGTTTTCTTAGTTTTAAACCGGGCCTTTGTTGCTAACGAACACTCGACTTACACTGTCACCAGTTTCATCTCTGTAGATACATGCCCAAATATATTCTACAAAAATACACCCAGATCTGATTGTTCCTGATTTGCTTCACACAGACAAATTGATGTGATATTTAGTTCCAGTTTTAGCATATATTTAAACATTTGGTCTATCATGATTGGTCTATTCGAAACCCTTTTAAAATGTGTTATACCAATTTCATAGAGATGAAAATGGTGACAACCTAAATTCAGTGTTTGGTAGCAATGTTAGCCTTGCTTCTCCTTTTCTAAAATAAAGAAAGAGATGTCAGATATCAAACATTGTATCTAATCGACTGCGTCTGCGGTACAAAAATAAATCATGTTAAGTTTGAGTTTTTGTTGAACTATTCCTTTGTAAAGTGCTTCAAATACTGGATCTGTAAATACTGGATACTCAAAATGACAAGACTATAAAATTCCACATCTCAAGCAGCGTTATTTTGTGGTAATATTTTATTAGGCTAATTTTTAATAAACATTTAGATTTTGTTTTCTAAACTGGAAAATAGGGAGCTTGTTTAAACAGAGCTTAAGTAGTAGAAATGAGTAGTTCTAATGCATTTCACTGCATTTTCATTCATTTTCTCATCCTTCGTGCCTTTAGAGAATCAGCTGAATCAGTTTGTTGAGAAAAGTTCATCCTCCAGCCCACTTTCTCCCTTCCAGCTGAGCTGAGGTCAACCACAGCATTAATGTCTTTTATACCAGTTAAGAGTCATCTCATTCAGTTTGTTCCGAGTTTATGTTTGCGTGGATTTGGTTTGTTTTATGACTTACCAATTTAAAGAAAGCTGCCTCTACCCGCTTTGGTGTGTGTTTTTGCTCAAAGTTTTAAAGCGAGCTGCCTCGAATGCAGCAGCTCCCAGAGTACCGAGTGGGGGAAACTGGGCTCTTGTTCTGCCTTGCTTGTCTAAAAATGGGCACTGAACCCAGACACAAACAGCATGATGAATGCCGTTTGTACCATCCCCTCCTCCTCCTGGTGTTTCCACCTCATTTGACCCAAGAAATTACATGTTTTGGGTGCAAATCTAGTTTTCTCTTGTTTGTGCTTATTAGGTTAACTGATATCATGCAGTGGACTGAGCTGGAACAAGTTTTTGTAGGTCAGATGAACTGCTGCTAGGCTTCTTTTATAGTCATATATATTGAAGTAAAGTGAATGGAAGGTTACATGCCGGTTCATGATTAGTCAAATGTAAGAGACTTTATGGAGACGGTTGTTTTGCGCCTAACTTTTATGTATGTAATTAGGTCAGCGCAGCATATTGATGTTGACTAGGAAATGTTTAAACATACACGCTGGCAAGGCCATACAGTTTCCCCTGTATCTTCAGAAGAAATACACCCTTTTAACTGCTCACTTACAGCTCTTATGTTTTGCCAGACAAGAATTCACTGGTTTAAAAATAAAGGACTTGTTCCTCTTTACAAAGCTGTAAATACATGAGGTAAAACAAGGAATAGGCTATTTTTATTGTCTAAACTCATAGTAGAGTCATTTTTGATTAGATAAGGCAAGAAATATTTACATAGGCATATGTCTACTGCTGACTAAGACTCTCAGTTACCCTCCTGTTAGTGCTTTCATTCTTTTATATGAAATGAACATGAACCTCTGAGATTCTAACACCCTGGACCTGTCTCTGTGGTCTAAACAGAAATGTTAATGTGTGAGAGAGAGAGAATAACGGCGTAGGATGCGCCAGAGGTGTGAACCTAGAGCATCACACCCAATTCTCCCTCATTAGCTTTGTCGTGCCCCAGCAGAATTACAGTGCATCTGGGAGAAGATCACAGCCGTTAGTGGACAGTAGTGCTGCTTGGGGAGTGGAGGAAGTGCTGCTATTAGGGGTATGGTACTGTTCATTTAGGGTTGGCAAAATTGCTGTAGATGGTCATTCTGAGGACAGACTAGCATACGTACACTAAACATTTTGCATTTTCTAATGATGAACAGCATGCTCATGCCTTCAGAGCTTTCCCTGTTTAAAACAGGAACGGTGGAATTATGGTAAGAGCCGGATTGTTTATTTTGTGAAAGCTCTGTGTTTCTGTCCAAGAAATTAAAATCAATGAAACAAACAAGTGAAAGCGGCTTGTCGAGAATGCGATATAGATTTTCCTCAAGTTCAGTTCAAGTCAGGTTTAGCTACTCGCAATATGGTGGAGCACATTTGCGTCCCTGCTTGGTGGTGAAACACTTCAGGAATTTCCCTGTAGAACTAAGTGCTTGAGTTTTGTTTATAGCAGAAAAAATTAAAGAAACATAAACTAAGGTCCGCTGGCCCAGGCCTGTCCAGCGGGGGGACACCATGAGCTTGCTGTACTGCCTCGCATCGTCCCTGACATGAGACTACCTAAGAGATTAAAAAAACACAGGCAAGGCGCTGTCAGCCCCCGGCTCCCTGTGGACAGAAAACAAACCCAGGAACAGAGTGCTTATGCTTCCGCATGCTCTCTGGGGCCTGCGTAAATGCAGGGGACCTCAGCGCTGATTTATTCCCCTGCTGCCTCTAAAGGCTGGTTTGAGGAAATCTGCTGTTTTGAAGCACGTCCTGGACTGTTAACACGTTTCTTATTTACAGGACAGAGCAGTTTTGTCTGATGGTGGCCAGTTAAAAGGTAAATCCTGCTTAAATGAGGTGATCATTTTGACAGCAAAGGGGACATTCAGGTTACACCCATGTTCATGTTCCCATTAGCTTTTATTTTCATTGTTCTTGCTTGTGTTGGTACAATGACGTAAAACCCAGGCAATACGAAGCCTGCGCACTCAAAAACAACTACGCTTGTTTGTGCCAGATTCTCATTTTTGGAGCTTAAATAGGGTTAATCAGTTTATAAAAAGAGAATTTTGATTTAATATGTACGCTAAGTCATAAGTAGAAAGTAAACTGTTCACAGTCACACATTTGCTTTTGCTATCTTTATAGCCCCGCCTGACAGACAGCAATGGAAATTATTGTTATTAATTTTATTTAATTTAATTTTTTTTTTTACTCATCTTCTGTTCAGAGGAGAAATATCCCTCCACATTGTAAAGCTGTGCATTGACAGATTATCTCACCCTCCTCTGCAGATTTCTGGAAAGGCAGTATAATTTGGGTGTGATATGTTAATCCACACCACTGGGTGTTTCAGATCAGAGTGCAGAAGCAGCCTGCCACCTGGCTGATAGATGCACTACACTGGCTCTCACTCTCTCTCTCTCCCCATCTCTCTCTATCCAGCATCTATTTACCATGCAGCTGATGAACCACAGGTACAATATAGAATGCTGTGCCTTTGCTGCCCCCCCAAATCCCCCATGTCTGAATGGAAGAGACCCGTTTTAACACAAACAAAGGCTAAACGGTCCTCCTATATCCTTCCGAAGAAGGTCTCTTCGGCTTACGTGCGCTCTATAAAACGTTGCTTCTAGGCTGAAATTCCTTTGGCGGGTGAAATCCAAAAGCTCCCTATCTGACACTCAGTCTAGGAGTGCATGAAACCCAGACAGCAAACTGTGAACTATTTACTTTGAGGCAAGGCAAGTGAGAATCACCGTAGTTTATCCTGGCAGGGTTGCGGCAGCACTTTATTACCCCAGTATGAGGTGCCACCTCGTCCTCCTCTGCGACTCCACAGCAGGTCAAAAATAAACATTCAGCCCTCGCTGCACAAACATCCGAACATGGATTCTCCCAAACTTTAATTTCCCTGCTGAGCTGCATCCTTTTAGGCCATCTTTGGGGACTTCCAGCCCTGATTTAAAGAAAGACACACCGTAGACAGCTGTGTTTGTTTTGTTGTTTAAAAAAAGTTTCTTGTTTTTGAAGTGATCCCCAAGCTAGGGTTGTAGCGAGATACTGTTGTTAGGTATACCATGATATGAAAATTGGTGGTTATGATACATTTGATTAATACCTGGAAATAAACGCAACCAAATTCAAAATGCAAAAGCAACAATCAGTGAACGAATAGATAAAAAATAATCAGCAGATTAATCCATAATAAAAATAATAATAAGCTGGAAACAGAATCTCACTACCTCACGTGCAACTGTTTTAACTATAGTAAATATTTTGTTCAACTAAAAAAATTTAATAATAATGATAATAATAATAAGAAGAACAAGAACAAGAACAAGATAAATTATTCTAAAATACCAAATACTTTGTAACCCTAGAACCGTGATACTTGCTGTTATCGTAATGTGAAAATGTCATACTTTTCATACTCAACCATTATAACTTTCTTATTAAAACCTTATTACTGTACTACTATTATTTGTATTAGACATTGCCTTCACTAATAAAGCCTTTTTAAGGCTAATAATGCGAAATGCACTCATCAAGCAATTTATTAGACTGTACTAATACTGGGTAGTATGGATTCTGAAAAAGAAAATGCTGTTCTGCGATATGTACTGCAATATAAAACCATCTAAAATGTCAGAAGATGTGTATCAAAGTGTATGGAAGACTTGACTGAAATCAATGCTATCTGTCATTTAAAATGAAAAATGTGCTTTTGCATCAAGCAAGTTGAAGCATGACATGTATGATTTAATTTGCTTTACGTGACTATTGCACATGTGCGATGAACAATTTGAGGTGACTTTTGCTTTGTGACATGGTGCATTATTATGCTGAAAGTAGCCATTAGAAGATGGGGAATTGTAAATGCCCATGATCAGCCACTATCCTCAGTAGGCTTCAGCAATCAAATGATGCATGCGTGGCATTACATCACCCCATTACACCAAAAGGCATTTTGGATTTATGCTGGTGTGTGCCTCAGAAGAAATGGAGATTCATCTGTGCCCACTGCAGCCTCAGCTTTCTGTACTTGGCTGACAGAAGTGAAACCCACTGTGGTGTTCTGCTGTCGTAGCCCATCTGTCTCAAAGTTGAACGTGTTGTGCATGCTGAGATGTTTTTCTGCTCACTATAATTGTGCGTAATCATTTTCAGACGTACTGTCTTTCTGCCTTTCCATTTTAACCTAAATTGATGTTGCTGTCTGTAGAACTGCCACTCAGTTCATTTTTTATTACACCATTCTGAGTAAACCCAGAAGATCAGCAGTTCTAGAAATACTTGAACCAGCCCACCTGGCACCAACAATCATGCCACTCTCAAAATCACTGAGATCACATTTTTCTCCCATTCTGATGGTTGATGTGAAGCTGCTGACCTGCACTGCTACCACATAAGTGGCTGATTAAATAACTGCACAAATGCTTAGGTGTACAGGTCATCCTAATAAACTGCTTGGTGAGTGTACACAACCTTCTATGAAAAAGTACAATTATTGCCTGTGGAAAAGATGAGAGACTCCCTATTTTGTATGTTATGAATTTCTATTGAGCCGATGACCTTCAGTAACCAACAGTGTGTATTTTCTGCTTGCCGTTAGTCAGCCCACCTTTATGGTACACTTGCCCTACAGTAACAGCATCTGGCTGACCTCAGATCATGGAGAAATGGAAATTTCCCACACTCATGCTGAGACAGGCTTTTGGAAATTGACACTAATTGCATGATTGAATGCATGATTTGCATGATTAAGTAAACTAGGGTTAATTTGTCTGAGACCCTGTGAACCAGGCTCTGGGTGTTTAATATGAGGTTTGTTTAAGGACATTCAGCAAAAAATTATGGAATTATGCAGATTTTCTGAGTCAGTGTGAGTCAGTGATTTTTCTGAAAAAGTATTTTGTTACCCAGTCAAGTCAAGTCAAATTTATTTGTATAGCGTTTTACAACTGTTGTTGTCACAAATCAGCTTTACACAATCAGTAATTACTAAAAGACAGAAAAAAATAAAAATAAATAGCATAAAAAGACATGAAACATCTAGGACCCTCAGTGAGCAAGCCAGTGGCAACAGTGGCTAGAAATGCGAGAAAACCTGGTGTTCAGAGCTGGATGAAGAAACCTTGGGAGGAACCAAGACTCACAAGGGGGACCCATCCTCCTTTGGTCAGACCTATTTATAAATTATTGATAAAAGTTACCAAACCATCTATACTGTTGTACTGCTCAGGTGGGCAACATATTCATAATCATAATATAATAATCATGGTGTAGTATGGTGGCGATGGTAAGAGTAATGATAGTAAGTAGTGGTAATATTAACAGTGACAGATATGAGCCCATTTAGGTCCTTTCAGAATAAAGTCTGTAAGAGTCATGAGTAATGAATAATACTAGAAATGTTTAATGTTTGATTACTATTTGATTCAGTTTTATCTGGGAGAAAATTGAGTGCTTTTGAGAATGCAGAAATGCACTCATTGCCTCAGGTGAAACAGTTATCTCATTAAGGAAATTAATCATGTTCATTAATCTGTAGTACACTTAGCAGAGGTATCCTAACCTTTCTACAGGGCATTGTAAGTGATTGCATTACGCTCGTATTAGTCTTTTGCTCTTGTACTATTCTTTCAAAACACACCAGACTTCAGTTGCACTTCCATTTAATACGCTTGCCTTAAGCAGTTATTCCGATCTGGCAATGGAACGTATTAATTTAGATTTTTTTTTTTGCTGTACTGATTTCATTAATGAACCTCTTACTTCGGGGCTTACTTTTCCCTTCCGTAAGGAAAATATTGTGTGATCAGTCGACTGTGCACTATTAGTTCAACAGGGTGATTTAAATATCAGCCGACTAAATGGAAAATAAAGTTAAGATGTTTGGGTTTTGGGCACAACCAGGTCTCTCCAGGAGTGCAAGGGCACTTTGTGTTGGCTGCTTTCAGATGAGTGGGCTAATAGACTGTTGAGTGTAATGGGAAGAAACAAGGTAATATCATTTTCTATTTCAGGATGCCTTTGGGTGGGCTTCTGAGGGCAGGGACACAGTCTCTTTCATTTCCAACGTGGTGAAGAGCCGCGCTTTCAAGATGACTCTCCGCCATCAGAGATTAATAATTCATCAGCCCTGACGGACCCAAGAGAACTCCCCCATTGTGTTGTTGATTTCTCTCCATGCTGTTATTATGTGCATATGATTGAGGCCCTGTGCGGTCAGGGAGTCAGTGTTTGATTAGCCTGTTGGCTAAAGTGGAGCGAGCAAGTGGTGCCATGCAGACCGTTGTGAGGAAGTAAACTCGGCCGAGTTGTGTAAGGCCTTGGACTCTACTCTGACACAGAGAGGAACCCAGACCGGCAGCGATGGGCTGTAAAACTGCATGGGGTGTTAAGGCCATAAAAATATGCCATCCTCTATTGCGGTAGATATGGAGACAGGAGGCAGCATTGTTCTCGGGAAGCAGTAGTAAAGTAGTAAACTTTGGCACATGGAAAGACTATTTACAAGCTGCGTTACCTCACCAGAATCGCAGCACACATGTCAAGTCACCAGTGTGTTAGTGGTTCCTGGATTTGTGGAGACCACCTTAGAGGTTGCACCTCTGGTGGTAGCTTGCTGGATTTGTAACCCATTAAGATTTACTGTGAACGCAACCCAGCTTAACACGTATGGTCACTGACAAATGGGAGAAATTAGCCAGGGCAGTGAAAACACACCTGAGCTGCATGTGTAAGACGTTGTATAGGGCAGCTCTATTTGCTTTGCACTAAGGTGCTAGATTCTGCTCATAATCCTCATTTTTATCTACAAACATTTTCTCATTGAGGCGGAGTTACAGATGCAGCAGAACTCTTGGGGCACACTATGCCAGGTTTGGAAAGGCAAAAGTTTAATTTATCGGCATGAAATGGCCACTGTTAGGTAAATCACTTGTTTTGATAAAATGCTACATTGTTTTGATACAGTACCAAACAAAACAAAACAGCATACCTGGCTGAAAGAGTGCTGATCATCATCTTAAAAACATTTAATACAAATGCTAGGGTGACCTCATTTTGATTTTCAAAAAAAAGAGGCCACTGGGGACACACAGGGATTCACTGTAGTCAGGATGTCATGGCTGAAGGGTTTCAGGTTGTAGGACAGTGGCAATGTGTATGCGTGAAGGCAGAAATACCTCTCAAACCATGCAGCTACATGATGTTAATGTACATTAATACATATAATTCACATTTACTCATTTAGCAAGACCTATAAATAGCCTTTCAGTTCACAACATCCTGACTTAGGTGAATAACAGCGTGTCCCCAGTGTCATCTTTTTTTTACATTTTTTTTAAAGGTCTTTAAAATGATGATCAACACTCTTTCAGCCAGGTGTGTCCAAACTTTTGACTGGATTTTTCCTTTTATTATGTTGTAGCGGTGGGCCGCGACCTTTCGAATGTTGATGCTCTCACTGGTCATACAGACGATGTACAAAGCAGAAAATCCACATAGGCTGAGAGAGCGGGAGCGTCACTGATATTGAGGGTGGATATACTCCAACCCCAGCAGAGTGGTTATGCTTCTCCTTTTACGCACAACGTTTGGCAACGAGAAATTTATATTCCACTGGACATTTCTGCTGCCTTTTTTGTTTGTTCAGATTTTATATCAGAAACCTAAAGGTAGTAGGTGACCAGGTCATTTGTAATTACACTAACATTTTATGACATCACCAAGGTTTCTATCCACCCAGTTCCTTCTCTTATTTATACTCGAGAGACTATCAGCTTTATATTGTATTGTTCAAACAAACTGAAGGAGAGCACAGAGAATACATTTCAGCTCTTGGTCTTAAAATCAGGACTTTTTATTGGTCGTTTCAGGTACTCTATAAACAGAGGAATCATCTGAGTCCAGCAGTAAAAGCTCATAGGCATGACCGCAGCAGTGTCTGCTTATAGCGTATCTGCAATATGTGAATTCGCTCTCTATACATCTGGCCGGTGTTCTTCTGAGAGTGGCAGCTGCTGGGGTTTAATTTGGGGTTAGGTTGGTTCCCGATGCTCCTCTAAGAAACACACTCTGGCTTGTTTAGTCGCTCCATTAATTACAGCCGCAGATAAATTTCCATGAGACGTTATATAACCACTCTTGAATTAACAGATGCCAGCATATGATAGCAAAGTGTTGAGACAAAGATGGATCTAAACAATAAACTCAGCTTCACTGTAGTAAATAAGTGATTTTTTATATCTAAATTTGTTTTGGGAACCGCCATTCATTTCTGAATGCCCTCTAAGTGCACATTACCAGGTACATGGAGCATTCATCTATAACTAAATGTTATATAAATTCCATATATTTATCATTTGTTATGGTGCGTGCTTTACGAAGCTTAGGAATTGGCCCATAGCTATGTAATACTGAAGGAAAATATGGTCCCTTGGCTTAAAAGTGTTTCATGATGTGCATTATTAATGGAGTGGCAAATTAGTGTGGAGTGCTCAGCTGCCCTCGTCTTCAGAGGCGAGTGGAGTGGAGCAAAGCAGAGAGCACCACTGACAAACGCTGGCCCTCTCTAAATAGCACACAGTGAGCCAGCAGACGTACACGTTCGAGCATTAGGTTCCCAGAGATCATCATTAAAGCCAACATTTGCATTTAAATGAAATATGAAGTCCACCGGGGGGGGGGGTGTTGGGAACTTTTGCGTACTACACAGCGCAACGAAGAGGCTCGTTTCAGGCGAACGAGTTTGTGGCCGCGTTCATTACTTTCTCCATTACTCTGTACCTGGCAAGGTTTGACGGAGCCCGTCGTGCCTGCAGAGCCTCAGGTGTGTGCCATTTGACAGGAACCTACTGCAGATTGAGGAGCAGCCACCACTGTTAATACAATCTGGCTGCTAGAAACGGCTGACTCAGCAAGCCGTTTTATTGAGATGGAGGAACGTTTTTAGAGGCGCTCTCAGGTTTCAGTGGGTGGCTAAGCTGGCGCCTGAACTCATGGATCCCCTACCTTTTGAGTCAGGAAGATTGAGAAGAGTAATGTGTAGTAATGGAGGTGGTCGTGACTTTCTCTTTTCAGAAAAACGCCAGTGTGAGCCAGAATGTGTCTTATAAACTTAGCAACTTTGCTTCCTTCTGTGTCTTATTTAGAAAGCAGAGTGGTCTTTTATCTAGGTGCAAAGAATAAAACGTCATAACTTAAGCACCTGCTCCTGATGGTTTCGACAGAGAATACGAAGTCTCAAAGTCTCGGACAATTGCAGGAAATTGTGATCACCATCATGCTTATCTTCGTCCAGAACGAAGGCTGTTGATTGTAAAATGGAAATCTTGTGCAATGATAGTCTTTTCCTCTATCAGCTCACAGTGGCCAGGATCCTTTTCATCCTTTTTCACAAAATCCATTTATATTCCATATGGTGGTCCATGCACACAATTTCAATATTACGTACATTAAGAATGTGAAAAGCTCTAATTCTGTCTCACACTGGAGGGGTGGGGGACATGGCAGTAATATGCTATCATAACACTTTTTACAAATTCACCATACACAATATGTATCCCGGTGTTTTAACATCCAGACAAAATGGCACATTTCAAAAATCCCATCCTATCCTGAAAACTGTGTCATGTCATATTTATAAAATCATATTAATATAAATATATGCAAATATTGTTCTGCATTAAATCAATTTAAATAAATGATGCTCTCTGGCATAAAAGCTGTTTAGTTAAGGTAGCTGTCCCTAGTCACTGATCTCACAATATCATATAATATTATCATTTAAGATAATAAAGTATATTATAATTAAACAAAAAATGAATACAAGAAAAATATATATATGCACCTGAAAATAAGCCCAAAGAATACACCCTCTAGCAAAACCTCTAAAATCACAAACGCTACAATTTATCATTTAATTGTAATCTCCCCGGACATAAAAATGTATCACCTTGCGATCACTCCTTTTTGTCAATCTGGTTTGCAGCCCATTTTCCACACATCCAACGAGACATTAATTCGACTCTGGTAGGCTAAACCCAGATGCCTTGTTGACATCAGTTGTTTCCACAGAAGAGAGATAACCCTCGGCAGACACAGAGGGACATATCAGTGATACAGTTTTAATTTAAATGCACTGCCATGCTTGATATGTTCAAATTTATGCAAATCATTACACCTTATTTAGCATGATTACCTCCCTTCACATATCTTCAACTATATAGGGATAATTTTAGCTGTGTGTAGCGTTTGCTGTTAACTGTACTGCCTAGGTTCTCTAGAATGTTTGTGAGCATTTTAAGTGATTTATTTATTGCTTGCAGTGATGCAAGGTCAGAAAGTCTCTCACGGGCCAAACACATTAAGCAAGACTTCAGCTCTCATAAACATCAAGTCTATTAAGTTCTCTCTGAATCATATACAGGCTTTTGGGTTACTTAGAAACAAGCCGATCGAGAATTAGCGGTGATTGGAGTGAGACAAAACTGTAACCGTGTTCCACAATAGTACTGTTGAAAGTAACAGAAGTGGACAGGCTGCTTTGGATGTGATGATTTCTTAGAATAAGCTTGGTCTTATTACATTATTTTAGGGCTTCGGACGTTCTGTGCCTTGCCGTGTGCTGTTGTAACATGTCTTTTTGTTATGGAGCTGACGTTCACTGCTCTGATGCTGAACAGGGATTGTCTAAGTGACATAACGAAGCTGTTACGTGCATTCGTGTATGTGTGTTAGTGTGTGTATGTGTGTGTACGTCACGTTTAAGAGTGTCTGGAGGCCATCTGGAAGAAGTAAGCCCTGTCTGGAGACTCAGGGCTCCCTGCTGGTGGGCTGCTACAGGAATTCTCTCCCCTGAGTGGTTTGGGAATGATGAGAATCCTGCTGGTGCAGACAAGCAGGAAACTTCATCTCCTCTCTCTGTTGCTTTTTTTTCTCTCTTTCCCTCTTTCTCTTTCTCTCTCTTTCTCTCTCTCTCTCTCTCTCTCTCTCTCTCTCTCTCGCTCTTTTTCACTTGTTCTTTCTTTCTCTATTTCTCTATAGTGTGGGCAGTTGGCAGGCTTCTGAAATGCAACTTTGTTATTTGCGATTGTGTGGATTTATGCGTTTCTGTGCTGACCTACACATTTATTGCAGTTGCAAATCTCTTTGGACTTAAATCTAAATGAAAACCATGAGGCATTTCCTGGGAGGCGGAGCTGCAGAGCTTTTTCTCTGGCGAAATGAATTGGGCATTTGCTCTGCCATGCATCCACACTTGGACTGAAATGAAATAGAGGACATTGTTTTAAAAGAAAGCCATTGTTTAATTTTGGTTAATTGATTTAAATTCTCAACATTTGGTTGTAGAGAGTATGAGGTTCTCGACTCAAAAAGTTGGAGTGAATTAATTTCCATCTTCAGCAGCCTACTGTTCAGCACCCTGCTGCATACAGATTCAGATGGGGCCACAACCAAATGGCCCTATAACACCATGAAAAAACAGGACATAATGGTCCTTGACCATCCAGTTTCATTCACAGTGTTCACAAAGTGTACCTGCATTTTTGTCTGGGCTCCCACGTCGTCCCACGCCCCACTGTTGCCGTGTAATTTGATTTTGCGCACAGCTATTAAGCTGTTGCATAAGCTTCAGGCTCACTGCTTGTGTTCTGAAACTTTTAGAGAGTGGTGTGTAAACAACCTGAGAGTGTGCCCACTTTGCACTGTGCACCGCATGCTGCTGTTCTCCTTGAGCGAGCATTGTTTTTTTTTTGGTTTTTTTAGGGCATGACCCAAGCACTTTTCTTTCATGCAATCATCGTCGTTCCATTTTTTAATATGACAAGCTCATTCAACAATAGCAGACAATCTTTTTATTCTCTTTTTACGCCCACTGTTCGGTGTCACGCTTTAGTTAATGTATCACAAGCATCATTTAGCGGCAGAATACGTGTCTGTTCTGTTTAGACTGTAACCCACCTTCCACACACTTCTTTTTGTGAGAGGTAAAGGGGAGATCTCTCAAAACTGCCAATGATGGATTGTAACCTCAGAAAAGGATTTGTTGTTTTGCATTTTAAGTTCAGTAATAGATGCACTGTGCTAACCACTTTGTCACAGTAACCTCAGGCTGTCCTTGCCTTACATTAACCCCCATCTGTCCTTGCTTTTCAGAGACGCTGTGCTTCTATGGGTACATGAATCTGAGTTCCACTGGCCAGATGCCTGTGATGGAAGAAGTCGATACCAATGAGAGGTTAGAACACCATCATTTGTCTGTTTCTGAAAGTGTGTGCTATGAACCTGATCCCAAGACGTCACAGTAGGGAAAACATGCTAATGCATAATTTATTTGATCAGCTTCAGTACGTGCCCTGTTCTAGGCTGTAACACATGTTCATTATCAATAACAAACAACAAGGATGGCTTTAAAGGCATGTGAGTTGACAAAGGGATTTGGGCACTGGCTCTGATGGCATCAATAGAATGATTCTGCGGAGAGGTGGTCAGCAGAGCAGAGGAAACATGGCCTTCCTGTCCTGGCATCAGTTTTCCTTCCTCGTGTATCCACTTACCTCTCGTCCAAATTCTCTTTAAGGATCCTATGACAGTCTTAGCGCGCCACGGCACTGAGCACATAATAAAAGCTGTTAAAAATAGCAGCAAACCGCCACAAAAGTGACCTTTAACGCTTATTACACTTGGATTGACTTTAAGCCTTTCCCGTGTTGCTGTCTAGTCTAGCGCTGTCAACATGATCATCTGTACCCTCAAAGCGTCACTGCTGTTGTTGTTGTGGCGGCTATGGTTCGCTCATGAAAAATTATAGGCATGTTTCATTCTCTGATTGAAAAAAGTAGAAAGCTCAGTGGGCGCTAGAGGTAGAATGGCCCAGGCTTCTGTCCAGTTTCTTATGAATTGGTTTTCTAGCATGTCTAACAAAGCTGTCAAAATCCTCATTGATAAAATTTGAGAACCAGGAGCTCAGCTCCTGATTGTCTTCTCAGACATCTCCACCATTCAGCACTTCAGTCTTCCAATGTGTCTTTTTTCTTTCCTTCAGAAATTCCCATTCATACCTCTGATGCATGACTTATAGCATCGTTGTATGATATCAATTCAAACCACATGTTCTCCTGCTTCTGTCAGTCTCACCTCCACTGCGTGCTCTATTAAGAGAGACTCACGGCTCCCTCTCAGGAACACAGTACCCTCTCTGCCTGTGCTGCTGCATTACTATGAGCCATGAATTGGAACACCTCTTCTTCTCCAGAATTTAGAATGGGATTGCACTGGGTTGTGCTGAGGGGGGAAATTACCGGGGGTGATGCTTGGCCTAGTCTACACCTTCAGTGTAGAGAGATAGATGTTGGCACGCTCTAACCCAAAGACATACTCAGAACACTTAAATTAAACATCCGACCTGTTTGCAGACAAAACTGAGTTGTTTGATATGCCTCATGGGAATATTTCAGGATGACAAGAAGATAAATCTGCTCATTCTTCTGACATTTACTGATCTGAGACATACAGTACAGCAATCTCTGGCTTAACCCAGGTGGTAAATCCCAGTGTGGTGGATGAGGTTTGAGCTGCTGCCGAGGGAAAATCTGCTTATTGAAATGGGGATAAGGCAGGAAGAGGGGTCCACTGATCTTCCTTTCTCTTTCTGTCTAGGTCTGCTGGAATGTGTTCAGACGTGCAATTTTTTTCAATTTCAAGCCCTGCGGGTTCTTCCACAACAAAATGCAGCGCCACATTGAATGCTTTGTTTTATCTTTAACTGAATGATACTGCTGTCACCATTGATTATGTTGGTAAACAGTTAATCTGCCCATGAATATGATTAACAATTTGATGATTATTAAAGCAATCAGAGCTTTGAAAAAAGGACACACAATAAAAATAGGCTTAACTAAGCAACAACAAACTTAGTATAACCTTTCTGGAAAAGAGCAATAGGAAAATCTCTAAAACCTTTGAAAACAGTAATAATAGTAATAAAAATACTATTGACCAGAGTCATTAAAGGCTGCTCCCTGTTAATGCTGTGGTTTTACACATGACCTTAGTAACAGGCAGTAAATATTGACATGGTAATGAGCTCATGCGCTTTGTCCTAGGTTGACAAAGCACCAAAGTAGTGAGATATATAAATAAAAGGCACAAGACGAGTTTCTGATTGTCCATTGGTCAGTTTCACACAAAACATAGACAGACGCACAACATCAAAAACAGATGAGTGGTCCTGTGTGTTACCAGATGACGGACACAAAAATCCACCAGTTAGACATGGCGAGAGGCAAAGGCGAGTATCTTGACTCGTCTTCACAGCCTCGTAATTTCGTATGTGAGTCATGTGCGATCTGGCAATCTGATGCAGTTGAAAGGGGTGTGCTCTAAAGAGTCAGGCAATGTTTGAACCATATGTATGCGCTGTATTATCGCAAGGATATTAGAAACTTCAAGAAACATCAAATGTGGCACGCCAAAGTGTTCGTAGACTCCAGAGGGTTAAAGACCAATGTTCTGCCTGTTTGTGATTCAACATGTTTTGGAATGGAGAGAAAAGAAGCAGATGTATTGTTTGCTAAAATCCAACAGCAAATAATCAACAGAAAAATAAATAAAGAGTTTGGGTTAACAATCAATATCAATGGTAATTTAAAATGTAACAGTACCTTTGTCATAGGCGTTAAAAAGACAAAGATCAAAAAGTGGAAGACAAAGTGTATAGCAGGCAAAGCAGATATAAAGGCAGTATCAGTGCTCGACACAGATGCAGTGAGTTGATGACTAATTCTTTTAAATCATGAGAGCAGCACAATTATCTCTTTTTAATCTGTTTATTTTTTATCTGACTGACTGAGCCTTGTTCATTCTGTATTAATGTGCTCTCAAATCCCTTACAAGAAAGTCAAGCCTGTCTCAATAGCAGTTAAGATGTTTACCATAATACTTGATTCAATCAGTTAAAAATTGACCTTTTAAATACAGTATATATTGGCTCATCAGATTAGTGGTTTATGTGCAGAAACACCAGCATGTGACACCAAACATGTTATTAAATCCACACCAGCTTCTTACTGTCACAAATAGTTTTCCCTCACCTCATCCTTAAAACCATGACAGAAGACCAAACCTTAATATGGACATAGCGAGTGGCGTCTATGACATGCTTAAGCTGCTCCCCATACAACGTCTTGGCCTCCCGGTGGTGGTGTTGAGCTGAGACCTTGGGGTTACAAAGCTGATGGTGGCACATGTTGGAAGCATTTTGTGGAGTTTGACCTGTATGGACATCCTCCCACATGCACCTCACACCCCACAAGAGCTCCTTCAGGATCAGCACTGTACCTATAAAGCTGCCCCTTATACAGCCTCACAGTCTGGCCCTCATGCCGCCTCAGCGCTTGCCCCTTGTGCAGCCTCAGCGCCTGCCCTTAGTGTAGCCTCAGCGTCTACCACTCCTACAGCCTCGGGATCTACCCCTCATGCAGCTTCTGTGCCAGCGGCCCCATTCGCTTCTGTCCCCTTGCCAGCGGCCCTGTGCACTCCTGTCCTTGTGCCAGTGGTCCCAGCAGCTTCAACTTCAGTTCCAGTGCCAGCGCCCTGAGTCCTTCCATTGCCAGCACCAGCTCCCATAGTGACCTGTTCACACCCCTGCCTGTCCAGTTTTCTGTGACTGGTTCTGTTTCCAGGTTTATGCCTGTTCCCATGGGTTTTCCTGTCTTGGTTCCTGTTCTCGTTCCTGTTACTGTCTATGTCGTTGTCCCTGTTTCTGCCCCTGTTTAGTCTCGGGTCCTATCTCCAGCACTGTCTCCTGTCCAATCTGTTCTTGGTTTCTTGCTCTATTTTCCTGGCCTTTCCCCTGAGCCTTCCCCTGGAGTGTTGTTGTTGTTCTGCGTCCCAAGAGTTGTGGGTTAAGTTTTTGTCTTCGCCCTTGTCCTGCCTTCTCCTCATTGTGTCCAGGTGTTCTCAGTCTCTATCCCTGTCCTTCTGTGATATTTGTCAGGTGTTTCTTGTCTGGTTCAATGTATAAGTCCCCTATTTTTTTCTATGTCTGTGTCTGGTCTTGTTCACTGGCGCCAGCAGCCATAATCCTGTACGCACCACGGTACATTCTTTATGATTTAAAAAAAATATGTGATAACAGCATTTTTATTGAATATTGTGCTCAAGAATGAGATGCATTGTTTGGTTGCGCCCACTCTGATGATTGGTGTTAATGTCTCAAGCCAGTCATTGCAAGTTCAACATTCTGTTCAACAATTGTGATTGTCGGCAGTCAGATTTAGTTGTCTTATGTGTTAACAAGCAAATAAACAGGGAAACGCAGAATGCAATTCATAAAGGAAGGAATACTATTTCTATTTACTGTTTCAGCTGGCTGTTTAGTATTCTCATATGCCAAGTTCAGAAGGTCAGAATAAAAAAAATGTACAGTAATATTTCTACTTGGTTTGATAATCTAGAGTTTAGTCTTCAGAAAATGCTCACAATGTACAGCCATTTGACTGTCATAAAAGCGGGTGTAAAGTTCAGTTTGCATGCCTTCACTCTCTTTTCTGCTGATCTTGATTTTGTGTAAGGGTCAGATATTGCCATCTTTAATCATTCAGCAGCTTAGTTGGTTTTGCCAGTGCATATTGTTGTTACTTTATGTCTAACTGTTCTTATGATGCTACTACATGAGTCTATTGTTTGCTTTACTGCATTTTTCTATGTGCTATAGATGTAGTACTTAATACTTTGGTGTATTACAGCCTATTGAGCTGCTCATCACTCGATTGAGTAGTCATGAGTGTTTTGGCTATAACATTTTTACTATAAAGTCTGTTGTTGCTGGCACCACTGGTGTTGTTCATCATGTTTTGTAGTAAGTGTGCTTATTTCCTAATGATTGCTTTTTGTAACGGGTTTCTGCTTGTCTTTATTTTATCCTTCGTAGTATTAAGTATATGTCTATGTTTGTTTTTCTGTCGCGCTTACGTTCAGCCTCACCTCATCCTTCTCCAGTTTTGTCTGTGATATAAATAGCTAATTAATGTAGGAAAAGCATATTTGCTCTACTTTTCACCCAGATGGTAAAACCTGTTAGTAATCCTTATTTATGAATGAGCAAATGTGGTACAGCGATACTATTTCCTCTTAATGTTTTGTGCTTTATTAATCTGGCTCTGTGCTTAAAAATGCACATTAATGACTGTCCTTCAGGCACAGGGAGGCCAGCAGTAGAATTTAAAATACATCAACATTATGTAAATTACCAAGTAATTGTTAAGATTCACTGAGCAGGTAAATGCTAGTCAGCATATTTGTTTAGGCAAGTAATTGTGTCAGCCGCACTGGACAGTTAAATATTTACGTTTTGATGAATTCTGTTCATCAGGGTCTCTCAAACGTTCGCCATCCACATCCTGAATCTTATTGTAAATAAAAAATGGCTCTTTCAGCCACATGTTTCTTTTAGAGCTGAGACAGCAGGAAAAGCAGCTTCTGGTCCACCTGAGTGTGAACTGGATGTTCTCCAGCGCTAGCTTTCTCCTGACTCAGGATGGCCGTGTGGGGATCAAGAAGCTCTGCGCTGGCCAAACATGGTCTATGATTAAACATATATCCTTTGGATATCCTCCTATAGGAGCAGATCCTCCTCTGTCCTTTAACGTGATGTACGTCTCTCTCCTTTCTTTGTCATTGACAGAAATTCAGCAGAAAGTGAGCAGGTTATTTAAGAGTGGGCAGGTGATGTGGTTACAGTCAAATATCGTGGATTTGCTCTTGTGTGCTGTTGTGAAGATACAAATAGAGGTCAGTGACAGCTCTAGGTGACAGTAGCAAACACACGTTGTAACTTCCTTATGGCTTGAATGCAGGAGAGCCTTAGCTTTTATCTGTAGCTGATTAGCAGAAGAACATTATTGGTCAGAGGATCAGTAGCTGAAGACAGCTTGTCCCAACGCCTTGATGTTTCCAGGCAACAGAGGCCTATCTCATAGCAGCAGCCCATGCAACAGTGTTATCATCCCTGAATGATAACACGGTGAAAATTAGGAAGTTTGATCTACTTTGAAACTGCAGTTTTTTACAGTGCCATAGTGAAACTTCCTTGCATAGCAAGCGTGACTTCAAGACTGCTGAATGCTAATAACTGTAACAACCGTTTAAGTGATGCGTGTAGGCTGATACAAGTGATCACAACATTGTGAGTGTTATATGAGAGGTGCATTGTTATAGATTTTTCTAATGGTATGTAATTGGTATATGGTATAGTTGATTAAAGTAATTAAGCTGGCTTGTCTTTGTTATATTATACCTAATGTACAGAAGTCATGTGGCCCACACACACATGTGCATGTAGTTTCCGTATTTACCTTTACATTAACATGTCTGCGCAAATTAAAACCATGGCATATTTCCAAACATTCCATCAAGGCTAAATGCTTTAACATCCAGAGAGAAGTTTAGCATGTTAATACCATCTGCAAATGCCCTTAAACCAGAAGATTGTGAAGCTTACAAGTGCTAAATGTTTCACAATTAGATCCCTGCCAATCATCCATGAGAGCTGCACAGAAATTGATATTCACCCTGAAAGAACCCTTTGTCATCTAGGACATAAGAATCACATGAACCTTCAGAGTATCCAGGCAACCCGATCCATCCCCAGGTGCACGTTATTATCAGATTTCCCATTAATTACCATCAATCTGTGGAGCAGGATGAGGCAAATACGTGATTGATAATTGTCAGGAAATGGATTTATCAATCCAGGCCCATTGAATGAGACAAGAAGTTCAACTCAATTGACCCGCCATATTTCATTTCAGGGAGGCTGCAGACTGTTCATATGCAAATGAGAGTGAGGGAATTATGGGATGCCTCAGATGTGTGGGAACCAGTCAGAACCAGTATTTCCGTGCTTTGCAGAAAGAACCCCATTTCCTGTCTTTATTTTATTTCTGACAATACTTCCCTGATTTGTTTTTCAAATAAAGCAAGGAATTCAATTCAGGAATTCAGGAACTAAAGCAGGCTGCTACAATGCTGTGTGGAAGTCACCGATACAATTCTCTTATGTCTAGACTTCGGCATTATGATTATTGATCAGGTGCCGGGATCGATTCGTGCTTAAAGTAAATCAATGACCTCATTCGATTTCATTACAGTTCTTCAGTAAACAAGTCCATGTTTACATTTAACAATAAGATATTTTGTTTTGGAAATTAGTGCAATGAAGGCAATAATAAAATGTAATGGATGCACTGATATCCAGTCTTTTTCATGTATTTTTCATTTTAGCATCTGTCAATGCTGATACAGATACATTGGCACTAAGTATACCTTGATTAACGTTCTAGAGAAGTATAACATTTATAAATGCAGTAAAAATGATACAAAGCAGATATTGTAGGACAGTAGCTGGGCATCACAGAAACATCCTGTTCTTTTAGAGTTCAGTAAATAAAGTCATCAAGTTTTAGTAAACAGATTCCCGTCAGATGTCAATATATTTTTTAACCTCCTAAACTCCACAGAACCACAGTTCCTGGTGCTCAGATTTTTTTCACATAGGTATAATTTGTAACAATGCAATCAGTTTGCGTTGCTTTGCATGAAGTTAAGTTATGTCTAATGGGCAAAATATTAGATCATGATAATTGAAGACATTTTCATGATACACAGTTTTTATCATGATATTTTGACAAACAGACAAAATGCCCCAGTAGTGACAGATTACCTCTATGCATCAATGAACTGAGATCAACATTCATAACCTCTTTTTGACATAATCTTGCCCATGATGAGCACTGGTATATTTAATAATTATTTTTTAATTCTGCTAATACTTTCCCTTTAGTGTGTGTTCAAGTACAGTACCCTTTAAAAACGTTCTGTCACACATGTAGTCACAAGACTCCGCCCTGTCCAGTCTGCAACATGGAACAACATATGAGAGAACTCAAACACTGAGCCAACTAAGCAGCTTGTGTATTCATTTATTAATTGTAATCAAGGTAAAATGCTCAATTATTTGTGATATTGATATGAGGTCTTATCGCCCAGCACTATTTCATCCCACTCTTTAGCGCAGTGATTTTTATTCAATACTCAATCCAATTACACATAACTTTAATTGTGCTGTGTAAGGAAACATGCAGTTGGTCAGTGTTCTTTAAGCACTGATGATATCCACAGTATGCTCACAAAAAAACATATATCACGAAAACAGAAAATATCTGTGTTGTCATACTGCCCACATCTAGTAAGAAGACATTCTAACAAATATTTATGAATATCACAAAAACTTGGAACCTGGTCTTGCACAACTTGCGGTTTTTGTAAGTAATTGAGGCAAAATATCAGGTTGACTTGTTGGTGATGGTTTGTGCTTTACAGAACAGACCTCCCCAGTCTCTAAAAGTGTTTTTGCACATTAGCATGTCTGCTGTGTTTCACAGCATGGCTTTACCCTGTTGGGTTATTATCTGTAAGTCATTTCACCACATTCTTTCCTAGAATGTCAGACTTCATAACGAAGCAAACTCAAATGCATTATGCATTTCAGACGTGTCTGAATGGAGTGAATAAATTTCCTGAAATCTCCATATGACTTCTCTGATTCAGTAATGCGGTTGATTGAAATTACAGACACGTTTAACACACTTGTGCTTTTATTTCTTAAGGGAAAGTTTCTGGCTGATTATGAGTTCTAAAACGTGTTCCACAAGGTTTTTTTTTGTCCAACAGAAATCGCTAATGGACACCTGTGTAATGGTACATTGTTCATTTATTCAAAAGCATGCGCTGCCCTTTGCTCCCTAATCAGCACTATTGTTCTTCTTGAGTAGGCAGTTAAATCAGAAAGTTGAGATGCACATTTTAATAGAGAAGAACTAATCATAATGAAGAACCTCAGTTTGGGCTACGATTGTCAACATCTAGACAGTGCCATGATTATGGAGTAATTGGGGTCAAGTTTCCCCTCACCTTAAGTGGCTAACAATTGAATTATGGCAAGGGGGATAGCAGTGAGATGCCAAAGCTGTCTGGGGCAGCTTGCCAGGTTAAACAAACCACATCACCCTGTAATTCAGTGTAGTTCAAGTATCAAATAATCAGCCTGCTCTCCGGTATCTTTATCAACAACTTCAAGCTGAAATTATATCTCAGGCCTCCTTACCCTTGGTTAAGGGAACTTTTCATTTTATCATCATCAGACAGGCTCATCAATATTGCAGTGAGTGAACTTTTAGCTGTAATTTATGTATTTATTAATTGTTCCACTCTGATTTCTGTATGTTTGGGCTGCTCTGGTTAATGCTTTTCCTCTGCAAGTTTTGATATGTAATCACTGTCTGAAAGATTAATAATCAGTGATCTGAGTCACCTGGTGATAAACATGTCACTCACGGAAACCTGAACGGCGTGTGCTGCGTTCACCTTTCAGCCAAATTCCAAGCAGTAAAATCTTTCAGTCACTTCTTCTACTGAAAAATTAAAATAAGCAAGGCTAGAATAGCATATGCCGTCTCTGAACAGTTTACTCTCAATTACACAGGACTTTCACTGTGGCCGTAATTACATAACATCATGGTACAGGTAGACCTGTAGAGCATTACTCAAAATAAAGGATCATGTCAAAAACCTTCATCTGACTGGCTACAGATGTTAGTTTCTTTTTTGACATTAACTCAAAGTACTGAAGTCAATGTAACCCTTTTATAACCTTTTAAACATCACAGTGGGGTTATTTACAATGTGATTGGTGCATAGGCCGCTGTTAACTTTAGCCATTGATGTGAAAAAATAATAAGTGTTTCTTGCAGAGCAAAGTTTGAAGTCGTGGGCTGGTAAGGCAATGTCATAAAATACCATTGGCACTTTTATAGTGTGCAAGAATCATTTACCCATTAAAAATTTACACTTACCATTTAGGTTATGCATGCATTTCTATTTG
Source organism: Salminus brasiliensis (assembly GCF_030463535.1). NCBI lineage: Eukaryota > Metazoa > Chordata > Actinopteri > Characiformes > Bryconidae > Salminus > Salminus brasiliensis. The sequence continues at coordinate 9,982,888 of NC_132896.1, forward strand.
CTGTGGGCCTGTAATACAAATGAGTCTGGAACATGATGGACAGTACTTGCTATTTTTATCTATTCTTGACAGTTTTCCTTATGTAAGCTGGAGAGAAAAAATAGGGTACAAAAAAATGAGGGTTTCATTTGTTTCTCCTGACCTCAGATGGCTTTTATGTAGTGGCTAAATATTTGGATCGAGTCGCGTTTTGTCATCAGCATAGAATCAAGTATAATACCAGGATATTTACAGCCTGATACCACTTTAAGCTTTTCTCCTGGTACACAGACACTATGTAACATGAACCACTCATTGGCTGCTTGCTGTTCAGACATTGCATATGACATATGCACATAAATTGCAGTATTGTCTGTGTGCATTTGCACCTCATAGTCTGTACAGTTTAGTTTACCAGTTCCTTCTCTTGTACAGTTTAAGTATACAGCTCTTTGCTGAACCTAACAGGACTGCAACAAAAGTGGCTAATTGATTAAAATGAGAAATGAGTGTTCTTTCCAACCCGCTGTCCAGATCCGAGCTGTTCCGCAGCACATCCAACAATGGAGCTGGTGTACTACCTGACCCAAGGGCAGCTCACTTAGAGCTTTGATTGAGCTGCTGTGTACTGATTGCACTCTCAGTTCTATTACACACTCAGGGTCAAAGGTTTTACCAGTCATCACACACGCATGACTGTGCCTGACGTGGACGAAACTGGCTGCCCGCAGGCATCAGTCCTGGCTCTCTGGGAGTTCTTGGCCTCAGTGCAGAACTCGAAGCCACTGTCAGGCTGTGGAGGGGAATGTGAAAGATCCAGTTTACTCAGACTTTTAATTGGACCTTTTTTTACTTCAACCACAGCGTAATGAGAAAATAGCATGTTAGGTCAATAGGGCTGAATTACGATGAATTGTATATTTTTACAAGTCTGAGCGTAGTGCAGTGTTGAAGGAAGGATAGCAACGTGCTTCAATGCAGTCATGGTCAGTAATAGCTTTGCTGGTAGAGGCCGTGATTCTCTGTTTTGTCTGGTGGTGGTCAAGGTCAGATTTGTCTTTATTTGTCAATTGTTTGTCAAATGAGTTGACCTGTGTCCTCATTATCTCAGATAGGCGTATTCTCTCCTCACAGGCACACTGCCAGCACAGGTTTATACTATGTACACTCATTCAGTTCATGCTGATGATCAAAGGAAGTCCAATGTGTGCGAGTGATTGAAGTTTCTTTGATATTTAGATATTGAGAAATAAGTGTTTTTGGACAAGTACTACAGTCAGTCAGTTTGATGTATAATAACAGCTCTGTAGTGACACTATTTTGAATTTAGCGTGCTGAGACTCTTGAGAAGCCTTGTGGTACAGCTCTGTAGAACAGATCCGAATGCACCGTTCCCACACTCCACTGCACCAGAATGCAAACTCCACTGTAGATGTTTCATCTTAATGGAATATGAGAAGTGTAAACGTTCTACAGATTATAGTAAATCATTACAGCTGTTAAACATTCAGAAAGAGAGACGTGCTATATGTGTGGGAGAGAAGCGCCTCACCTATGTTAAGTTAAAATCCATAAAAGAAATTAGCCTGCCTTTGTGGCTGCACTGTGCCGTTCTTTGTGTTTCTATTCTTGGCCAGTGCCCACACAGAGATGTTACCATGGGAATCCAAGTCATGGAATTCTTTCAGAATCGCAACTTTTAACATTTAGCCAGATCAAAAAGGCTTACACTGTCCACGCTTACGCTGTCCACGCTTATTCGTAAGGCTTTTGAAATGCTAATGTGAAGACAAGCCGAGCAATTGTTCACAGTTTGCATTGCAAAAATGGAAGCAGCTTATTTGCTGGTTCATCTCTTTCATATTTTTTGCTGAACCATGAAATGTCAGTCAGCTCATGACAACTGCCTTTCTAATCATTCATTAGTCTGTGCCACGCTGTAGAATAAGTTCTTATCATCTCTCTGTTACCACAGCAACGGCATGGCGAAGAGGGTTGCTCTCATCAGCTTCCTGTCGCTGGTCATGCTCATGAGCGTCCTGGGAAACCTGCTGGTCATGGTGGCCGTCTGCAAGGACCGGCAGCTCAGGTCAGAGTCACTTCTCTCACTGTCAGCTTCACATTTTTTACATTGTGTGAATGTTTCATGGATACATTACTGTTCAAAATGGCTTTTCCTTCTGCTGTCAAATTCTCTATACTCTAGCTATGAGGTTAGCCAGGCTTGTTTCACTCTAAGATGTCTTATTCAGTAACTACGGGACTTCTACACAAACTGGTGGGGCTGTTCTTTGGTAATAGACGTTTGTAGTAACACTTCTGGCCCGCTGGCAGTCCATAGACGTTTTAAGGGGTTCGATTAAAACAGCAATAATGTACTGCTTCATTCATCTTACAGAAAAACATTCAGTCCAAACTATTATTTGCTGTTGAGTTCACGGCACATCATTTATGAAAGCATGTGCTGGCGTTCACCTACCTTGCTTAGCAGCATTGTGTGATGGGAGGAGATCATGATTGGCCATGACTTGGGAAGACAATTGAGACAAAAATCTGTCTATGCCCACGATACCACCAAACTAAAAGGGTGAAGGCTAGGCACATGCTTCCTCCAAGACACGTGAAGCACCTCCGCATCTTTTTAAACTGCCACGTCATTGGGCAGCTGAACTGACACTTGCTGCCAATTCTGTTATGTCAGCTCACAGACGCCCACGTTGGCCAGTATCAAGCTGAGTGATGAGGGGGCACGCAGGTCCATCCTACCCTCCTAAGAGAGTGAGGGTAATTATACTTTCTTCCGGCTATGGATTGCTGGGAATTCAACATGTGATCTCCCAACAGTAGGGCAGACATTAAAAACACAAAAAAGGGTTGCACCATTTTTTACCTTTGCAAACATTAGTTAAAGTATAGACAAGGCGATGTACGGCACAGTGAAGCTGTTACGGCCAAGCACTAGACATCATGCCTTTCTGGTTTTCCTAAGGCAGTAGGCATAGATGTGTTTTAGGCACCAGTAAATGATTTTTTGATTGCTTCTGCAGTTGCTCCACTCGTGAATGCATACTTAATACACAGCCTCCTTTTATTCCATATCAGTGTTTGATTAGCAGCTGGTTAATTACTTCTCCAGAGGGCTACTGTGAAGTGAGTTCTTAGAGAAATATGCGGCGGCACTATTTTTGCTTGAATGAAAGCAGCTGCCTGAATTGAGTCTCTCGGGATTAGGTGCTTTGAGAACATTATCAACAAAAATACAGTAGTGTGTGTGGTCGCATTGTTTTCTAGAGGGAAAAGGCCTGGTATGGTTATTAGGTAACTTTCCACAACCATAAATCCATTAACAGTTCTCCAGGGATAAGATCCCTAAAATAAAGCCCTCTCCAAATCATACGGCACCACATCTTACGCTCAGTGGCACATTGTACGAACCATGCACATCCATACAACATCAGCATGTGGATGACTGGTCAGCCGCAGTTACTGCCCAAGGTCACCTCTGTATGTTCTCTGTGGATTTAGGAAATGGGTCTACACATGTGATGCTGTCTCCCTCTTCCTTAATATGAAGAAAGAGCCTTGGTTTCTCACACAGCCGAAGGAATCTAAAACAGAGTGACAGGCAGCAACACTAAGAGATTTTGGTGCTTTCTCTGCTTTTGGTCCTCAGCTCTTTGTGGTAAATGGCAGTCCCAGAAGTGGCTTTCAGAGAGCCGTTAACCTTGCTGGTCCTCATCACTCAGACTCCTCCAGTCAGAAAGTGGAATTGCATGTCGTATCTGTTGAAAATGTGTGTCAGAATGAGGAAAAGCACACATCAGCCTCGAACACATTCCGCCCTCCTTTTCATGCACTTTCTCTTGATTTATGAGGGTATGTCTCTCTTTTTTTGCCCTGCCTTAAAGAGGCTTTCAATCACTTTTCAACATCCTGCTTACTGTGTCCAGCACCACATTAAAGTCAATGCATGCAAATGTGTTATCATGTCTGCCATGCATAAAATAAGTGCAGTGCCTTTATACTGCAGGACGAGGTGTTATCTTCAAAGTGGTTAAAAAACACAAGAACAGGAATTAGCCAACATTTATAATGAATACTCTGCATATTATGAGCCACATTTTGCACTTTATGCTCTAATATCATTAAACACATGCATCAGTGCATCACAGGCCCTGTTCACACCTCCTTCACATACACATGCTTTTAGAAAGACAAAACACTGTACAGTACAGTAGCCATGACTGGCTGCAGTTTGCCACCATTGCTTTAGCACTTTACCATGAACTTTTTCACACCTGATACTAATATGCGACTCTAGCCGTTCACACCTGGCGTTTTGCATGCATCTCCGGATTTCTCACATAATTTCCACTGGAGATGGGGCATGACATACATTAATGCTGTGACGTGGTTGGTACAGGCAGGGCTTTGCTTTCGGGAACCACAAGAATGATGTGGTCATATGCATCCCTGACCACTTTAAATGTGGTTTAAATGATCGGATTACAATGTGTCTTCGAGACCCTGTTCACACCAGTATATTTGTGTTGGCCACTTGTGATCGGATTATCCAGGATTCACACCAATGCCAGGTGTGAACTGGGCCTCAGACTCAGTCTGTAATTTAGGATTGTTGGGTAGGATAATGTGTAGATAGTGCTCTCGTCTAAAAAGTGATTTTGGCTGGCACAGGCCGATGTAGAGGAGCTGGGGACCGGTGCTTTTTTGTAGGTGTTACTATACTAATGAGTGAACTGTATGAATATGTAGTCCAGTGATTATTATTGGGTGTTTGTGCATATTAATGCTGTGTGCAGTGTGTTCAGATGTAGTTTGTTGAGGTCAGGTGTTTGTAAACAGTATAACACACCATGTAAACAAGAGTACAGTGCAAGTATTAAGTACAGCAGCTAGTATTCAGTTAGAGAATACAGTGCACAACTTAGGTACAATAGAGGGGGTTCCTGTTAAAGTGCAAAGTGCACACCGTCGCTGAGCTAGTGAAGCTCAGTGTGAGGATATGCTGTATGCAAGGATCAGAGTGATCAGTAGCAGTCTGTATGTTTGTATTAGAAATAATACAAATGCAGCAGACAACATTTTGTTAGCATCACATTTTTTATGGTTTTTTATGCATTTTCTGATGCCTTGTTACATCCCTAGTTATGAGGGTTAAATATGACAGCGATGATATGCTAATATCCAGGCTGCCCATTTAGCCCTTAAACCCTTCAGCCTGTGTGCAGTCTCGGTCTGTTTCAGCACACCTGAGCCAGCCAATCACCATTTTGCAGGCTTTGATCCCATCAGCTCAGGTGTGTTGCGAAATGGAACTGAACCAAAATATTGACTGGCTCAGTGTTTACTAGCACAACTTAGTTTACTTCCAGTAATGTCAAAGGTCTGTTTAAAATAACCCATAAAATATAATATGCCATTCAGGTCCAATATGTGGCCTGTCAAGCATTGTCTTATTGAGACGTTAACAATACTCAGAAAATTGTCTGATCAGAATGCATCAATCGCAGGATTGTAGGGGCCATCTGGCACCGTTATGCTTTAACGATGTGTCTAAAGGATTTGGTAAACACTGCCATATAATCTGATGGCATAATTGTCTGATGTCAAATTGACATCAAATGTGCCGCACTGAAAAAAGCCATCACTGTCTAAGTCTACGTTCTTCCACAGATGTGTATTGTTAGCAGACAGCTGGAGTGCATTTTTGATGCCATGTTTTGGCGCACATGATCGAGTGATTTGAGTCCGTTTAGAGGTTCTCAGTGGGCTATATATAGCACTATGTTTTCAGTGCCTCTCGTGGGCCGTTGCCTCAACCAGAGTTTTATTAGTCATTAATGGAGTGCCAGAGGGCCTGGTCTTTCTCAAGCACAGTATGACATCCTATCAGGAGATTACCACACACATAGACATAGACACACATAGTCTCTTTTCATACCTTTATTCTGCAGTCCACATTTCATTTATTCATTCAAATATGAAGTGATCTGAAGGAGGATATGAATTTTCTCATATAAAAGGGCATCCAATTCAATCATTCTAATGGCATTGCTGTATTAGCACAGCTCTATTAGTCTATTAAATCAATGCATTTTAACAGCTGTTGACATAAATGAGTAAATTTTACTTTCTTAATATGTAAATATTTTAATACTGTTGCTTCCTTTGAGCTCATTGCTAATTATACTGTTTGTTGGTTTTATTTTATGTTTTATTTGGATTTTTTAAAATAATAATAATTATTATAATTATTATTTTGCCTCCAATTATAAGCTATAACCATTAAAGCTATGATATATAATCACTGTCACACAAAATCTTTTTGCCGTAATATAATATAATGTGATGTGTTGGCACATTATATTGTGTCCACACATTACACAGAATGGACCAATAGAAATGCTCCAAAATTACTTCTCCTGTAAAGTTGCATGTTTGAAGATACCGGGTTTTTGTGTGACGCAATACACACTATATACAAAATAACAAAAACTAACATTCACTCTCTTGTTACTTTAGGAAAATTAAGACCAATTACTTCATAGTGTCACTGGCCTTTGCTGACCTGCTGGTGTCAGTGCTGGTGATGCCATTTGGGGCCATTGAGCTGATCCATCAGAACTGGATCTATGGCGAGACCTTCTGCCTGGTCCGCACATCGCTGGACGTGCTGCTGACCACTGCCTCTATCCTGCACCTGTGCTGCATATCCTTGGACAGGTGGGACATACAAACACACTCTCTCTCACACACACACACACACAATTAACTAACAAAAACACAACTGGCAGCCTCTAAGTATCCTTTACTTTATCCATGCAAACATTGAAGGATGAATGCACACAAGGTCTCTCAGCTGTGCCTATTTCAAGTGCTCTGCAAGCAGTTCCTTCATTTTCTTCCAACTTGCGCGCACAACACATGACGAGAATGCAGTAATAAGCTTCTGCCATGTCAGTCACACGGCATTTAGCCATGAAAGCGCCAGCAAATCAGTTTAATTTTGCAGGCGAATTGAATGCGTACTGTGTGATGTTGCTGTTTCCATGGTAACTTTAGTGGTGCCTTGCGACATGTTCAGCTGCTAAATCATACCCAACACTGTGATTACGAAGCTAATTAGGTTCCACATGATACTTTTAGTACAATCAACAGGCGAGCAGTCAGCCCAGCACCAAACCCGTTCATAAGTAATGTGGCAGTGACATGGGTTTTGTATTTTTGGCTTTACACTCCAGCACTTGGAGTTTGCAGAGAAACCATGATGTGCTTGATGTGCAGAATGTCACATTCAGTGTAGAGTGAATTATGAAGGACTCAAATGCCCTTTTATACATATCCTCCCATTAAGTCTCACAAACTCGAATGGGAAGAAATAGACAAAGAATAATCTGTAACAGTGTGAAGAAAAAAAGGAACTGCTCATGGTCCTTAGTGCACCACTGCATCTGTGAGATATAGTACATGAGCTCAAAAGACTGTCAGTAGAACTTCCCCCACCATCTTTATATGTCTTTTTCAGTCACTTGACCTTTTTCTTGCAGTGACCGTATTAATGGCTTGTCTTCTACAGTTTCTCAGTGGGAGAGAAACAGTGAAGAATTAAGAGATGAATCTCAGGTCATGGATAAAAAGGGTTATGCTTACACAATTCCTAGTAGCTCCTAGTAAAAGCCTGATTTCTAAGTTGAAGCTGAAGATAAGCTATTTCTTTAATATTTTTAGCAAAATTAGTCTGGGCACCCTGCGTGTTCTGTAGTTAGTAACTCCCCCTGGGCTATCTTGCTGCACTGCTCTTTTGAGGTCTGTCCACAGATTTTCAAAGCTGTTTAGGTCTGGGGACTGTGAGGACCATTGCAAAACTTCCAACTTGCACCTCTGTTGTAGGAACCTTTTGTAGTATGTTTAGCATCATTATCGTGCTTTAGAAGACATCCTATTTTCATCTTTAGCTTTTTTACAGAAGGTGTGATGTTTGTTTCCAGAATTTGCTGCTATTTAGTTGAATCCATTCTTCTTTCTACCCATAAAATGTTCCCCTTGCCAATGGCTGCAACACAATCCCAAAGCATAACCAATCCACCCCATGCTTAATAATGAACTCTGCTCCTATGAACAGTTTTCAGTATTCTCATGGTGAGAATACTGAAAAGGCTTTTCTTTTGCTCGCCCTCTTTCCTTTTTTCAAAACCTAAACACAAATAATGCACTAATCATGCTCAACATGTTAATGGTTGTTATATCTTTAGTTTTTCGCCTTTATGCACGTTATGCCTACTCACTTAACTATTCAAACTAACAGAAAGCTTTTGTATGCCACTGTACAATAAAAGTACTCAGACATGACCTCACTATGCACTCACCTACCACTATAAAGTAATGATCAGGAAAAAGAATGTGAACTTTCTATGAGAATTTTTTTCTATGAAGAAAATAATAAACAGATATGGTGGCATTATGGTGGCAAATGGTGGCTTAGCCTGCTGTTGTTGGGTAGCTTATTTTTTATTATTTTATTTTATCCATTTATTATAGTGACTTTCTTATTCCCAATGTCAGTTTACAATGATTAAAAAAAAAAAAAAAAAAAGGAGAAGAGAAGTAATGAGCGATGAGATCAGTTCTTCAGTTGATATTCAAAAGTACATTCCTAAGTTTGGGTGCCAGAGCTGTAAATGCCCTGCCACCCACAGAGGAGAGCCCAGCGCGCGGTACAACGATCGGTTACTGCTAGAGGATCTGAGAGTGCTAGAGGGGATGGTAAGATGAAGTTCTGAAAGATGGAGCATGAAGCACTTGTGAGAAAGAGAATGTTGTATTTGGTTCAGGAAGAAACAGGCAATCAGTGTATCTGATGAAAAATGGGAGTGATATGCTCAGATTGTTGTTTGTGTGTGTTACGACCTTGCCAGCGAAGTTAAATATACTGAAGTCTGTTTAGCAGGAAGGCCGATAAACAGGGATTTAAAGTAATCAATACAAGAGCTGATGAAGGCTTGAACTTGAGTTTTAGCAACATTGATATGCGGAAAAGGGCAAAAGGGCCCAATGTTGCAGAAATAATAAAATGCAGATTTAGTAAGAGATAAAATACAAGCTTTGAGTAAAAGTGTAGAATGTAGCTTATGTGGGTTTAACATGTACACTGTCAGTGTAAAGGTGGGCCCTAGCAAAAAGTTTAGTAGATTAAAGATTAGTAGTCTCTAGCCATCCTCCTGCCGTTTTCAGCTTCAACCCCTATCTCACACCCCACACCCCATTCAGTCAATTAAGGACTTCTGAAGGCTTTAATTAGTTGGATCAGGTGGAGTGGATTAAGTTTAGATCGAAAGTCTGCGGGAAGGTAGCTCTACAGGAGCAGGGTTTAGAGACCACTTTTGCACAGTAAACATTAACATTAGTGTTATTACTTGCCAAACACTAAAGTAAAAACCATTGTCCTACCATTTACCTTGCAGAAGAATTCAACTAAAACACTTACATTAGGTTTTCTGATGGCTGATCACAATGACGATGCAGTCATATAGTAATGTCACAACAGTAGGCAAATAGACGCTATACCCTGAACTGTATAGGGGCATCTGAACCACTCACATCCAACCAGATGTCTTAAAACATGGTGGAAATCACTCTGCCTTGCAGTAGAAAAATGACCTGGGGCATATTGCTATTCTTAGCATTTCATTTATTGAAGACCAGACTGAAGGCAAACATCTTCTGATATGAGCACAGACTGAATATGATTGCATTACAAGCCTGGCTGAGCACCATCAGGGAAAAAAAACAGTATATAGGGCTGTCTATGGGTTATAGTCTTCAGTCATTGCAAATGATAGATTAACACGAAAATTGTAGGTTAGGTTTAGGTTATGTTCATTTATTCAATTACATACGGTACAGTGGAATGAGTTTCTATGAGTCTATGAAAGTGCTCATGTTCTTGAATGGTTCCCCCAGTACACATTGAACTCTCTCAAAGTTTATATTCTACATTTTAACGGACAGTAATTTCATATCAAATCCAGTGCGCTGGAGTTCCAAGCCAAAATATTTTAAAACTGCTCTGGCTGCTTAGTTCCTGGTGTGTCTTGATGTTGAAGCCCACACATCACACACGTAGCCACATACACCCTCCCACATATGCACACATACAGCCCACACAGTGCTCTTGATCATGCTCAGCAGCTGAAACATTGTGCCAGTCATTTCAGTATTTCACAAAGAAGTAAGAATAAATACAGTACAAGAAGTAAATTCCTTACCTCGAGCCCTTAATGGCTGAGCCTCGGCAACCTATAAATGATCATGGTTGTGTTTCCTCGCTATTGAGTGAGGCGTATGGGCTGTTTTTCTCATTTGGTCGAAGCAGGTAGACTTTACTGTTGGCTCGTAAGTAATTAAATAGATGAACATTTAATATTCCAGACTATAAATTCTATCAGCAAGGACAAAGAGCGATGCTTTTAAAGAATTATGGTAATAACTACAAGGACTTTTAAAAAATCAGCGTAATCCAGATAGTAGCTGTCCCAAATGTGCGACGCTCTTTAATGTTTCCTTTGGTGGAAGAGTGTATTTGGTTGCGTGGGTCCATTGGAACAACTTGTTTAAACTTACTAAGTGTGCATTCAGCTGTCATCCATTACGGTCTTTGACATTTAATCTAGCAGCCTTTTTTCATTAGTAATAAACAGTCTGCAACGAATGATAAAGGGGAGGTGGGGCAGTTATCAGATAGTCTTCTGGAATGCAAGCTCTTCTGATGTGACACAGACACATTGTAAAGCCTCTCTGTAGTCAAACAAAGCCATAAACCTCGGTTTGTCCTTTATTACAGCTTTACCGATTGAGCAGCTGACTTTTTGACTGGATTGTGAGACAGGGTGCAGGGAGCCTCTGCAGCGGATATTCTGAGTGCAATGCTGCTCTCCTGGCTTGCATCATTCAGAGCCTGCAGTTATGGAGGCAGCCTTTCAAGAGCTGGCTTGTGACTGGGGTCATAAGGGCAGAATAGACAAGGGGGAGTAGCGTTAATGTTGGCTTGTCACAATGTGCCTGATCCTCATTCTGATTTGCTGTCTTTGGTACTCTCTCTTTCTTTTTTCCTCTCTCATGGAGGGAGAACGCTTTTTTTAAGATTAGCCTACTGGTGGCTTGTGAAAGAAAACGACAGTACAGCAGATGGTCTTTTATAAAACATCTACTCTGAGTGGTTTGTGCCCCACCCACTATGCTCTCGATGGCGGCAGTTTTAGCAAGGAAAGCCTCTGAAAGCTTCTGATGGCAAAACTTTGCAGCCCTTACCTCTGGATCTGGGACAGTTCCTCTCCTTTTTCCTTGTGCTCATCACTTTGCACCACTTTGTTCATTTACGGCAATCAAGACCGAAACATTCTGATTCCTTGCACAATTTTTGTACGAGGAGTTATGTTTGCCTGCGTCAGGAGGAACGGGATAAGTTCCTGGAAGCTCAGCTGCTGGCAACTGGTTATTACAATCATGAATCTTGAAAGAGGGAAGCAGACTCTGTTTTGGCCGTTTTACAAGTCATTTGCCAAAGCAAGTCTGGACAATGAGGGAGGAGAGCGCGCCTCAATATGTCTTCTGGCTGAAGGTCCTTCTGGCAGTCATTTAGCATACACTACCGTATTAACCGTGTCGGCTCGTGTTAGCGCGTGTGAAACATGTGCCACCTCCTTAGAAAGCAGCTTACTGTCTCATTCGCCCAGGGCCCGCAGGCCAGTATCTGTCTCTTTTCATGTCTCAGAAGAGTCTCACAAACAGGGCGGCAAATGCGTCAAAGCACTAATGGTCGGTCACACCTTTGCTGTTAAGATGATCACGGTTGTTACCATGCCTTTGAATTTGTTCTTATAGGTTTCACAAGGCCTCTGATGAATCGTCTTGCTTACACTTTATCATATAGGACAATAGGAGAGTGTTTTTGAGTTACCTCAACTTAGTTTTGTTAAAATTTACTTTTTTCCCCACAGTTTTTTTTGGGTCAACATTACATATGGAAAAAACATTAGTAGATGCAGCTAATTTTTTTTTAATATTATAATATTTAATATATATATTTTATATATTTTGTAAGAGTTTAGTCCCTTTCTCTAATCTGCAGCTTTCAACTATTGACATAAAGGTGCCCAGACTAGGAGGCTCCTAACAATCGAACGCTGAGCCCTTGTTGGGATTTGAACTGGTGTGCAGGCAGTTAGACTGTTGTGCCACTTCAAATATAGAATTACACTACAACACAGTTCAGTAAATGTAAATGAACCTTTCTTTTCTTTAATGGACTCAGGGAAGTACAGAATTTCACAGCTTTAGGTGCAACCATCTAACTGCCTTAACTGTTTAAGAGACAAGAGATCATAAGTTCAAATCTCATCAACACCCAACACAGCCCTCCGTGGTCAGGAGTCTGAGAATAGGAAGGACCCCCCATATGATATTGCCAGATTGATAATGTCATTAACTACTTCATAGGGGCGTCTTTGCTTAACCAGGACATTCCCAGTTAAATTAACTGCCAGTTCTTAAACTTAGACTTCCCTAGATGCCTCTTTCTGACATCTTTTGTCAAGCTTTTTTGTACATTGCATTTTTTGTGCAGTAATAAGAGAGAACTCTCTCTGAAGCATGGGGATCATGTTATTGCAAAAATTGACTTTGACTAATGCCACATGAAGTCCATTAGGTTAATGGTGAGCTTGATTAGGCCTATCTGGCAGTATAAGCCACTTATGGCCCTGATATTGATTTTCAGCATCATTATTTGTACACTGCAATAGGTCCTGGATAAGCTTGTTTCTAATGGAATAGCACTCTGTTTAGGAGTGGTTCATTTTGTTCAATAGTGCATGCAGTATTTTTGGCCAAATGAGTTTGAGGAGATGCCAGCAATTACAAGAGTCAGTGGTGTTAGACAAGGTTAAATGTGTTAAGCATTTGCTTGTATGGATATGTGAGAGACCAATGTTTTACAGTAGCTTAGTGAAGACTACTAAAATCAACTCTAATCAGGGCTATGGCATAGGGAGTAAATTCCCTATATCATGCATTTATATGACCTTCATAAGGAACTATTATATTCCCCAGGCATGCAGCTTTCAGACCATAACTGACTACTTGAGACATATGTTGTTTCCCCCAAGGACTCCTCAAATGGATCCCAAAGGGAAGGAGCGTGAAATTTATGTCCATGCCGTCATCTCCATCTTCTGCTTGACGCATGAACAAGTCACAGAGAATTAGCGCTTTTGAAAGCCGAGGCATGTTGCTCAACACTTAATAAATGAAAACTCACTCAAAATAGCCGCACTTACGAGTAAGAAAGCCTGCAATCAGTGTCCATCGCTGCTAGCTCGTATCAGTGAAATCTGCTGCTTTACAAAACCCTGAAGGCAAGGGGACAGACAGGTGAAAAGAAACGTGTTCTTAAGAGCTTTATTTTTAGCAGTGCCTGAAAGGAGCGTGACATACATTATGCCTCGCTGCATCTAGATGCCCTCCTCAGCTGTATAGCCCCACAGCCCAGATGTCTGCTTTTCACTTCTTTGGAGAACCATTTCTTCATCATGAGGGCTTCTCCAATACCAGACTGGCATTTTACACAGGTTTTCATGATGCCATTTCCCCCTCACCCATTTACTAAGGGGCTCATAAGTAAATGTAAATGCATGGTCAATCTCTCAAATGGGAAAATTCACTTGGCTGGTTGTGTGTATAAAATGAAACAAGTTTCAGCTTATTATATACACTCGTTACAAATGACAAATTTAATGTTGCTGTTAACTGTCAGGGGCTGACAGTAATGAGTCATATGTTCTGAAATCCATCTCTCTTTGTTGAGCCGGTCCTGAAAACTAACAGCAATACCAGACCCCATCCATCACTGGCACTGTAATTATCATTTAAGCACCGGTGCCCTGTCTGTTTCCTATTGGGCTTGCGTTTAGCCCTGTCTGCCTGAGACGGGTTTGCACGTGCCACAGTGACAGTAAAATAAGCCAGGTGGGCAGGTGTAGAGAGCTTGGCCCGCCGACAGCTTGGACGCCTACCCTTGCTAGGAGAGCTTTGTCCGGCTCCAAATAACACAACGCAGCCCAGACTACTTTAGCACACATAGAGTGACTAATGCACGGGTCGTGTTTCTGCTGGCCTGCTGTCAAACACTTGCCCCCGCTGCTCCCCCTCAGGCTGCCAACCTCTCCTCATTTGTTATGAGAGAATGATGTGTGAGGCTCACTCAAACTTTTGTCATAGGAGAATCAATAGTGTTTCTGGATGTAGCTTAGAGCCCCTATACACAACATAGCTGCAGGGTTTTTTTTCTGTCAGCCGTCAGCAGTGCGCATCAGTTAGCCAAGCGGATGGACTTGGAACATCCGTCATGGTTGTTTAATGGAAGTCGCTGCTCCATGTCACCGGAATAAAAAAAAATTGAATCAACTGACCAGTGCTTCTCAGAGAGGACGTTTAAGGTCCGGTTCACCTGAAGGTCCAGCAGATCTGGTGATGAGGTGTGAATGGCCATGGTTTACAGTAGAGCACAGGCCTCTCTGCCAGTGCTAAATGTGCTGTAATGAATACATGCCAGGAATGTCACACCGAGTGGTGAGCAGATAAACAGGAACCCGGCACACACAGGCCACTTTGCTGACAGAACTGGGTCAGAGTGAGAGAGTTAGAGATGGAGAGATCCTCAACATTTTGGACTAAAGGAATGCAGAGAGTTCCGTCCAGTATCACTCCTGCCATGGCTAGGCTTCTTTCAGTGTTGACCAGCCACACTCTGAATAGCGACAGGGTAATCAGCATTCACCACCCTCAGAGCAGTAGCCACAGCAGTAGGTACCGAAAGGCCGTTTGGAAGCTTGCCAGTTTGAAAAGTGGTTTTATTGCTGGTGCTAAGTGCTGTATTGTCATCAGACAGTATTAAGCGAGTGTTCATACCACTTAGCAGCAGTGATCAGCAGCATTATTATAATATTATATTAAGGACAAAGGGGGGGAAATGCCACATGAAGTGCATGGCAGTCAAATGTGAAGTATTGGTTTTCTGTGTTCAGATTTGATAATTGGTGAACATCTGTGTAATGGGCTTTCTACATTTGTAACCTGAGGTTGATATAGAAGGAAAAAAAAAAATATATATATATATATATATATATATATATATATATATGTTTATTTTTTATGAGGTATATGCAGACAGACAATTTCTTTAAAATTCACATATTACAAACATACGGTATTTTGAAAAATTGCTGTGTTTCAGTGCATGTATTAACTACACAATTTTAGGAAAACAGGTGTACAAATCTAAGAATCTTTTCAAATGAAATTCTCCTATAGGGTTCAAATTAAATTTGCTTACAAATTTGCATACTTTGATTGTATAGATTTTGGTCATTGTTTTAGTTTACTGGCACTCCATAATGGATCTGAATGTACTGACAGTACCCGTGATATATTTATATGAGTGTATTGTGACTAGAGATGCAACAAAAACAAACAAATTAGAGATGTCACCGTCTGATACAACAACTAACAGATGCTTGTGCTGACTAACATCACACTGATGTTGATGTGATGTAGGGAGGAACCCACCCATGAGAGAGCAAGGGTGCTTTTTCAGACTTTGGCTGCTGATGGCAAGCAGCATGACCCGGAATTCAAACCAGTAATCCTTGCCTTAGTCTGCTGACCCACTTAAAGGTCCTGGATATAGACTATTTTAATTTAACTTTATTTTTCTCGCAGTCTACCTCTGAGTCTCTGAGTGTTTAAACCAATGGTGTTCAGAGCACCATCTGGTGTCCTCAAGGCGCCATTAACAGGCATTATTGCCCAGCCGACAGCAGTAAGGACGTTGTCTGAAGGTAAATAAATTTTAAGTTTAGTCTGCAGTGTGGAAAACAGACCACAATATAAAATAAATAAAATGTTATAAAACTATTGCTGAAACTCTTTCTTTTACCAGTGGACAACTGTGCAACTTACTTTGTTTTAAAAACAGCACTAAACTGCATGTTCCAAAAAACAAAATTAAGGATTTTCATCAAGGCGTTGAGAGGGTTTTCCACATGCAGGAAATAAGTGTTTTCAGAGTAAGCCTGTATTAATGGAAATCAGACTGATACTCCGATAACTATAATAACATTATAAACCACTCACCTCTAAATGGGAGAGAGGAACACGGAGAGCACCTGTGTAATGTACTTTGAACACTGATACATATTTATTTTTACATATGCATGTTACAGGTGCTCTACCCCATCGCAGTGTTTTTTTTTTTAACAGCTCTTTAACACTGACACCAGTGTAACTCTGATAAAAGTGCAGCAGCCTCACTGTTGTGCTGTGCCTCGTTTGGTGCGGATCCAGAGTTATTTTTACTGGCGGTCTGGATGGTACAGCCCCATCGCACCAAGACATCTGTGCTATTATATCAGCGGCGTTCCTCCACTCTTACAGTGTCATATCCCTTTGTTCCGCAAAATGGAAGTGCCATTCATTCATCAACAACTTCCTACGCATCAGCGTGCAGAGTTGTTTTCTTCACATTAATGTGGATTTATTTTCTGTTTCCGTTGTATAAAAGATTACATTAGAACTTGTGCAAAGCCTGTCATTATTCTTTTTGCATCAAACGTACATCACTCTTCATGACTATATTCCAAACATGTTGATTATGGCAGGCTGTACGTCACTTTCGTAGCACAGCTGTGTTGAACCCACTTGTGTTACTATGGTGTGATTTCCATAGAAAGTAGACTTCTTTCAAAGTCCTTTGGGGTTGAACTCTGAGGGTCATTTAAAGAAGGCCATTGGGAATCTATTCTGACAGATCAAAAAGGTTACAACGCGGTAGCAGGTCACAGGTCACTGTGCTGAATATGATTGAAGTTTCCTGTATTTCAGCATTTCTTCCTTATTTGAAACCACATTACATCCATTCAAATATAATACAGCTCTGGCATTAACTCCACTGACGGGTGAAGTGGAAAACTGCTTGATTGTCTTCATCTACAGTAGCATAAGAATGTAAAGCACTTTGATGAGAGCCAAATTGGGATGGCTAGACGACGAGGTCAGAGCATCTCTAAAACATCCGGCAGATCTTGTGGGGTGTTCTCGGGTTACACAGTGGTCTGTACCAGAAGTGCTCCATTAAAGGACAACCAGTGAACCAGCAACAGGGTCATGAGTGCCCAAGGCTCATTAACGCACATAGAGGCTTCACAACTTACAGGATCAAGGGTCTGCTGCTAACGTCTTTGTGCCAGATATCACAGGACACCTTCAGAGTTCTTGTAGGGTCCATACCTTGATGGGTCAGAGCTGTTTTAGTGTCACAAGAGGGAGACCTACGTAATCTTAGGCAGGTGGAATTAATCTAATGGCAGATCAGCGTATTCACACCAGTAGTGTGTATGCTAAAAACAATTCTAGTCTAAGTCCAAGTCTAATCTCTTGAATATCAGATATTTGCATGATGATTATACATACAGACAGACTTAATTTACATTTACATTTACGGCATTTAGCTGACGTGCTTATCCAGAGCGACTTACAAGGTTACCTGTATTACAGAGGCGGGTCAGTGTAGTGTTAGGAGTCTTGCCCAAGGACTCTTATTGGTGTAGCGCAGCATAGTCACCCAGACCGGGAATTGAACCCCAGTCTCCCATGTGGTGTGGTAGCTCAGTGGCATGTAGTGGTGTTATCTGTTGCACCACACCACACCACACCAACACCATATGAAGTCTTTGAAAAGTCTCTTTTAAACATATTTAAGCATCTGGACATTTGATCTTCATTTAAACAGTGAAAATTGGGAGATGGGGTTAAATTAACTAAACACATTACAACCTTTTTTTCTGAAGTCATGGGGATACCACTTATTTCAACAATCAAGACCAAACCAAAATAAATGTCTTAGATTTTAGATTTTTTTAGACAGCCTCCTCCAAAATCCTCTCTAACCATTTTCCAATTGTCCGTAGCTGATGTGCTGCACCTGAATCTAGTTTTAGGCATTTTATTTAATAACACATATTACAAGGAAAATTGCATTTCTATTAATTACTGATAAATTATTTATTTTGTTTTGTGCAGTTATATTACTGCCATGTCTAAATATTGTGTGAATGAAGATCAAATGTTTATATGGTGTACATGGGGTGAATCATTCATATGGCTGTATATCGTTGAATCATTCTATTCTATTATACTATTGAATTAATAAACTACTTTTTAACTTTGCTTTGTTGCAGGTACTATGCCATCTGTTGTCAGCCTCTGGTCTACAGGAATAAGATGACACCAATGAGGGTGGCTCTTATGATAGGAGGCTGCTGGATTATCCCAACTGTTATATCCTTCCTACCAATAATGCAAGGCTGGAACAGTATCGGAATAAATCATTTGGTGAGTCATATCCGTCAGATGTCACAGGTCGCCCCGTGTTAATGTTTAATGTTTGAAAAATGCACTGGGCTCCTAATTTTTTATGATCATCTTTCTTTCTCTCTCATCTTCACTGGAATCAGGACAAGTATGTAAACAAGCCTGGATTATTCAGATGGCCTATTAAAAGACTGCAAAAGTGATTAGCCATTCACTGAAATAATTATCTCTGTAAACATGTAAATCAGGTGATGTTTTGTTTCATTAGAGCATTTTCATTTTTTTCCCCTGTGGTCCTTCATACACTTTACCTTGATTTTGTGCCCACTTTGTATTCAGCTTAAACATTATACAGTCAAACACAATGCTTCCCTTCCTGCAGCTGCATGTAAGCAGACAGTAGCTTTGAGCATGAGCATTATAAATAGCTCCCAGTCAGCGCTGTGATGATCAAATAGAAAATAACCAGCAACAGGTTGCCAGGTAGACCCCTTAATCCATCACCTTTTAATAAATAAACCAAAATTGCCCCGTGTGAAGATTTATGCACTGTAATGAAAGTCATCCAGAGAGAGGAAATGGTATTTGAATGGCATCCTGAGTGGGTTTTCTCCTAGGATCAGTGTGTTCTTATCGATTCAGCCAAGAGCTGTTTCATAACAGACTGGCTTCATTAACAGTTTGTGACATTGTTTTATTTTGTGTAAATTAGCAGTGTATTATTATCTTTTCGTACATAATCATTTATATGTCACAGCTGACACACAGGAGAATTATGAGTGTAAATCCCTGGCGCGAGGACGGCAAGAGTCTGTTTGATGAGGTGTTTGTGCAGTCTGAACTAGTTCGGCTCCACGGTATCCACAGCGCACAAGCTTTATGCTAATGGATATCTATTTTGGACAGCTATTTAACAGAGTGTTTCATAGTTGGAGCATCAGGACCACTGCTAGATTCATTGACTGCACTTCTCAACAGAGCTAATTAGTGGTTTATATTAAGTATCTCTGAAAGCATGGGTCACATTCCTGCCTAGTAAAAAAAAAAAACTCACTGTTGTAAAAAATGTATCCAGTTTAAAGAAAAATATGTTGTGTGCATCTATTGATCAGTTCTTGTGGCAGCAGCCTAATGGCCTAACGATTCGCTGATATGATGTGAGAGCGCTGAGTGGCGTTGGCAAAGTCGCTGCTGGACAGTGATTAATGCTCTTCTCACTGCCTCTTCCCCAAGCGGATTTACAACACGTTCACAACACCCCCAAATCGATGTTTGTAAACAGTGCCTAGGCCTATATTGTACATGTGGACCCTGGCCTTTAATGTCACTTTACAACACAGAACCATCATTTTAATGGAGTTGTATCCAGTGAAAGGTCACCTAGCGAAGAAGTGTATGGCAAAATGGGTTTGTCGGGTTACTTGCTGTGTTTCCCCCAGATATTTTAGGTATTCTTAATCAAACTTAACTTTAAAAAACACTTTTTCTGTTTTAAGGCAACAATCCCAATGCTTCATGTCAAAATGCTGAACTGAAGGCCTTTTCAGATACGTATTAAAAGGTCAGGGCTGTTTTTAAAAGACTGTCTTTTTCCGAGGGAAGCTTTTAAAGAGTAATATTTTCCAGGTAAGGGATCATCACTTTTCTGCTTGACAGGATTTAAGGTTGGTCCGTAACCACCTCTGGTCTTGAAACATTTCCAACATTGACAAATTGACAGTTCCCCCTGGGCTCCTCAGACCGGAATACAAATGGACTAACAGGAAAGCAAAAACTCAGCGAAAGAGAGTTAAAGAATGTGTGACATTTTCTCTAGCGTCTACAAGCCGAATGTGTAACTTGCTTGTGTAAATATCACTCCCTTCCTCGACAGATAGAGGCGCGGAAGTTCAGCGGCAACTCCACGCTGTGTGTGTTCATGGTGAACAAACCGTACGCGCTCACCTGCTCCGTGGTGGCCTTCTACATCCCACTGGGCCTGATGGTCCTGGCCTACCAGCGCATTTATGTGACGGCACGTGAACACGCCCGGCAGATCAGCATGCTGCAGCGGGCGGGCGGAGCAGGGAACGCCGCCTCGGACAGCGCAGATCACCAGCGCAACCACCGCATGCGCACTGAGACCAAGGCGGCCAAGACTCTGTGCATCATCATGGGCTGCTTCTGCTTGTGCTGGGCTCCTTTCTTCATCACCAATGTGGTGGACCCCTTCATAGACTACACAGTGCCCGAGCAGCTGTGGGCCGCCTGCCTGTGGCTGGGCTACATCAACTCCATGCTCAACCCTATCCTTTATGCCTTCCTCAACAAGTCCTTCCGCCGTGCCTTCCTCATCATTCTCTGCTGCGGACACAAGCGCTACCGACGGCCCTCCATCCTGGCACCTGGAGCCCCCTGCACAGCTACACAGATCAACGGCTCAACGCATGTACTCAAGTAGGTGAACTCAGTCTGACCTTATCCCTTCCCTCTGTGTGTAGATTTTTTCGTTAAGTGCCTTCTAGGAGCCCAAGTGTTCGGACAGGAATTGTCCTGTCCAATGCTAGAAGGAGTCGCACACTTCCTGCGCTGAGAAAGGAGGGGGCATATCCTGTCTCTGGTTATAATTAACTCAGGGCTTGAACTCTCCCCTCATGTAGTATTACCCTAATACAGACAGAATTATGAGACAAATCTAATTGACCAGTCCATGCTACAGCCACAAATCCTGAGTGTTCTTTCATAGGAACTTTTGCTAGGTGAGACAAGCTTTGCAAAATGCTGGCAAATTCCCATTCAAACATAAACATATCTATACATACACACAGACCTCTACAGGGGCAAAAAATAAATGGAGCTGGACTTCTTACTATTGTCACCACTCTTACGCTGTTTCCACTGTCAGATTTCTTGCACTGGATAATTGTATTTGACCTGTCAGAAGTTGTTCTGTTTGGTGACCTAACACCTAAAATACTTGAACCTGGGTGTACTGGAGCATTCTAGCATGTAATATGTCATACATTATGTAATATTGTAGCTTAGCCTTGCTTCTCTCAGTCTCATCAGTTTGACAGAATTTGTGATTTTTTTTAGCCTTTTTATGCTTTTGTTTCTCAGCGTTCAGTACAATACCCAGCATGAATTACACAAATCTGTGATGCAACCAATGGGTATCCCCCCAAAAAGAAATGCACTGTCAGTAGAGGCTAATAAATAAAGACATGATATTCAGCCTCCTGGCAGTAATGTTAAGTATCTGGCTTCTTTCTGCTTTCGCCAGCCAGTGAACGAAAACACTTCAAACAGCCCGCCTCCAACAATTCACCCCAAAGCAGCTGGAGTTTTTTTAAACGTTCCACCCACCTCAAAGATACACCATGAGAGGAAGGTTTACCTAGTCTTTAAACTAGAAAAGTCGCACTCTCGAGACTATTGTGGCAATTCTGTAAGAGGCGAGTAGGCATGTTTACTATGGTGTGATGGTTCAGTCTCTTTACTCAGCTCTAGTTGAAGCAGTTAGTTCTGCTTTGTGTATTCCCAACCTGAACTCACAAACATCCTGTCAGGGTAGGTAATGATGAGTCCTTGTTCTACTGTTCGAGTGTGGACTTTCCCATGAGAGTTTGGGAACAGCAGCAACACCAAACGGCCAGATTACTCTCCCACACTCATTTCTTTTAGATGAGCTCTTGGTGTGTTAGGGATGCACTTGGAGTTCTCAGACCAGACCGCTGATGCTTGATCGAAAAGTATGGGGTTGAGATCTTCAGTTCGGTAACTGTTGTTGTAAATCTGTCTTGAGCTGCTGTAAACCGCTGGAGGCTAGAAGGTTTGTAGAGGACAAAAGAGCTTCTCTTTTTTTCCTCCTGCATGTCTCCTTTACTGAAAGGTCAGAGTGATGCTCCCTCAGGCTTTGACCAAAGGCTAGCATGCTATTTCAGATACAGATTAAAGCTGGAGTTTAGCCAGCTGGTCTTTTTGAACTGAAATCCTCCCACCCCACCCCCCCAAGGGAAATTTGTTATTATCAACATAGCATGTAAATATGGGTTCGGCAAATCATCTATGTTAAGTTGCATGCCATTTCCAACATTTTGAACAGTATTGAAAAATGATGCCATTAGACTACATTGACTTCTGTATGCCTTAAACCACAAGCAAAAGCATAAATCAACCCAATTCAAAGCTCAACGAGCAAATAGTAAATCTCTACTATTAATAATTGATGATGGATTTATTTTTTAAATAATTTATTGTGGTGCCAAGCTCGTTTTTAATAACTGTGCTTTTATGCATGGTTTGCTGGTGACATTTTGTGATGCGTCTGGTGGAAAGAGGAAGGAAGCTTTCACAAAGGGGTAGACATAAATAATCTGATGTCATCACTTTGCCCTCACATTCTCTCAGATACGCCATGCCATGCCTCACCATGCCATGTTTTGGGACCTAATAGCAGATTTGCTGCACACTTAACTATTTCTGACTGTTCGAGTAATGTAAGAAAAGCAGGGGCTGTATTGGTGATGGTACAAAGAGTATGATAGTTTGAAAACTGTGGGGACTCCGAACCATCAAAGTAAACTTTTATTTCAGCTCATTACATTTCCCTAAAAAATAGTTCCACAGGAGCTAGAAGTTGAAGTTAAAGCTGTGGCTTTTCATCTTCATCATACGTTGAGAGACCTGTAAATCCTCTTTGTCAAAAGACAGCGAGCCATGTATGTACCACATTAGCACCAATGTGAAACTTATTCAAAATCCCTGATTGTTTCCATGGAGACACTGCAGACTGAATAAATCATTCTAATTCAGTGAGTTTACAGACACTGTCCTTGGACTGTATCCTCTGGACTAATGAAGAAGACACAGAGCACTCATTTATCAATGTAAGAATTGGTTTTACAGTATAGAAATGATAAGAACTGGGAATTCTTGGCTCTCCATGCCAAAAAAACATCCTATAATTCCAGACAGTGACTGTTAAGTTTGGTATTTTGGTATTTTGGTATTTTGACATGCTCTGACAGTGTCATTAGTGTCACGCTCATCTTCCTCTGTGTGCTGTGACTGGTCGCGGCCACTCAAATCAAATAACGCAGAACGTTAATGACACAGTGCAGCTTGCAGTGTTACGTTACGGATCATGGCTGGTAATGGCTGGTAGTGATGACACAATAATCATGTCATTTTTTCAAAGGGGGAAAAATCGAATTCCACTCTCAGCATTCACAGATTTCACACAAACAAAATGGACAAATTTGTCTCTGCAAAAGTGGTTTAGACGTTGCATGGTGTAATTGGCCTTAAAATAAATAGTGAACAATAGCGCAAGAATGCTTCTTCCTCTGGCCTCTAAGTGAACTGATTTAGTCAACATCCACCACCTCCAATCGAGGTGGGATTTCAGATTCACATTGTTGGTAGCAAAGCTATTTAGTCAGGGCACTAGACGCTGCTGCAGCTTAGAACCTCTGATAATCTGCTGTCTTACCAAAAAAGAACAAAAGCATCCGGATGTTCACTTCAAAGTTCTCTTTTGCCACAGCAATTGTTGGCCAAACAAACCCCGGCAAAAAAAAAAACGTCCAGATTAGGCCGCCCAGTCGCTCGTGAACGCTCCTCATAACGTCCTGCCACTCTTTGTTTTCCGCAGCACTTGGAAACGTGCCGCAGACATAAATCGCGGGCCCGTTTCCAAATGGCGAGGCTGTCAACATGTTAATCTGGCCGATAAACAAAGTGGTGAAGTATGCAGGGATCTCCGAGCAGCTGCTTTCCAAAGCCTTGGCTCTACCGGGGATGTGCTGTGCTGGGAGCTCAGGGACAGCCAAACGAGCTTAAAGAGTTCCAGCCCCATTAGAACCGACGACACGGATCTAAACATGAGCCTGGTGCTCTCTGTCTTAATTATTTAACCTTTAGCTCTTACTTCACCACTGGCACATTGTATTGCTGGTGTTGAAGTGCAAGCAAAAGGCTACAGCCAGGAGAAGGAATGGCCAAATTTATCCACCGGCCGGTTTGGGACTGGAGTGCACTATAAATGCTCTCCAGCCCCAGTGCTCTTTTATCTTCCACTGGAGACAATCCTAATGCCTCTTAGAGTTAGCCACTTATTGTAATATTGCATAGAGCAGGGGCCATCAGCACCAATAATTTAGAGTATGTATTAAAGAGAAAATAGTAAGATTAATAGCTGAACAATAGGCTTAGAGGTTAACAGGTTAATTACTAGTTTAGTTGGTATATTAGAAAGGCTTTCCAGGATGAGAATTGATGGTCCCTGGCCTAGGATAAAATTAGGCTTCCATTGTAATAATGCTTTTTTCTTTTCAATTTAGTGGAATAACTGTCTCAGGGCTAAAGTCTACAGTATGTGATTTAATGTGCTTTCTGCATGTGTAGTCAGAGCACCAAGCATTCTTGTATATTTTGTGTTTTTTGTCTTATTACTGTTTACTGGTTTTGGCTCTAAAAAAGATTGCCTATAAGCCAAACCATGGTCGAGCTTTTTAGCAAATGTTTGTGTTGAGCTTTCTGGTCTACATCTATTTTCACAGTGACAAGTGTTTCATTCCTTTCTTGTAAATGGATTTCACAGGAAGGTTCTTGGTATTTTATGTCTCTTGGCTAATGGGATGTATTTCTGCTGTGCCCACCAATGCAGAATATTTGGTTACGTCTCGCCTAGAGCTTTAACAATTCCTGCGGACAAAGCTGTAACAGAATTTCAGTGGTCTCTGTCTTTAATCACTAAATGCAGCTATAATGCGTGATTAATTTCTGTTTGTAATTCACTGTCATTATCATCATTGCACCTACGGTTTAATCTGAGCAGTGAAAATGCTGTCAATTTTCAGCTTTTAGGTTGGCATGCCATTATGCAAGCCATTGCCACTGCTGTGTAAACTCAGCATTTTGGTGGAGAGGCAACCATTAAAGTTCATTGCCCATCTGATGCTCCCGCTGCTCTTTTCCCCAATGGCTCCTTTATCTACCCTCTTGTCTTAGGGTCATCAGTAGCATTGCTGTAAGGACTCTCTGGGGCTAGGAGCTACCATCCTGATTTGCTGATGACTCCAGCGAATGTATCCAATAAACGCCTAGGTCATCTCTCAGTCTGTTACAGTCTGTTCTCTGATATCTAACGTTTGCCATAAATCACTCCTGTACTGCAACATTGTGTAATCTCTTTATCTCGGTATCTGGTATTGTTACTCCAACTTGACTTTCTTTACCACATAAAATATGTCTAAGAGTCAATAACAGATTAAAATGGCAGTATGTTGACATTACATGAACAAAACCAGGCTTATGATTAAAGTGGAGCTTAGGCAAGGAAGCATATTCACTAAATTAACGTTGACATAATACGCCTTAGGAGCCTCTTTAGAGAGAAATGGTTTGCATACTCTACAGTCGGTCCTTTTCACTACAATAAAAAGGCCATCAGAGATGTGCACACCCGGCGGGCGGATTTAGGAGAGAGTACAGTAATGGAGACATTTTAATAAAAGAAATGCGCAACCCCTAGGCCCTTGATTTAATCTCTGCACTCTATTTGATTTATTACCCTCTTAATTTTACCCTAAGAATGACTAATAACATGCTCTCATGAGCGTATTATTAGGCCTCTGTTTTAGCATCTCGTATTGCCCTGGACTCCAAAAGAATCGCACAGGCCAGCCCTAATGGATAGACAGCTCTCAGGAAAAGATGTGTTTCTCTGCTAAAAGCTCAGGCCAGACACAGGGCTCAGCGTAACGTCTGCCACCCTGACAAGTGGTGTTTGTGTTGGGCTTTAGACTCCCTCTGGCTCTAGCTTCTTTGGCTCTTTCTTTGCTTCATAAATGATGTCTTTCAAGATTCATTGAAGGCTGGGGTTTGGTTTAATAAAGGGACTCAGTTGCTTATGACAGCCAGGAACTTTCAATGTAACTGTAAATTTTGTGAAAAGCCATTTCGTATGGAATTTGTGTGATCAGATAAACACATTAAGTGCTAGGTAAAGGGGTTAGTTTGTGCTTCTTCTGAGTCACATGAAGCCAACCAGGCACATCTTTTTGAACTGACACTAACGCAACGTCATTGGACAGCTGAACCCACTTGGAAAAGAACACTAACTGCCAGTTCTGCTACATCAGCTGACAGACGCCTACATTGGCTAGCAACATGCCAAGTAATGAGGGGGGAGAGGGAGGGCCACCTGGGAAGAGCTAGGCCAATTATAATCTCTAGGATTCCAGCCACAGATAAAAATGATAAAAACATTTTATGTTAATTTTAGTTGGCCAAAATTAGCCACAGTTTTTTAAAAAAATATATTTTTATAAGTTTCTGCTGTTATTGGCCTGCTACTGATACTGGTTTTCAGATCATTACTTTGTTTTTCAGTATTTTGTTCTTTCGACAGAGTACCTAATCTATTTGAAATGTGAAACCCTTGGAGGTATAACACTCTGACACTGCACAGCAGTCTCACAGGCTTCCTTGCTGCAGTTGATATATTCCATTGACATCCTTTTGCTCATAAACATCTGATAGGGCACAGCAGAGAGACCGGATTCCCACACGTGAACTCTAACTAGCGCCTGACATTGCCGATGCTTCGGCCCCGGTGGAAGGGGCCGTCTCCCTCGCAGACATGTCCTGTCCTCACTCTAATGAGTGTGGAAAGGAAAAAGGCATTCCTGGAAGCCCCCTCCTCTACTACATGTGTGTGTGAAAGAGAGAGAGAGAGTGAGAGAGAAAAAGAGAGAGAGAGGATGAAAGCTTGTGGTATGATTGTGGAGAAGATTTACTCTGTGGAAATGGGAGCGCAGGGGAGGTCTGTGAAAAGAAGGTTGGCTACATAACACCCGGGTGGCACTCTTTAAACCAACAGGAGTTTTACACATTAGCCGTGCTGGAGCTGCTGTGATATATGAACTCGAGTGTTTGTCTGTGTCTGTGTGTATGTGTGTGTGTGTGTGTGTGTGTGAGATGATCCAGTCTGCTAGAGTGTCTTACCCCACACACAGAGCTGCTGTGATGACAGCTAGCTGGCCTTCCAGTGTGCCATCCCCAGAGCAACAGCAGCACGTGTAAACTTGCAAATCCAACAGACTGTCTAATAGAGCATGCCTCTTCCTCTCAGCCCTTCAAGGTGCATCATACCTTCTTATTTTAGAGCTATAAGCCTTGTGTCTCACACCTTCAGGTTTATGTCTCTAGCACATTTCATACCAGGGATGTATTGACATGGGAATCTGATAGTTTTCCCTGTCCAGAGTAATCTTTCTACTACATTTTGGAGCATTGATGTGAGGATTTAATTGCATTCAATGATTACAAGCATTAGTGAGGTAAGGGTGTTGGATGCTCAATGCTGGGGGGCTTTATTCCCCTCCAGCCCATGCCTATCAGGAGTAATGGTGGCAATAGCATCATGTTTTTCTGCTTCAGAGAGTCATATTCTATCTGCAATATTTCTTTACAGGGACTAAACAGGCTATGCATGTGCATTTGCACATTTGTGTCAGCAATGGGTGCAACTTCAGGTAGCTGAATGCATTCATTAGAAGGGTTTTTTGCCGATGCTGATGCGTGAACTGTTATAAAAAAGTAGGAATTAGGACTATGTCTACCTATATAACAGAATAAATAATTATTAATGATTATATATCATTTATTTCTGTGAGACTACAAGTGCAGCAAAATGAATACTATACAGTCATTCTAACACAGTAGTCCAGCTAAACCTTCTACTGATCTGCTTTTTATATATCTGCGTTTTAATAAGATTCCAATTTAATTGTTCATCCCTACATTATACTTAAAGGCAATACTAATTCTTTACTTAAATAAAAGAAATATAATAAAAATAACAAAAAAAACTATCAAACATTACATGTCTAGAGCCATGATTGAGGCAGTTCACCCCCTGTAACATATTAATCCCATGAGAAAGCAGTCTTAGCATTTAACCCCCAGAAGCACTGATTAAAGGACAGGATAGGATAACATACAGTTGTGGTCAGACGCTTACATACAGTCATCATGGACATGAATGTTATGGCAATGTTGGGCTTTCAGTGCACAAAGTGGGTGGAATAATGGTGAAAGAGGTCTACTTCAGAATTCTTCAGCAAAGCTGAAGACCATTAACCAGACGGATGAAACATGGGCAAAAATAATGTTCCAATAGATTCATGGAATCGATAAAGCAGAATGACATTAAGCTCATTAAGGCCTTCCTAAAGTCCTGACCTCAATCCTATCTAAAAGTCAGGTCCATGCCAGGAAATTCTATTGAGCTCTGACCAGTTGTGTCAAGTCAGAATTCTGCCAGATGCTTATTGATTGATACTAGAAGCATCTGATCAAAGTTCACCTTGCTAAGGCACATTTAACCAACTATTGGATTTGCTGTATATTTTCTTTACCTGTTTTAATTTAAAAAGACCATAAAATAATTTAAACCTGTGCACCAAATTCTTGTTTTTTTTTCTACTAAAGATGTATGTTGTTATTCATTCTGCCCCAGAAAAAGACATTCAAAGAAATCCTGACAAGTGGTGTTTGTGTTGGGCTTTAGCTCCTCTGGCTCTTTCTTTGCTTCATAAATGATGTCTTTCAATATTCATGCTTGGAGGCTAGGGTTTGGTTTAATGGAGGGACACAGTCTCTTATGACCGCCAGGAACTTTCCACATAAGCGTGAATTCGGTGAAAAGCCATTTCGTATGGAATTTGTGTGATCAGATAAACACATTAAGTGCTAGGTGAGGGATAGTTTGTGCTTCTGCCGAGTCACATGAAGCCAACCAACCACATCTTTTTGAACTGACACTAACGCAACGTCATTGGACAGCTGAACCTGCTTGGAGGGGAACACTAACTACCAGTTAGTGATGCCAAGTGATGAGGGGGGAGAGGGAGGGCCACCTGGAAAGAGCTAAGCCATTTATGATCTCTAGAACTTCCAGCCGCAGATAAAAGTCCTGTTGATTAAAAATAATCCTTTTAAACTCATTTAAACCTGTTTTTTTATTATTAAAGATGTATGTTGTCACTCATTCTACCCCCAGTTCAAAGAAATGGGTTCTCAGTCATATTGCCATGCCATTCATTTTCATGATGAGTGTACAGTATATAAACATCCAGCTGTAACTTCCAATCATTTTCAGCAACCTGAGTAAAGTCACCATATTTTAAGGGTAGATATTCAGAATAATTTCCATCGTATGTCGCAGATTATACTCAGATTGGAGCAGCTTATCCTAAGGACATTGTATTGGTTCTGCTTCTATGAAGTGTACAGGACTCTGTAAACTTTGCTCAGAATTTGATGATAAGCACATGTAATCCCATCTTTGCGCATGTAGTCTCATCACTGCCTCGCTCACTCAGCGCCGGATGTTTGCCCGATGCGGCCTGAGTTTGAAACAATGGCGCACATGTGTCAGCTCTTAAGAGTGAATGGAGCAAAGCTGTGTGCCCTGAATGATTAGATCTTCGATAAACTTCCCTAAAATGAAACAGGGATTTGATGACATGGATCAAAGGAGGCAGCGGCACAGATGGGCTGAGCAAACATACAAGAAAAACAAAGAGTTATATTCTGCTCCACAGTCACGACTCTCGTTTGCTCAGCGGCGTACGTGCTTTTTTGTTGTGGCTGTTTTTTAATGGAATTTTTGTTTTTTTCAGTCGTTTATTGAAGCAGATTACAATGATTCACCAGCCCCACTGTTTAATCTATAAATGCTTTGTGAATTCTTGAGCAGATTTAGAATTAAATATAGATCAAATGTCTTAATTATGACCAGTAACCATGCAAAGGAGACATTGAGAGAGTGATAAAGACTGCATAGCTACTACTAGGATCTTAACTGAAAGGCTCTCACATTAGTGTACATGCCATGGCCGAAGTTTAAGCTGAGGTGTGGGTCGGATTTTAAGCTCTGCAGCTCTCTGGTTATGTGTTCTACACAAGGAACAGATGCCACAAAGTCCCCGAGAAGTCTCGCCATAAACAAGAGGCAGAAGAAGTCAAACCCAAACCATTGGGTTGTCAAGGGCTAATTTGATTTAGTTAGTAGCAGTCGGTGTTGCTGCATAATGGAGCGGGTCTTTTCTTATAGAATTGAGATTTATGGATCAGCAAATACATTCTGTTGGCTTTGGATCACATTTCCGAACAGCACCTTCTTTGTGAGTCATAGCAGTCATTCACGTGTCAATTAGCATTCTCTGTATTTGTGAGCACTCTGAGCCATTGCAGCCCCATTATTAGCAGTGACCTTTACGAGCAATTTGGGTGGTGAGTCTATTATGAAAACAACAAATGAGGGGCCTTAGACAGGGCAGGGCGTATGAGTGGCCGTAGTCAGTGCCAGGAAGAGATCTGTGTTTGCTAAGCAAATAAAAGCTGTGGCAATTGGTTAGCATACAGGCCTTAAATGATCATATTGATTGATTAATATGAATAAAGCAGAGCAGGATAAAAGGGTATTTGTAAAGCAAAACTGTCATGGATACTGTGCTATTGTGAAATACTGCATAAATCTGGCTGGAATTACATATTGTGTGTAATAGGTTATTGTGCAGTGGTAGTCGTCCCAGCAAAACTCCTGTCTTTGCTTCTGTATTTGTTTGATTGATTGCCTGACTGTCTGGGTGACTGACTGACTAATAGATTGATTGATTGAATTGATTTGCTCTCTTTTTCTGCCCCCACACACAAACTACCACACTGTAACACAATGAGTACAGAACTAGCCATGGGGTGTATTAACCTGCTTTTCCTCTTTTCTCTTCCTTTTCCATCTCTCCCCTTTTTCCTCTTCTGTCCTGTGTATGTGTCTGTGTGTGTGTGTGTGTGTGTGTGTGTGACTCTCTGCTGCCCTCTATTCTGCTCTTCTCCAGTGGCTGCTCCTCTGCCTCCAAACTGCTGCTCTGGTTCTGCAACACTAGACCTGTTCCTGTCTAGTGCTGTGTGAGGAGCTTGCAAGTGAGTCTTTTCACATACAAACACACACATGCACACACAAACACATACACACACACACACCTGCTGTCTGCATGCTCTCCTTCAAGTTCAGTCCTTGATGCTATCGCGTTCTGGGTCAATGAGGTGGCTGATTATAATTTTATATTACATTTCTAATGACTGTGTGTGTGTGTGTGTGTGAAGCTGAGACTTGTATATGTCTGTGTACGGAAGTATCTGTGTTTGGGTGCTTAAAATGTTGTCTTTTAAAGCCAGCGGTTCTCCTGGTGACTCATTGTGGCCAATTTCATGCTGTGATGATCTTTAAAGATATAAAATTCCTTCCTCATTCACAGCTTTTTGTTCACCGCTACCTCAGTGAATAGCAACTCGACGGGCCAAGTGTGCTTGTAAACATAGATTATAGTCTCTAGGGGTATAAGCCGGATTTCATTATCTACTACTTGATGTAGCAAACACACAATCTAAAGACAGCCTGTGTCGATCACAGTAAATATGTAATTAAATTACTCAAGTCAGAGTGACTGCCATTGGTGTAGGTTTTAAGAGTTATGCAGCTGCAGTCCCAGATGCTGTTGACTGTGTTTGATATATAGAGGGTATGCACGTGGCGTCACAGGTGGTTGGAGTCACTGCGGCCACGCCCACTGAGTGGCAAAAAGACTGACTAAGTGGCTGCGTGCCGCTAACACAAAAACAGGAGAGAGCTGTTGTGCGACTGACTGTACAAACATATTCAGCAGGAATTCAGAGCAATCCTTTTACAGACTGCTGAAATCTCAAGAACTGACAACAGAAACGAATGGATTGAAACTAAAACTAGTGGTTGGTGTGGCGCAACAGATAACACCACTAGCTGTCAGTAAACTACCACACCATGTGGGAGACTGGGGTTCGATTCCCAGTCTGGGTGGCTATGCTGCGCTACACCAATAAGAGTCCTTGGGCAAGACTCCTAACACTACGTTGGCCCACCTCTGTAATACGTGTGACCTTGTAAGTCGCTCTGGATAAGCACGTCAGCTAAATACCATAAATGTAAATGAATGTGATGTCAAATCATACGCAGTCCATACTAGAACAACAGGTCTTATATGACTTAAAGCATGTACTGCTAAACAAACTTGGAGCTTGGGGTCAGATACCACAGGCCAGTTTAAGAGATCTTGTCCATTTTGTGGCTGTTTGGTTGGATCTACATGCCACCAAAATGTATTTAAGAGGCAACAGTGTATTTGAATAACAAAACAGGAGGTGAAAAGTTCTTTAATACATATTTGATACATGGAAGTGACAAATGTGAACCTTAAACACTGTTGTCTCTTCCTGTTCCAAGAAAATTCAAAACAACAAACAACAGTGCTGGAAAACAGGCCAATTCCAAAACACAAAAAAAGTTACATTGTTTATTTTAAAATCACATACACCTCGTCCACATACACCTCGTCCACACCTCGTTAATAAGACCCAGCTAGTCCTAGCCAAAGCTGGAAAGTTGTAAAACGCAACAGTTGCTTTGGGAGAAAATTGTATTTTTGATACTTTTAGTCTAATTTTGTTTACGAAAAAACAGGTTGCTACATAAATCAGACCTAGTGACCTTGGCCTGCACCAGTTTTCACAAAAGAGTAACTCGAACTGGGTGAGTGAGGAAGCTAAAGCCAGGCAATTGAGCAGGTACTGTGCTAGGCAAAATCCCTCCAATCAGCTAACTGCTTTATATTGTTAACTACACTTTCCGATTAGGCACCAAAGAACCCATTACAGGAAAGAATTACAATATTCTTGTTCTTGTTGGTGTTAAAAGCAAAGCTATGCTATGCTATGCAACATGGCTCCTGTGAGCCGCTGCAGTGACAGGAACCAGTCAATAGAAGCAGATCTCATCATTTCATGTCAAAAGGTGAAGTTATACTGAAGTGTGTGGTTTTACTGGCCTTTGTGCTTGAAATGCTGTTTTTCAAAGGTAACTTTATAATGGAACGTAAGATGTAATGTTGCTTTCCTCGAAGAAGTTTGCTTGTAGCTTATTTCTTTAAAAGGGACTGCTTGCCCACTAATGAGGACACACTGGCTGTGTACACTGCTCCATATCTGCCTTTCTCTTGCACTCACTCTCTCTCTTTCTTGCTCTCTCTCTCATGCTGATTCTTCACTGGTAATTGGAGTTTTACTTATGCCAGCGTTTACAGAGGGTATTTTTGAACTTTTGAACTTTCCGCTTGCTTCCACTGTTATATCAGATCATTTTGTTACTTTTAAAGTTTTGTTTTCAATATTTTTACTAAGCTGTGTATTGCTCTGTTTATCTTTTATTTACTTTCAAAATCATAACATGGTATGCTGTCTCAGTGCTCTCAAAGCTGTTCTGAATATCCTTATCTAGAAAAGAACATTATTACAATTAGTTAAGGTTCTAATAACATGAGGCAACAAATTGTTTCAGCCGGAATCAATTATTCACAGAATGGAAATGAACATAAAGTTTTAAGAGCACATGTTGATGTGCTATTTACACCCCCAGATTGGATGTGTTGGATGTGTGTGTTGTGATCTGATATTGGCTGAAAGCAGTAGCTGTTCACACGTATTTCACACTGTTAATTTTTTGAGGTGCGTGTCAGATTGCCCTTTGTGCTTCCAGACAAGGCCGTGAGTGGACTACATTATTATGACGTCAAGCAATCATTAGTGACCTCTTAGAAACGATTATTCCATTACATCTTTCAATAGGAACGCCTCCGATCTGACCGGGAGAAGCGGTTTAAAGACTACGGCCATTGAGAAGAAGCCAATTAAGTGTAGGTTTGTGAGAAAATTACTGTCCAGCATTCAGTCTTAAGGATCACTTTGTGGTGGCCGAGTAGCTCGCTTTGTTTGGTGTATGGTACACACAGTCACTGCTGTGGACCTCCGCTGCTTCGTGTGCCACCCATTACAGACATCGAAGACTAGCCACTCATGCTATTGTCTGCGCCGTTGTATAAATTGCTTCTACAAACTGTGCGTTGCTCCAGGACATGAGTTCTTGTTCATTTGAGTCACTGCAATCACAGTCAATCAATCGTCACTTTGTCCATGATAGTGGAAACAAAGGGGCTGAGCTCACCCAGAGCACCTCAGATCTCTGTCTGGTTTAAATTTAGCAGTGCAGATGTCGTATCGGAGGCTGCGTGAGTGCATGGGCTCAGGCAAAGACATTGCAGTGTTATCTGGGGACAGATGTGTGTGTGTGTGCATGTGTGTGTTGGGGAAGGGGGAGATCAGGGTGAAATTGAAACTGACAACATCACTGACTTTCAGCGGGATTTGCTTTATTGATTCCAATCAGTGCTTGACAAGAGACGCATGTCTATATCAAAGCCTAAACTAAAGTTAAGAAAGAATGACACTCTGACTCGCCACTGACCA
This sequence comes from Salminus brasiliensis, assembly GCF_030463535.1. NCBI lineage: Eukaryota > Metazoa > Chordata > Actinopteri > Characiformes > Bryconidae > Salminus > Salminus brasiliensis. The sequence continues at coordinate 10,017,697 of NC_132896.1, forward strand.
TTCTCCTCCCTCAACTGTAGAGGGTCCAGTCACTGCTGGTATTTCTGGTTAAAATACTCTTCTAAAAACTGTGCTCATACTATTATTATACAGCCTGTGTTGCAATAATAATAAGAGTAGTAATAATGGTAATAACAGTGATAGTACAAATAAGAATTTCAATATATTCATATGCAACTTTTAATGCATAGTAATGCAGCTCAAGGTGGATCCAAATACCAGGTTTATAACATTCTACTGCTTATTATTTTTGTTTTAATACGAATTTGGCCACCCCTGGTCAAATTAGATGTGTTGTTGATTGTCTAGGTGTAATTAAGTTTATATCTTCTAAAGTGAACACATGTGCACATTCTAAACCTTAATATTTTTTTATTTGTATGCTTCCTTGTTCATTGTATTTTCTCTTAAAGGATTATAATGCTTGCGGTTAGAATTATTGTTTGGTTATAGAAGTGTGTTATGGAAGTTTGGATCTGCCACCCGGTCCTGGCCATTTTATTGATTTAAATACAATGATAAAAATGCATAATTAAAGCAATAAAGAATCAGAACACCTGAACAGAAAAGCATAACAGTATAATAAAATTACTTAAAAAGAATTTAAACACGGAAAGAGGCCATTTCACATGTTGAAAATTTGAGGAAAATACAAGATGATTTAAGGTACATTAGTACACATCTCACCTCTGCTTCCTATGTGGCACTTTTTTCGTTTTCTTCTTTTTCTTTCATTTTCATTAAATAACCAAGACCAAAACTAAATAGAGGGAAGTTTAATTTTAGCTCTTAGCTAACTGAGTGTCTAATGCACACCTGCTGTTAGGCGTCCCAATAAAGAGAGAGCAAGACAGGGTCACTTCTCAAGAAATTTGGCCCAGATTTTTTTTTCTTTTTCACATTGTACAGCCTTAGACTGTGGTCCGATCTGTCCATGTGCTGTAAAGTGACTTAATCAGCAAAAATTTGGCTTTTCCACAGTTGCTTTTAGTGAAAATCTTGAGGGGTTTTCAGTTACTGTTTTTAATTTTCTCCTTTCAGCTAGAAGGAAGGAACTGTAATTACAATTACATGTTAGACATTTGTTAAGCTATGCCATCAGTGAGTGTTTGCTGTTTGAGGTACAGTTTCGTAAGTCGCTTTGAAAGATAATTGCATTTGTATTGTGTAAATATACACGGAAAGCAAATGAACAGATTTGAACAACACATTTGATCTGTTATTGTTTCATTTATTTAACACAGTTTCAGTCAGTGTATGCATTCAATTTGTTCAGATCAATTTGCATGTCTACAAGAGACTGGATTATATTTGGACTGAACCGAGAAATGGAGTGGGTGTACTCTCAGTGTATGAGGATAATCCTGTCTGCTTCTCTTTATCCTGATGCCTCATTCTCTTTGCTGAGGTGTCATCAGCTTTCGTTTATTTAATTATTTATGCATTCATTGTTTGAAGAGACTGAATAATACTGGTGTTGCATTTATAATTTCTCTTTTTCTCCTTGATGTCTCTTCTATGTATAGCATGCCCAGGAGGCAGGAAAACCCAACAAAGGTCCATGAAGGAGTCGAAATGTGTGGTGCAGATAGCAGCGCCATTTACAGAGCTATAAGCATCATGGTTGTCATAGCTCTTTGAATGGTACTGCCATATGTACTGAACTACCACCAACATGGCCCACATTGATGAATTTTATTGCTCTGCGGTCTGATTTGAGTGTATGAAAAGATTTTATTGTGTGTACTGCAGTGTACAAGGTAAGTATTAGGAACTGCATGGCAATTTTAGCTTGTTTTGGATAACAGTCACAGTTAGTGATGCATGATAATGGACAGAACTGACATTATGATACTTATTTATTGCTGTACAATATATATTGCAATATTTTAAAATGCAGGAATTTACCAGATTTCTCCAAAAATCTGTGATACAACATGTTGTGATAATAATGCTCTCTGGAAGATTGGAGGAAAATAAATGGTATTGAGTAGATAAAGTCTGTCCTAGAAAAATAAGAACTGAATTTTCCTTTTGTATTAATCAGGTTGTAGCATGATGTGTATGATTTCATTTACTTTATGTGACATGTGCACATTGTGATGATGATGCTGATATATGGTGTAGCTCTAGTCACAGTTAGGACAGTTATGTACATGATCATTTTTGTTGACCTCGAAACTGAAGTGCCATGTTGGATTTCGCTGTGCGTCACCATAAAAAAATATGTTGTCAGATGTCGAAGTTTCAATGCTGTGTTCCACAGCTCTGGTGTAGGATGATTTTGGCCTTGAGTCGAATGAGTGAGGAGAGTGGATTCATGTGAATGAGCTGGATTGTCGTCTTGGTCTAAAAACAGTGTGTTTATTTTATCTCTTTTTATTTCTGTAGAATGTAAAAGACTTTTTTTATATTACAAGGCAAGACAACCATGACGACATGTTGGACACAGATGGAATTTGGCCTACGCCCCATCCGGGCAGTGAACACAGACCATACACACTAGTGAGAAAACACACACAGTAACAGTGAGCACACATGCCTGAAACGATGGGCAGCCATTGCTGCAGCGCACAGGAAGCAGAGAGGGTTAATGGCCTTGCTCAAGTGCCCAACGATGGGTGCTTGGCGAGCCTGGGGATCAAACCCACACCCCATCAATAGTCCGGCGCTCTAATCGCTGAGCCACCACTGCCCCATTGGAATTGCAATTCCAGTGTCTGAATAGTCTTAATTAAATTTAAAGTTCATATATAACTGCATTTTAATGCAGTTAATTATATTATCATTGTCAAAGAAACTCTGTCACAATAGCCATCACTGCTCAAGACCTTTTACACTTGGAATGAATAGACTTGAGGTCTTTTACAGGCTAGTAGTTAAGGTTAATGTAAGTTGCTGGACAGCAGAGTGAATTTAAAAACTCTAAATGAAAGGATTGATCTCCTGCTGAGGGAAGCATGCCACAGGGCTAATCTTAGGAACAGCTCGTAACACTTTGTTGCTCCTAACAAATGTTGTGTGTGAGTAATGGAATTTAACAATGAATCAACTCATATCACAGTGACAATAAACATGCAGTAAATCACGCAGCCTTAGTGAGTTTGGTACCTTAACATGAACAGCCTATCAGTCTTGTGGCGTAGAATTCTCAGTCCTACATGCTAAAGTTTACTCTTGCCCACTCTGTGCAAACAAACGAGTGGCTGAGAGCGATGGATCAATAGAAGGAATGTCAGGATCACTCGCAGCGAGCAGTCTAAAGAGGCCTGAAGTGTCTGAGGTTGAAAGGAGACGTGAACATTGTAAAAACACTTCAGCTTCAGCCGACTGCATTAAAATCTGATAGGCCAGTCCAAGTAACATGGCCTTGAAATTTATTGGAGTGTGTATCAGCATTATTTCTTTTTATCAGCCTGTAAAGAGGGACCTGAGAGCTAGGTCTGTTATTAGCTACATTACGTTATGGAAGAGCAGTCATTACGTAAGAAGAATGGGCACTTCTCTCACACAATCCTGCCCTGGGTATCTGAGTAGTCCCTTAACTTTTCTCTTTTTCTTCAGTGTTATGTTTAGCTTGCTGGGTGACTTTGGCGCTAACTTTTAAGTGCTTTTATTTATTGATTGTTGGCTTTATAGCAAACTGCACTAGACATTACCTTTCATTTGTCATTTGTCCTTATTAGCTTGGTGGCATTGGCATTTTAACTCGGTGACATTGCAATGGATGTGCCTCTCCAAGACATGGTTTCCTGTCTGCAGCCTTTATTTCCGAGAACATACAGAGCCTTCCTCTGCCTCAACACTTGCTTTAGAGCACAGATGTGCTGTATCAACTTTCAAACACAAAAATGTTTATGCTGAGAGAGACGCTTGCGGTCTTGTCATTTTGTAATATGTGGTTGTGCGGTCAGTCATTGGTATGTGCTCTTTCTACACTACTCTCATTCATACTGTAGAGTTGTGTTAAAAACGGTCGACTCATGGTCGACTCCACCGCACACTCAAATGAAAAGCGAGCAGAAGAACTGATCAATATAGCATTAGGGCAACTATATGAAACAAACCATTTGAATAAATGGTTATTAGAGTGCCCGTTTTTGCTTTCCTCTTTTGCGCAGTGTGGTAAAATGGGTGATTATGCTTAATTACTAAGTGGGTTTAGCTCCTGTAATTTAAGGTGTGTGTATTGCCTGAGGATTTAGAAGATTTAAGCAGCAGTCTGTTCAGTCAATACTCTTGCATATGTCTGCGTGTGGTCCCTCCAGTGGCGTAATGGAAAGTAAGCTGCATCTCTGCATGCACTGCATATGGTGAGCTATGAGCCCAGCAAATAGCAGTGAAATATTGTGAAATTAAGGCAAAGAGAGCACAAGCCATTTTTTGTCTTTTAGGGAAAAAAAGAAATGAAAATGTGTATAAAACAGACCTCAAACACAGTTGAGATTTTGTTTTTATCACCTATACAAGCACTTGTACCTGACAAGTGTTTTTGGATTTGTCTTAGAGTGATACCATGCAAGGTGATGGTAACAACTACTTTGACAAGTGTTTATTGCTCATTGGTAGGATTTATAACAACATGGCCAGTCAGTATATTAAGAATATAATAAATGAATAAATAATAAAATGTTTCCAGGACATAATTTAAGCTTAGTCTAGGATTAAATCCATGATTTATCACTGAAAAGCCCTTTATTTTTGTTCTAGGATTAAGCTTAAGCTTCCTGGTAGTCCAGGAAGCCACCTCTCAAGGTATAATCTTTAAGCAGTTATACAGACTGATTTTGACTGACTCCTAGATATATATATAATAATGTATTACATACATGATTAACTATCTTTCCTCATTCGTTTGTGTTGGCTTTAAATGCTGTAACTTTGCCCACATACTATACCTACGGTAGATAAATGAGGGGTGCTGCCAAAGAGAGTCAGAGCCTCGCTATTATGGCACATGGCAGCAGATTTTAAAAGAGTCCAAATCACTGCATTTTGAGTAAAAGGAAAGTCGATGGCGGGTATTCAAGTGCAAGCGCTCCTGCTTTTGCTCTGTAAAAATACCTCTATGTGTCATGAAAATGAGCCTGTAGCTCAGAGGTCCAAGAAAAGCAGCAGGACTAAGTACAGAAACCTTAGCGCCCTGCTGGTTAAGTGTGTTCCTGCCTCTTATGGAAGTAACCGCATGCTTACAAATGTGTGGACAAGTGAAGAGACATTTATTTGATACTGTCAGATATTTGTTTTGTGCTATCAGTGGAGGTCTGAGCAAGGCAGCTTTTTTATTTGAGGTTCAGAAATGGAGCTGTGGTGTTTTAGATCCATTAGCAGCTTTCTGGCACCACTCTGTGAATGGCAGGGACAATATCCCTCCATTTTATGTGGACTTATTTATCAAAATTAGCGCAAATATGAAATGTTGTCAGAGTGTGTGAATGTTAGAATATTTAAAGGAAACACATGAATGCATGGGCCATTTGTTTTCATCTAGGTGTCAGATCGTTATATTATTCTTGCAAAGTTAGTTCTCTGTTGAATCAGGAGCTCAGATTACTTTCCAAATTTGACACCAGCGTTCATACGCTGCCTTATGCATTATAAACGCGTGAGAGGCACTGTGCAGGTATTCTCAGGTAAACACCAGCTGCTTGACTGAGCTCTCTGCCGTTCTGCTGCCAGGACGGGGAGCAGGGGGTGTGTATTCAGCTATTTTCTGTATTCCTGCTGCAGTGGTGGTGGCTTTATACTATTAAATGAATAGTTGGGTAAAAAAAATCTGATTTACACAATTCTGCGCTTGTAAAAATGCAGTCAGCCCAAAAATGTAGGGTGTTCTTTAATCTTAAAGTACAGCTTTAAGTACTGAAATGGTGACATGAAATAGTATGAATGGTTCATGAAGATAGTACAGTCTTTCTTTGTGATATATAGCAGTGTTTCTCAATCCTGATCCTGGAGGCCTGCACATTTTAGTGGATTCATTGCGTTAACACACCCCCTGCAACTCTGAAAGGGCTTGGTAATGATCTGATTTGTTGACTCAGGTGTGTTGGGAGCAGGGAAAGCACTACAATGTGCAGGGCAGGGTGCATCCTGGACCAGGGTTGACAAACACTGCTATATAGAACCAAGTTCTATGTAGAAACATCCCTAATTACAAAAATAACCATTAAAGCATCCATATTTTTCTTTGAGTCACACATCTATATAGGACCATTGTATTGTAGAACTATTAAAGAACCGATTTTAAGGGTTTTATCTATATATATATATAATTTTGTTCGTTGAATATTTCTGTTTTTCTCCCAGTTTGGTACTTCCACTGAACCCACCTGTTTGTAGCTCCCCCCTAGCAATGCTCCCTACTGTAGAAGGGTAAGGACTTAACAAATCTCCTCTAATATATGCAAAGCCAGCCACCGCCTCTTTTCGAACTGCCGCCAATGCGGCATCGCAGAGCAACTGACACCCTCTAGGCAATGTTTGCCAGTTGTGCTTTCTCGGACTCCGGGTGCTGATGGCGGCATGGCTCAGGATTTGAACAAGGGCCATAGTGCCAGTGCATTAGACCACTTAGCCACTGGGAGCCCTAAGTGTAGGAGGTGAGAATGTCATAATTAAAGACAGTCACTGGAAATCTACTTAATAGCTCCACACTGTTTAAAAATAAAGGCACTACAAAGGGTTATTTGAGCAATGTCATAGATGATACATTTTTGAATCCATAAGGAATCATTTTTGTAAAAGAGATGTGTGAGCATGAATACATTTAGAAGTTTTTTGCACATTATTACTCCAAAGAACCCTTTCTAGGACCATATATGTTTAGGAGTTCATCTCCTGAGGTTTGTCGGCATGGTGGGCTGTGTGTACGTGTCTGCTTATCGGGAAACATTTAGCAGCTCTCTGCCATGTGTTGGGCTACTTTTGGCACATTGAGGGGAAAGAAGGAAAAGCCCCTCACTGCAGCTGTCCATTTATTAACCGAGAGCCTGCCTGTGGCCATGGGGCAAGCTTGTAAACATTTTTTACAGGATTTCGCTGTGGTTTATGTTCTGGAAAAATGAATCAAACAAGCACCTAAACAGACTTCTCTCTTTTCCTGCTCTCAGTTTCTCTCTTCTGATCACCTCGCACGTAGACACAGATGTCCGTGTCGACAGGGATGTGCACTTCCAATAAAGAGTGTGCCTCTTAGGTAAACACTGGCACTCGTCTTTCCCCTCTTAGGGCCTCTTTGTACTTTTCCTCTTGCTTTTTTGCTCTCCTTCTCTCTTTCTCTCACTCTCTCTAGCTATTTCTTTCCCGACATCCACTTCTTCTGTTCCAAAATCTGCTCTTCATTTTGGACTGCAAAACAGTCAGGTCATGAACGCTCAACTTCTGCTGTCACTCAGCTCAAAAGCAATCAAACCTTCTATCTTTGAACATGTGTGTGTCTGAAACCTCATCCGGTGCTGGTTAAGAGTTGTTTGAAAGACACACACATGGGTTCATGGAGCGTTGCCAACTGGGTCCAGACTACACCCTGATGCTCAAAGTCAGCTGGCAGGGTAGGGCCTGGTTTGGGTCCTGATTGTTTGGCTGCTTGATGAGTGAAATGTCTTGCTGAGCTCTGTCTCATTACAGCACATGGTCCTGCTGCACATGCTGAACATGCTGGTAGTGTTGACTTTGTGAACACAGTGGCATAGTTAGTCTAGTCTTCAGATATTACTTTAATGAGTAAACTACTTTCATGTATTCCCCCTTTAATGGGTTAAATGTTAATGTTGAAAATTGTTACTACCTTATAACAATACATCCGAAGACATCCCTTTTTACTCTTAACCCCTTAACGCAGCAAGGCTTGTTTCACACTAAGGTGAATTACTCTGTCTGTAACAACAGGACTTCTGTAGAAACATTGATAACCGAAGTTTGCAATAACACTTTCAGCCCACAGGCTGGCCATAGGCTGTTACAGGGGTTGAGTTCTGGTTTAAATATATATAAACTATGTAAGATTGTTGACACATTTTCAATATACTGCAATATGTAGCAGTATAATCACAATAGTAGTATTTTGGCCAAATCTGAATAAGAATATTATGCTTCAGACTCTACTGTTCCTGGTGCACTCTCAGGCTCTGATGCGATGGAACATGTCTAAGTAGATGAGCTTGTAATAGATTGCCTACCCTCTCTTCCTACTAAGTTAGCCTGAAATTGCAGATGGTATCATACTGTGGAGCAAGTTATCTTGATTTGCCTTGTCTTGGCTAATTCCAGCCTTCCACAGCAGGAGATTTTCCCTCTGTTTCTCCGGCTAACATTGCATTTCTTTTCTGGCTGAAATCAGAGAGCTAGTTTCACAAAACTACATCACAAGGCAATCTTGAGGATAGATAAGAAAACTTTATAAACGTAAATTAGGGCCACTTTGTTGTTTTTTTTACAGACCACACAGTGTTCTTTTTCCATCTGTTGCTTTATGTTTTCAGAGCAGGGTCTGTAATGTATCTCACTTGGAGCTGTAACTTTACTCAAAAATGACTGAGTCTATAAAGCTTTGACATTTGTGGGTTTAGTTAAGTGGATTTATGCTTCTCTTTATTCAAACCATCATCGGTAAGGTAAAATATAAGTGTCTGCTTTCAATATCTATGTCTGTAAAAATGTCTAGAAGAGCCAAATGATCATTCTCCATTCTCCAGGTCTAGTTAGTGCCCTGCCATGGTTATTTAACTTTTTTTGTTCCACATCTGAACTTTTTTGGCATGGGCTAAAGAACTTAGCAACAAAACTTGAAGCCCAGATGAAAAGTGGGGTATCGTAAACTGTCATGTAAAAACTCCTTTCGGCACTGCACATGTACGATATGTCATGTGTAGCCAAAAGTTGGGCTGCAAAGATTTCATATTCAGTTAGGAAACATTTAAACTGGCAACATAGTATTGGGCATTTAAAGGGCACAAATCACAGAAAACCACACTGTCATCCTTTTTTTGAAATTTGAAGTTGGATGGAGAAACTGTTTCAAAATGTACTGTTCACACTCCTTAGTCTGTTCACACCATAAATGAAAAATTAGCCACCAAGACAGTTCATCTGTAGTGGACAATCCAAGTAAAGTGATACCAAAGATTTTATTCCAAGTTGTTTTGAAACATTTCTATTGGTCCACTCATCATGAATGTTGACTACTGCCAGATTTAAATTAAGTGAAAAACAAATGTGCAAAATGGACAAATTACTTAAACAGCAAAGACATGTTGGTCTGGAAACCGTTGGCACATCTCAAGGTCTTGAATGTATGTTCGACAGTAACTAAACAGTGTGTTCTCGTAGTTACTGTGTTGGATATGGGAGAAATAGGCAGGTTTGAAGACCAGTTTGGCCTTGGCTATTTGACAGTTCCACCTGGGCATCTCTGAAACAGCAATGCTTGTGGGGTGCTCCTGATAAGCAGTGATGAATGTCACCCAACCAGTTCAGTGGTCCAAAGAAATGACAGGGTGTTGGACGCCCCAAGCTCATCATGGCGCATGAGCCGCAAAAACTATTCCATCTGGTCTTAACCAACAGAAAGGCTACTGTAGCAAGTCACAGTATTATTTTAATGATAGATACAGGAGGAAAGATTCACAGCACTACGCATCACACCCTACACGCCAAAAAATGTAAAAAAAAAAATTTAAAAAAAAAGAAGAAGAAGAAGGCCTATACGACAGATAAATCAGCTGGTAGTCTGGTTATCTGGGTCTTCGTGAGGGAAAATGAACAGGGCAAATGTCTCTAAAGCTGTTCCCATCATTTCATAGTGAGGGAAGCCCCCAACCCCAGGGGAGAGGTTGATGTGGTCTGTGCTGTGTTGCACTACAGATGGCCTGCAATGGACTGTTGGAACAGCAACTAGCGGACTTGAAAAGAGTGACTGGACTTTAATGATGTCAGTGGAGCGGAAGTGAAAACAAACACACAGCCCTCTTTCTCTTTCTTCCCCTCTCTCACTCTCTCTCTCTCTCTCTCTCTTAGTCTCTTCTTTCTGTATCCTTCTCTTTCTCTCTATCCCCATCTCTGTCTTTGTCTCTCTCCCATGCTGGCTCTACTCTGTGGGATTTACAGGCACGCAGCAGCGCAACACAATCCACAGAAGCAGTGACAGCACAAATGCTGACCCTCATGTATATAACTGCCACAGAAGTCCCTAGATATTCGCTTTTAAAGATGGATGTTTTTAATTTAAATCAGTCCACCACATGTTCTTTCTCAGCAGGACTCATTGATGTTTATGCGCCTATTTGTTGACTGGTGCTCCAAGAGGGCTATGGTCTAATCTGTTACTGATGCTTAGTGTGTGTAGCATACCTGATTAAAGCAGAGCTTCAGTTAAATAAATTGTAGAAGTGAAAATAAAATATAACAGGAGAAAATACATAAAGTAGACTGAAGCAGGAAAAATGCGGTAATCTGGCATGTTTACAACCGTTCGGTATTGTATTGGAAAATTTGACATTTCAGGTGACGTTCATTTGTAAAACTTTGGAATAGCTTTTTCCCAGCCCTGGGTTTTTCAGTGCAGGCTTGATTGTGTAGATCAGGACCTCTACAAACAGTACATTGTTGAGTGAGAGAGCGGCAATGTGGCAGCAATTCTCCTTTCTGCCTCACTGAATTGCTGTAGCACGTTTCCTTTCTAAATCCCGGAACATTAACGACTTTTGAGGGGGTGAAGGGTTTCAAGGTAAATTTCATGCCCAATTTCTCTACAGGAATTGCTTTCGGTTTGCTTGTTTATCAAAAGGGTTCGTAATGATTTTTTTTGGGGGGTAGAAGGTCATTGCCAGAGATGGAGGTAATAGAGCAGCGTTTAGGCGTCATATTCAGCCGTCAGCACCAGGAAGAGCTCTGACTGTGCTGCACGTAGCCCTTACTGTATATAGAAGCCCATTATAAATTCCTACCATAGACTTGGAAATCTGGAAATCACCTTCAGGTTGCCAAGAGATTGCTAGGAGCTATATTGATTCATTGTCATTTCAATAATTAGTCCATTACCAGCTAAAGAATGTCCTTTTGCTGTCCAGCTCAAGGTTAACGAAATCATTGATGGGTCAGAAATTTGCAACAGAAAGGCTTCAATATAACAGTCCTGTATAATGGAAGGAACTGCTTTTTGTACATTAAAAAGATATTTTACTTCAGCTCAGGAGACCCGCCTAGTTCTCTTTGCTTCATCACTGTCTGCACACAATTCATATTCAGTGTAGTACTGCATAATGTAGGCAATATCGTTGAATGGAAGGCAATATCAATGAAACACTTTAGAAGTGAGACGTGCCTCACTTTTGGAGATGCTCTGCGTCTATAGATCAGCTTTATCGGGTTATCAGTATTCATGCCTGATTTCTGGGAATGCACTTGCAGAATCACTGCCAGCGTGCAAATCACATGCAATCTTTTAAACATAGTGTCCCTGGAAGCAAGGATGGAAGTCATATACCATTTCTGCATCATAAAAACTTGCTTTTGGCCACATCCTGAATAGAACTGAATATATTTTTAATAGGGTCCTTTTTTCACAGGACTGTTTATATACTCTTTTTCAAATTGTCTTCACTGCTACAATGGTGCTATCCTTGAAAACCCCATTGTCCAATAAAAAGCAAGCATGTTTTTTATTGGACAGCAGTGATATGGAGTTTCTCTTCAAATACAGTGTGACTTGTTTCTACATGCTGCAGTAAAGTTCTTTTTCCATCATTTTGTTGAGTTTACTTTGAAAACAATAGCATACAAAATTGCGAATAACAGTCATTATCTACACTTCTATATGTTCCCTCAGAACAGTTTAATATCTCAACTGTGGTGCACAATTTGCAACGGAAATTTATATACTTTCTCCCTCCAATTCTGGAGTGACTGAGTCCTCTTCCATATCAAGCTGATAATTCAACAGTTAAAGCTGTTGCGTGACGTGGACTTCAGAGCTAGAGGTGCAGCCGAGATGTACAGGTACAGAGGTAAGCTCTACAACTGATGTAGCTTTTTGTCTCTTTTTACTTCACAGGTACTCGGTTCTTCACAATGGAAACCATATTGAACAGGAGAAACTGTCGGTGCAAAATGACACAGAGTCACAGGAATCCTGCTTCTGACACTGGCTTCCACTTCATCAGGACCAATACTGGAAGGTGCCATCCCAGCGCATCCTGCAGGACCTGCAACATGTACTATCGCAGGGCAGTGTAGGAACAAATTACTGGGAGATGGACTGAGGCATTTGATCCAAACTCTGAAAGTGAACAATGTTGCCAAAGGTATTTGATTTTTTTATTTTTGGATGTAATTATTTCTAATGTAAAAGAGTGGTGGTACAGCAAACTGGTATGTTTATGATTCCGTCCTTTGCCCCTGCTACTATTATTTTGTAATTATTTGGCTAGCACCAAAACATCATGTATCAAGCATTATTTGTGAGGAACTTTAGAGGAGGTTTAGCAGAATTTGCAGTCAGGACATCATTTCTGTTTCAGAGAAGAGACACGGCTAAACAGACACTGTGCTAAATTGGATTTTATGGGTTTCAAATGGAGACACGGTGACAGAAGTGTAGCAGTGTGTTTTGTTTTATACAAATTAACATAATATTTAGCAATGGCATCAAACAGAACCTTCCACTCCTGTAGGCAGATCTTACATCTGTGGTCATAGATGTTACTAAATAGGTGCCTTTTAATGAATAACAAGGGAAATTAATCACCTGTATAACCTGTGCTCTCTTCAGTAGAGGGTTCTTCAACATTTTCCCTCATTGTAAGGTCATGATTCAGTAAAACTTTGGTTTTTTTTACCCATTTGCATTTCTATAGCCCATGACGTCTTTAAAATATGAGTGTGAACCCATGACCGCAGTGGTCACAGATGGAATAGACAGCTGCTATAGGCTGAACATTTCAGCTTGTTTCTGTTGGAGAGCTTTTCCTGTGCCAATCTGTTTGCGAGGCTAAATACATACAGAATATTGACCATGGTCACACAGAATGTTCACACGGCCAGAGCTCTGCCTCCTGGTGAGCATACATCACCAGAGAGCTATTTTAACAATGAGTTCCATTTAAAGCCTCTCACTGGGTTTAATCCATTGCAGTAAACACTCCTGTAAGCTCTTGGGTGCCATAGCTTTATGCTTCGAGCCATTCTGAATAACAGCTGTGGTGAATCTGACCAGTTCCACCAGAGAGTGCTTCCCAGTGTATCCAGCTTTTATGATGCTACAGAACAAACCTATATACAGCTGCCCCAAACCTTGAGATGGTATTCCAAAATTCATAGAGTTCCAATCACAGTGTGTCCAATCACCACTATTTAAGCTCAAGCAGAACGAAAAGTGTCACGAAGAAACGCTGATCTGCACTTCTCTAGCGGTTTGTGACGGTACTGAATGCCTCTCTCATTATCTTATTCGTTCCTCTAGCACACCAGCTTGGCCAAACCCTGAGTTCTGTCCTTCCTAAACACAGCAGCCTATGTACCAGAGGCGTTCTCAGCCTTCAACTGTGCCTCACCCTTTGAGCAACAGATAGTGTTCCCTTTTCAAATGTATCGTTTCAGTTTATTTAAAGAATGTAAGAATGTAAATATCGAGAGATCCGTAACTGTAAAACGTTTTCAGTGTCAGCTAATTTCAGCAGAGGAAATATTTTCAATTTATTGTAATTCAACAGGGAGGTATTGACACAGTGTTGTCAGAGCATTATATACAGTAGAATATCAAACCAGTAGGAATTAGCAGTATCCTCATGCTTTTGTTTATTCCTAAATGATGACCTCTTCTGCAATTAAAGCACTTACAGCACTTTTTTATGATATATTGATTATAGTTTTCATAGATCAAACAGTATTCTGTTTGCCAATATTTTATCAAAGACCAAACTTGCGGTAGGAGAATTTGAAAGGTAATGAATGAAGAAAACTCTTGTGATTGGTTTGCTTAATGTGATAATTGTGTGACAAATGTGTTGAAGTGT